>NC_090360.1:11452803-11778031 GCF_035084215.1 Heptranchias perlo
GTACTTCCTTGCCGTTTGCAGAAAAGAAATGGTTTACAGATGAAACTGATAACACCTTCCCTAGGAACATTCAGATAAAACCAATGAGCACTCACATGGCTAATCAAATCAATCAGTACAAATCTACCAGCAGTTTGATCCCACCCATCAGAGAGGTCGAAGATGAATGTTGATACTTGTATGAACTCTAGTCTGAGAGAGAGAGAGACTTTAAGACTTCGACAGGATGCTGGCTTTGATGCTCCATGGATCTTACCGTGCTCTGTTACAGACAGGTGAAGGGTCATGGATGCTACACCACCAAGAAGAAGTAATAATCTGCCCTTGAAAATTATCTGCTCGTCCAGCATGGAATCACAGGTTTTAATGGATGGTTTTACTGATGACTTGAAGACAATCGACACAGACTGAATATTATGGCCATTTATGTTTAGAACGTTTTTATTTTATAAATACAATACTTTGTTGTCTCCTACTTTGTAGCTTCTCTCTCCTTACTTTTGTGACCAGACTTGTATTTTGTTCCCCTTTTTTTCCTCCTTTGGAGGATGAAGGTCACAAAAAATTGTTTATTAGTTAAATGTACACAATCCCTCAATCAACAAAATAATAAAACCAGTATACTTCTAGCAGTGGCAAATGAGGCTTCCATTGTTGCCTGATGACTAGCATGTGAGCGCTATCAGAATATAAGCTGTTATCTGTCCTTGTGTTCAGGTAGGGCATAGACCAAGTTCTGTATTAAAGGTTGTTCAACATTTCAACACTGCCATTTTTTTAGTTTTCCATTTCTGAATTCTTTTTCTCTGCTTTGATGAAATGTAAAAGCGCTCGACCCACAAGGTCTTTAGGGGAAAGAGAACATTTCAAGCTAAGTGCTATTTTTCTACAATCAGTGTCCATTTTCTCCGTTTTTAAACTGTTTTGAAATGAGAATTTTGAGGCACCTCAAAGTAGTTAATACATATCACAGAGGCTGTAGATCATACTATGCAGTATATCCTGGGAGGATAAAGTGACATTAACGTTAACTCGGTGAGGTAGAAAACATTTATGCAGAGTTGTCTGACTGAAGCAAGCCTGCACACCATTTGGGCCTATTACATAGTTCCAAGCAGCACTTATTGATCCAAAGAGTTCAATCTTTGACTCTTGGTGTGACCCCCCCAACCTCCCAACCTCCCTCGCAGTGCAGAAGGCCATCTTGACATCTACTTTTGTTCAGCAACGCAAGGTCAAATGAAAGAGGAACAAGCAATGTCAAAAGAGAGCTGGACTGGACTTACTGTAAACTCACATCACTGGGATAGGAAAATATACATGGCAGGCAACCTTATTGTTTCTGAACACCCTGCTGTGTCAATTCCGTCAGTTATAGACTCCAATTTTAGCTAAAACTATCTCAGCTTTAATGTCTGTTCTCCTGCTGCAGCACTGAACACGCCCGTACTGCAACCAAATAATGCTTTGTTCTGGAGTGATTTTTGAATTGTGATTACTTTGTTGTTACATTTTGTAGGAAGTAGAGTGAAACAATTGTGAATAAAATATATTAATATTAATTGGATTGTTAACAAGGAGAACTTGCTAGCCTGTTTTAAGGATTTGCGCTTCAGCACCTTCCATTCAGTTTGACTCTTTCATGATGCCAGAGTCTGGGAATTCAGCGGATGATTAAACGACAACAAAAAAAAAGCTAACTTTACTATACTTACTGAAAAATGTACATTTTCATAATTTTTTTAGCATGTTTTCTGTTATGCATTTGCGCAATTTTATTTCTATCAAGTTTGGTTTCTTAACTCCCTGTTGTTCTCTTTGCTCTCACCTCTTCACCACAATCTTGCTGTGAAGAAAGAGAATAATTGCAGGAAGTCATGTTTCCTTTTTAATTCTTATTTTTGGTTTGCAATTATTTTTATTTATTTTTTGCTAGAAAATTAGAGGAGATAATATGATGGTGCTCAGACTTGATCTACCTGGCTCTGTCATATATGATATCTGGTGATAATATTTTGTCTTGTACAAAAGAGTTTGTACATATATTGTACATGGTTTCATTTTGTATTTTTTCTCAGATTAAAATTGTTGTATTTGTGTCCAATGAAGAAATCTTGTGGGCTCCTTTCAGAACACTAACAATGGATAATGAGGCATTTTAATTTTACATTTGAAAGAATAACTTACTCAGAATACTATGCTGTAACTAGAAGGCGATGGATTCTTCCCTTTTCATCACAAGAAGAAAAAAAAATCAGAAAAATGCACATGGGCATCGAAAAGCTCATTAGGGGAGATTTCCAATAGATTTCTTCCCCATAAATAATGCAATCGAGATGTAACAGAGCACTAATGTGGGCAGAAATCTCCACCCATAATATGGTGAACGTCCCTATCCAATCAGATTTTTGCCAGAATTCATTACAATAGGATATTAAGGTGGAGCTGACATCACGCAGACTTCAACACTATTTCCCGGCCTTTATAATGTATACCCCTTTGTAATTTCATCCCTATAAATTGGGAATATAGAGTTGCTAGGCTGTGCCTTTGAATACAAAACTACTTAAAGGGACAGTCTGCAAGTTTCATGTATGCTCTCCAATTTTTTTCCACTAATTGTGTTCTCTTTTTAGTCATTTCAGTGGCTGAACAGGGAACGGGGCACAGGTTTTGAGTCATCCATTTCTAAGGAAAAATTGCATGCATAGGCCACGATTCACCAAGGACAGATTTGTTGCAATCTGAGCTGCAGACAAACCTGAGGACAGGCACAGTACTGTCAAGGTCACCACAGTATTCAAACTTTAAGGGTTCAAACTCATTCCAAGCTGCCACATCAAACATCAACAACATAAGTCAATCTGCAGTGCATAGTGCAAACCAACTGATTTGTTGGTTGCTGGAGCTAATAAGTTTCCCTGCGGACAACCAGCAATTGCATGAGAGGGCACTGCATCTTTTTCAAACTGCAGGATGCCCTCAAGCTGAAGATGTTATTGATTGTCTACAAGCTCCTGTATACAATAACTGTGGATTCATGAACCACAAAGACAGTCACTCCATCAACATGTAACTTGTCTACGATCATCTTC
Organism: Heptranchias perlo; assembly: GCF_035084215.1. Classification (NCBI taxonomy): domain Eukaryota; kingdom Metazoa; phylum Chordata; class Chondrichthyes; order Hexanchiformes; family Hexanchidae; genus Heptranchias; species Heptranchias perlo. The sequence goes on from NC_090360.1 coordinate 11,455,899, forward strand.
ACATGATTGTGCAGGTGAATGTTGGCTTCCCAGCCATGATGCCTTAAGATTCAAGCAATCCCATCATGTCCCAGTATCGGACCGAGAAATGAAGCACACAGTCAGGGGCTAGAGACCCAGGTTCAGGATAAGCTTTACAACAGCCAAGTTAACCTGTTCAGCACAGATAAAATGACCAGCATGCGCTGCAAGAGTCATCATCAAACACACCGTTGGCATGTTGAAGCAGAGATTCAAATACCTACATTGATCAGGGGGCATTCTACAATACGGCCCAGCCAAAGTCTCCCATATCCTCATGGTCTGCCACATGCTATACAATTTCGCTATCCAAGCAGGTTTCAATATGGAGCACCAACAGGGGGAAGGTAGTGAACAGCAGCAAAAAGATTATCTGGGGAAGATGCAGGAAGCTGAAGATGTAGCTTCTGATGCGCCTTTAACCACTGCTAAGGGCTGTTCACCTGACTCCCATTGAGAAGACCTGATCCTAAGTATCTCTTTCATTGCACGGATGGTCCTTCCTACATCGTTACCATGCCCTCAACAAATATGTCTTCACTTACATTGCTGTTACCTCCTACTGAACTGCCAAAGATTCCATTCCTGCTGTCTCATTATCCAACACCTTAACAAGAAAACTCCCTGGGCACAATGGCTCTGAAAATCTGAGGGCTCTGCTGGTCATAATCCCAGTAGATCGATGGAACCCATCGGAAAACAGCAGGGACCACTTGCACCCGGTCTCTTCTGTTTCTGGGATTATCTGACATACCCACCCCTTACAATGCGAATATTGTTAAGGGTGGGGAGTGAAGCCATAGGTGGAAATTTTCAATACCTGGCCAGTTGGGACCCAGCATAACTCTGGAGGCTGGTATGTCAAGTGAGATGATGCATCTCAACCGGATGAGTAAAAGTAGGCCCCATTGGGGAAAAAACCTAATCAACGCCTCACACAGGGGGCAGAGGGGACATGGCTGGGGCCTGAAGGGGGAGGAGGCATGGGCCTCCCATATGTCACCCTCCCAACAGCCGGCAGGTGCCAGATTTTCTGGCTTCATGTGACAGGCAGGCACTGGTGCTTGCGTCCACCTGTCTCAGGCAAATTAAGTCCCCTCCTACTGACCTCACCAACTCTGGCAGAGCAAGCGCTGTAGATCACAGAGTAAATGCCACAATCATGCCCTAAGGAATTTTGAGGTCAATACACCTGCAGTGCAAAAATAATTATATTCACCTAAATGTGATCTGTGTGTATTACTAGTGTTTGGTATCCTAATGCTTTTCCTAATAATCACAAAAAAAATTAGGAAAAAGTCTTTACACATGGATTTCTCTCTGCCCCAAGCTTCTACAAATTCCTTTAGAAGGGAATTAGATAGTTGCTTGGACATAAAGCATGCAGGAGAATGGGATTCCCTAGGTGGATCACATGGAGAAAAGCACTGGCAGACCTGGTGAGTCAAATGGCCTCTTTTTGTCCTGCGACATTCTATGATTGTAAGAAGAATGGGCATCTGGGCAAGATATCATAGAACTGCCAGCAACTATGGAATCATGTCCATGATTATACAATACTGTCGTCACATTACCATTTTATTTCATGGACATCAAATATCAAATTACATTTAATCCCTGAAACAGACCCAGACAATTTACAACCTTTCAATATCGCAGTCGTCTCATCAAGCTTCACATGAGAAAAAAAAAAGGGAATTGAAAAAACCTATGTCACTCAACTGAGTTTCATCAGCTTGTGGCTGGGCTGATGAATGGGTGAAATGCAGAAGGGAGATGCTTCATCTGAGCAAAGGAAAGAATTTCTCACACATATGAATCATTCCTCCGGCCCAGCTAGACTGAAAGTGGCATTTTAGCCAGGTGGCAGTTGCAGAGAAGTCTGTGACCTTGACTATTCCACCTCAAAGCTGGAGGACGTTGTGCAAGAGATCTGCACAGAGGAGAAAGTGGAGATTATAAGAACACAAGAACACAAAACAAGCACCATCTCACTAAGGTTCCAACAATAGCTGATTGCATTTCAATTGAAATGACAAAATGACTGCATAAAAGTGTTAATGGGGAATCATATTACGTAGAATCTACAGCATAGAAAGAGGCCATTCGGCCCAACTGGTCTATGCCGCCATTTATGCTCCACACAAGCCTCCTCCCACCCCTCTTTATCTAACCCTATCAGTATATCCTATTCTTTTCTCCTTCATATGCTTATCTAGCTTCCCCTTAAATGAATCTATGCCAATCACCTCAACTACTCCTTGTGGTAGTGCATTCCACATATTCTTACCATTCTTTGCGAAAAGAAGCTTCTCCTGAATTCCCTATTGGATTTATTGGTGACTATCTTATATTTATGGAACATAGGAACAGGAGTAGGCCATTCAGCTCCTCATGCCTGCTCCGCCATTCGATAAGATCATGGCTGATCTGTGATCTAGCTCCATATACCTGCCTTTGGCCCATATCCCCTAATACCTTTGGTTGCCAAAAAGCTATCTATCTCACATTTAAATTTAGCAATTGAGCTAGTATCAATTGCCGTTTGCGGAAGAGAGTTCCAAACTTCTACCACCCTTTGTGTAGAAATGTTTTCTAATCTCGCTCCTGAAAGGTCTGGCTCTAATTTTTAGACTGTGCCCCCTACTCCTAGAATCCCCAACCAGCGGAAATAGTTTCTCTCTATTCACCCTATCTGTTCCCCTTAATATCTTATAAACTTCGATCAGATCACCCCTTAACCTTCTAAACTCTAGAGAATACAACCCCAATTTGTGTAATCACTCCTTGTAACTTAACCCTTGAAGTCCGGGTATCATTCTAGTAAACCTACGCTGCACTTCCTCCAAGGCCAATATGTCCTTCCGAAGGTGCGGTGCCCAGAACTGCTCACAGTACTCCAGGTGGGGTCTAACCAGGGTTTTGTATAGCTGCAGCATAACTTCTGCCCCCTTGTACTCTAGTCCTCTAGATATAAAGGCCAGCATTCCATTAGCCCTCTTGATTATTTTCTGCACCTGTTCATGATACTTCAATGATCTATGTACCTGAACCCCTAAGTCCCTTTGGACATCCACAGTTTTTAACTTTTTACCATTTAGAAAGTATCCTGTTCTATCCTTTTTTGATCCAAAATGGATGACCTCACATTTGTCTACATTGAATTCCATTTGCCACAATTTTGCCCATTCACCTAATCTATCAATATCCCTTTGTAATTTTATGTTTTCATCTACACTGCTTACAATGGCCCCTAGTTTAAATAAATAGCACTGACTTTGATTATATCCTCAATTGTCGGCCTGTGAAGCTGAATTTCAGTGTTACTGAAAAATGTGTCAATGCAGTTTATTTTTAAAGTACTACAGGCATTGTTACTGCAAACACTGTGAATATAACTTGCTGCTACAGATGTAGAATCTGTGGATAGGTGTAGGATGCACATACCACAGGGGACCATTAAAGTGATCGCCATCATCACAACCACACTACCTTTGACACATGGTTGTGTGACAGATTTTTACTCTCCTCTCGCATTATGCCTGACAGGCCATCAATCAAGGAGAACTATTTTTGATGCAATGGAGTGAACCCTGTTGACAAAGTATTACCTTTAAGCAGTATTAACCCCTGACCAAAGTCATTTTTCCGATGTACTAAAATCTCCGTTAGCCAGAACATCTGACCCATTCGAAACTTAATACATTTTCTCACTTGAATTACTAAACATTGCTGAAATGTCAGTCTTTAGAAAACATTATTTAACATAGTACATCAGAGTCTCTCCACAATGCAATATGTTTCAAAGCACCCAAAATCATGATATAGCAAAGATGTGTTATAAAACATGTTTAACATGGTTTCTATAGCAACTAGATTTTTCTTTAGCAATAAGAAAAGTGTATGATATTAGAGTTCATAGTGCAATGTCTGAATGGTGCAAAACCTGTATAATATATAATATCAGGAAATAAAGTGAGGGGTCAGTTTTGGAATTGAGAAGAATTATATGCATACAATACAAAACCGAGGATTTGTCCAGAAACTTCAAGGAGCAAGTTAAATCATCAAGCTTACATCTAGGTCAGATACTGCAAAGTTTGAGTGATGTGACGCAGTTTTAGCTTCTCATCAACACAGTGCCATGTAATCTGGTGTGAAGTGACCAGAATCGCATTTAGGCAAGAAATGGGAGACCACCTCCAGGAACCAGTTTAAAAAAGTTACAGAACAGACCATGCCTTGCAACTTTTTAAATGTCACTTTTAATCCGTTTGACGCCAGCAGTGAGTTATCAGGACAATTGACTCCTAATATTAAAATTTAACCATTAAAATTCAGATGCCAGTGAGCAAAGCTGCAGCAGTTTCAGCACAGGTCAATACCACTTTATTAGTGCTAGCATCATCCAATATTCCAAACCAATGTGGTATTTCCCTCACAGGGCCGATTGATATATATATTAAAATATCATTATTTTCCTGTGCATTTTGATTAAAATTCTGAATCAAGAGCAAACCAGTTGACAGTTTGGTTCTTCTTTCATGGTTGTTTTCTAATTTTTATTTTTTTGGCTGAAAATTTTATTAAAGGTAATAAGGAAGCAATTATTTAAAGGGCCAAGTCAAATGTGATTGATTTGGCAGCATTTTCTTTCACTAAACAGGCCTCCTCACCAAAGGAGATTATCACATATTTTATTCAAACAGAATATCAAAAATAATTTAATTTCATACAGATTTTTTGTGGGAAAAACATCCGGCAACATGCTGCTCTAATTTTTTATAAATTCCACCAAGTGAACATAAAGAAATGAATGGAATTGCACAATAGTTTAGGAAAGATTAATTTAAATCAGGCCAAGTTCAAGGTCTGCCGAGACTATCAAATTTAACAAGGAACAGTTCATTTGAGACCAGATGACTTTTGTGGATAGGAAAGAAAGACTTGCTTTTATGCAGCACTTAATCACGTTCCTTGGAAAGGTCTCAAAACTTGTCACATGCAATGAATTGCTTTGAACGGTAACAACTGTTATTAGGTAAGCAAATGTGCACACAGCACTGAGAACAATGACCAGTTAATCTGGTTTTGGTGGTGTTTGTCGAGGGAGGAATGTTGGTCAAGACACTGGGACAACTCTCCAATTTTCTTCGAATAAGGGCATGGAATCTTTAACATCCACCTGAACCACCAGAGCAGACAGATAGAACCTCAGATAAATGTATCATCCAAAGGACAGCACTGTACCAGAGTGTCAGTCTAGATTATATGCTCATCCTGAAGAGGTTGAAACAATATTATAAAAACAATTATAAGTGTCAAAGCCATTCAGGCTTTGAAGATTCATACTGAGTGTTACAAACTTTGGATGTCCTGAGCAGAGTACTCACACTTGATGCTGTGCAGTGGAGCAGAAATAATATTTTCATAGTTTTAGACCATAAGACCATGAGAGATAGTAGACCACTCGACCCCTCAAGCCTGCTCCGCCACTTAACGAGATCATGGCTGATCTGATTTTTACCTCAACTCCACTTTCCCCATATCCTTTGACTCCCTTGTTGATCAAAAATTTGTCTAACTCAGCCTTGAATGTATTCAATGACTCAGCCTCCACAGCTTTTTGGGTTAAAGAAGTCCAAGGATTCACGACCCTCTGGGAGAAGAAATTCCTCCTCATTTCCATCTTAAACGGGTGACCTCTTATTCTGAGACTATGCCCTCTAGTTTTAGATTTAGTAATTTCTAAAATGTTTCTGCAAACAAGTTTATGTTACTATGGTCTTAGTTGTTTAACTAAAATTAACAGATGTTCAATTTTATATTGGTTTTCAAATATTTTAGTCATATGTAGATAATTGTGGTTGAAATTAGATAATATTTCCGACTAAAATTTCTATTATTGAAAGATCCTGACTATATTTTTTTAATTTCATACAAGTCTCATTGTCCCATGTGATGGGATTATTCCATGTGACCTAAGAAGTGACACAGATATGACCATGTAACTAAATACTAATTCTACCACTAACTTGTATAAGGACAATTTCAGCTTACTTCAATTCATTTCTGACAATTTTTTTGTTAGTTTAGCCTAGCAGAGCAACAAAGAGAGTTACTGGAGGTTTTGAGACAGTCAATATTATTGTGTGAATAGGTGGCAGTACAATAAAGTTACTCGGTTCTGTTTGTGAAGCTGAATGGCACAGATCTGGTCTTCTTTTGAGTTTGTCCTGAACCAACCCAGAATTGTTAGAGCAATAAATGTATCAACATCTACAGCAAGTCAACAATTGGTGGAAGGTTAGTTTGAACACACAGCCTCTTCCAGTCCTAAAATCCTCCATGAACTCTGCGTTCCTCCAATTCTGTCCTCTTGTGCATTCCTTATTTCCTTCATCGCATCATTGGCGGCCATGCCTTCAGCTGCCTAGAGCCTAAGCTCTCAAATTCTCTCCTTATAAACCTCTCAGCTTTTCTACCTCCTTTAAGATGCTCCTTAAAACTTACCTCTTTGACCACCTGTCCTATTACTTCCTTATGTGGCTTGGTGTCAAATTTTGTCTAATAATGCTCCTGTGAAGTGCCTTGGGATGTATTACTTTGTTAAAGATGTTTTATAAATGCCAGTTGTTGTTAGCTACAACTATACACGCCAATAAACAAACACTGAAGAATTGATTTTGGAAAATGACTCTCATACTATATTTTTATGAGTTTCTTGTTTTCCCATTTATACATTCTTAAATTCATAGTGTTTTGTCATTTTTGAATCAGAAGAAACAGAATAATAAAGTGTTTCGTAAGAAAACAACATGTCATCAGAACATTGATGTGACTCATTTGGAATGCAAAAAAATGCTATTTAATTTTTAAAAATCAATTAATCCAGGGTCCCCACCCTGATTGCTATCCAAAGAGCTTTCGTCTGAAGGATGTGCATATAATGGACATTTGGTTAAGATCGAGCTCAGCTCTGATATCCCCACAAATAGCCTGCAAACACTCACTGCCTAGGCTCATGAACAATGACTGCTTGGATGAGATATCAAAGGGAATGTAACCTAGAAAAAGTCAATGTCTCTAGGAGAGAAGGGGATGAAAATAACTAGAACGACTTTGATATGTTGTTTTCACATTTGTGCTTTAACTATGAAAAGTAATAAACAATGCCTGTAAAAAAAAAGTACTTTTGAAAGCTGACAGTTGACTGATGAATGAATGTGAACACATTGTGATGGTCTTTCTTTGAATCTGGGCAGATTTCCGATTCATGCAAACTTAAGATTGCTAATGTCTCGCATCTAATTCCAGGAACTGACACAGAGTATCAGAGTTTTGCCGATGCTTTAGACTGCATGAAGTTGCTACGCAATCAAGGCCCGGTTGCGCTCAATCCATCAGCAGAAGAAAGCACACAACTCTCCCACTGTACTGTCAACTGTAGGCTTTAGATGCTCCAACAAATGTTTCAATATCTCTGTGTGTCAGTATGATGTTAACCAGTCAGATAAAATGAACAGCACTAAAAAAATTAAGATGATAAATGGAACAGTAGCATGGTTAAATGCCTTCCAAGCTGTAAAGCTTTCACTATTTTATCCATTCATTAGTTTGTTCATTCATACATGCATGATACTCAGTTTTATCATATTAAATGTCTCTTTCACCAGCAGCTGCTGACAGATTATGATGGAACTGTACAAAAAGTATGAAATAGATGTTTGAAGTGTCAGTTTAAATGCATGAAGATGTGGCAGACACTGTACCTTTAAGCCTATAACTGTGTTGATAACAATCTAACAATTAAAGTTAGAACATTTCTTTCCTGGGATTTTTTTAATATACCCGGTTGGAAATTCTAGAGATATTGTACTTTATTTCAACTGCTGCGGTTATTTCATCCAAAAAGATGTTCTTTTTAATGTTTGTTTCCAACAATTATTGTAAAGAAACTTGTGAGCTTTAGGGATTCACTAAGCCAATTCCAGCTCACTCAGATTGACCAGAGCATAGCCAGATGCTCTAAACTTCAGCCACAAAGGGAATATTACTGAATTTATGATGCCCATAAATACTAAGAAATCGGAAAGAAGCAGTTCCTTGCTTGAGTTTCAACCAAGGAAGTACAATCCAAAGAATGCAACTTTTGGGTTCTAAAATACTTAACCGCAACCTTACCAATTGAATAATAGAAGCACTGCCTAGCTATGTGTCAGCTTGGCTCAGTGGTAGCACTCTCACCTGAGCCAGAAGGCTGGGTGTTGGAACCGCATTGTGAGAAATGTCTCCTTTCAGATGAGATAGTGAACTGAAACCTCAGCCATCTGTTCAGGTGGGCACAAAAGGTCCTGTGGCCATATTTGAAAAGCAAGGAGTTTGCCTGTGGCAGCTGTGCCTCAGTTGGTAGCACTCTCCCCTCTGAGTCAGAAGGCTGTGGGTTCAAGTCCCACCCCGGAGATTTGAGCACATAATCCAGGCTGAAACTCCAGTGCAGTACTGAGGGAGCGCTGCACTGTTGGAGGTGCCGTCTTTCGGATGAGATGTTAAACTGAACCCCTATCTGCCCTCTCAGGTGAACGTAAAAGATCCCGTGGGACTATTCGAAAAGCACGGGAGTTCTCCCTGGTGTCCTGGCCAATATTTATCCCTCATCCAACATCATTCTGGTCCTGGTCACGTTGCTGTTTGGGGGACCTTGCTGTGCGCAAATTGGCTGCTGCGTTTCCTACATTACAACAATGACTACACTTAAAAAGTACTTCATTGGTTGTAAAGTGTTTTGGGACGTCCTGAGGTTGTGAAAGGCGCTATATAAATGCAAGTCCTTCTTGGTATCCTGGCAAACATTCATCCCTCAACCAACACCACCGAGACAGATTAACTGGTCATTTATCTTTTTTGTTATTTATGGCACCATACTCTGCACTGCTGCATTAGTGCACAACATGGACCACACTTCAAAAGTTGTTTATATGGACTTACCTGTCATTGTGTGCAAACTCCTGGCCTTTGAAACAGAGAATCAGACATCTTCTCCTGACCACAAAGGTTGCAGCATCTGTGCTGGGTTTGCTATGGCAGGGTGAGGGGACAGGAAAGACAATGCAGTTGTCCTCGGTGTCCCTGGGTTAAGTAATGGAATATCAGCTAGGGTTCCCATTCCCAATCACTATCCAGCAATATCTGCTGGAAGTTTGTGTATATGGATGTTAATTAGACTCAACTATCAAGACAAACATGTGAACAATGGGCACTTGGGCAGGGGACTGGAATTCACCTGATTCCATTGAACCATAACAGCAGTAAAGACTCAACCCCATCAGGACAGGGGAGAAAATTAGCAAAGAACAGTTTCACCATCAGTCAACAGTAGTGCTCTTGAGAAGTCAAAAGGTTTAAGAGATTGGGCCAGAAATTGCTGCAATGGTGGATCTCGCGGTGAACAGTGTTAATTGGACTTTTTAGCTCACCATTGACATCGTACTATATTTACGCCACAAATTGCTGGAATGTCAATCTGATAACGGTGCAGCCATGTCAATGTCACATCTAGGACCTCATGAATATCATGCCCAATGACTTATCTCCCTGACCAATGAAAGAAAAGGATAAAGAAAGGAACAGCACGAAAGACAAAGAAGGAAATATGGTGAATCTGAGTCAATTAAAATATAGAGACAGAAAGAGGAATAAAGAGAGAGAAAGAAAGATGGTGGAACAAGAGAGAGAGAGAGAGAGAAAAGCGACAGAAAGGAAATGTAAGAAAAAAAGTAAAAAGAACAAGCAGAAGAAGAGGACATTGTAACCCGTTTGTGTTTGGGAATTGCTGTATTGGTCCTTGAGAAATTAATGGGTGAATGGCAGGGTAGGTGTGCAAAATGTACATATATTCTTAACCCATGAAGTATAGAACCAATGGCCCCATCTATCATGATCAGGAACACCCAGTGGGTACGTCACTGCACTGCTTTCATAGGACCATAGTAATTGCTAGATGATAAAAGACCAAAGTCCATCTAGTTTGTCTTCTACCATCTTGGTGGTCGTATAATATAATGATAATGGAATCATTGACTAATCATAGCAATCAATCTTTATCAATTAGTCTACAACAGACCCAGAAGTGACACAAGGAAAACGCCAATGGTGGAGAGCTTTGGGAACCATAGAATCATAGAAGTTTACAACATGGAAACAGGCCCTTCGGCCCAACATGTCCATGTCGCCCAGTTTATAGGTCCAAAGTCACCGTTTTCCTCCCAAGCATGCTACACTTATCACATGTCATGTCTCAAATTACTCATATACTGTATCCCAAAATGTTATTTTCTTAAAGAAATCTATCTAATTTGCATATGAATGAGTGACAAATTAATAATGGCGAGCGTTGTTAATATGTTATTTTAATGGCATGACTTCCCAGCAATTTCTGATCCATTATGTTTAACTTTCCCATCCTTTTGTTTAAACATGACTGCTGATAGCATCATGGAGGGAACTGTCTTAGAAATGGAAGTAAGCTTAACATTGTGAGGGAGCTAAATTAATTCACACAGTTAAAATTACAAGATCACTGAAGCTGTCCAGTATCTCTACACAGCTCTCTCACTCACTGTCGGGCTCCTAACTCCTCCCAGTCAGTTCTCTCAGCGATAGCTCTATTCAAACCAAAGTATTTTAAAAATCAGCAGAACTGCTGTATGATTGTATGGAATGGAAAAATAGCTATGGGGTGAAACCGTTCTTTTAACAAAAAAATGTAAGCTAGCCCATTTTCCCAAAATTGATGACCAGCTAACTAAATCATCAGAATATGAAGCTTTGAAATGTGCGATTTCTGAACGCAATTTTGTTGCTGGGTTGTTAATCAAGGAGCCAAATAAGTATTTGCCTCTTTTTCATTAAAAGAGGAATTTCACTCCCTGCATTTTTTCCTATGCCAATTCCCTCTTCCCCCGGTTATATAAATATTATAGGATAGAATTCGATACACACAATGACTAAGAGAGCTCACCCTGACAAAAGACATAGACACAATTCTCAAGTTCCAGAACCAACATACTGAACAAACCATTATGTTTACCAGTATCCCTTTCAAACTCAGACATTACATAAAAAGTGGTGAACTCTGTTAAAATCCTGAATGGATCTTGCTCAAAGGCAACACGGTTCTTCACTTTCAACAAACTTGTCTATTGTCAGAACTATTCGCCAAAAGACAAGAGAAGTTTCAATTTTATCAACAACAAAAACTTTCCTTTACATAGTGCCTTTAAAGTCAGAAAATGTCCCAAGGCGCTTTCACAGGAGTGTTGTTAAAACAAAATTTATCACCAAGCCACATAAGCAGATATTAGGACAGGTGACCAAAAGCTTGGTCAAAGAGATAGGTTTTAACAAGCGTCTTAAAGGAGGAGAGAGAGGTAGAGAGGCGGAGAGGTTTAGGGAGAGAATTCCAGAGATTAGGGCCTAGGCGACTGAAAGCACGGCCGCCAATGGTGGAACGATTAAAATCGAGGATGCGCAAGAGTCCAGAATTGGAGGAGCGCAGAGATCTCGGAGGGTTGTAGGGCTGAAGGAGGTTACAGAGATAGGGAGGGGCGAAGCCATGGAGGGATTTGAAAACAAGGATGAGAATTTTAAAATCAAGGCGTTCCCGGACCAGGAGACAATGTAGGTCAGCGAGCGCAGGGGTGATGGGAGAACGGGACTTGGTGCGATTTAGGATACGGGCAGCAGAGTTTTGGGTGAGATCAAGTTTATGGAGGGTGGAAGATGGGAGGCCGTCCGGGAGACCATTGGAATAGTCCAGTCTAGAGGTAACAAGCAAAACACATCTTAAACGTTTCTACTTACAAGCAGGAGGTTTAATGGAATGGTATTAAAGGGACACTTTACAAAGAATCGTTTGACAAAGACACAACACAATTACATAAATCCTGTCAAAACACATCATTGGGCCACTCATGATCATGTGATCATGAGAGGTACCTCACTGGCCTGGAAATTGCTCGTAAAATAACGGAGCGCTGAACAGGGCTCACCGTTATTTCAGGGAAAATGAAAGAGCAAGTTCGGATGAGCTCACACGCCCAGTAAAACGCGGAAATCGCTCTACCTGATTCCCTGCTTCTCCGAAAGCTTCGCGATAAAAAGATCTAGCTGGCTGGAATGAATGGACCAGGGCAAACATGCTGTCCTGTCTAGCTGGAAACTAACTAATTTCTCCAGAAATTAGGTACGATGTGTTATATCAGGTTTAAACTAACTTTTGATGGCGTGGTAAGTATTAATGACTGCAAAACAAACTGAAAATTAACTTTAAAAAATGCAGAGCATCATTCCTCCCAATATCATTGTTGGACATTTAACAAAAAAAATTTAAAATTTTAGTTTTTTTTTACTTTATCTTTGTCTCGTTTATCTCTGTCTTTTAATCTTACCCTCTTTTTATTTCACTTCCTCTAACTGATTTTACATTTGAATTCAGTGTTATAGCTTTCACTTCCTGGTTCTGACTGCACAGCAGGTCAAGGATGCTTCAAGCTGATTGGTTGAGGGGAGAGACCGATCCTTTCCCTGCTCTCACAGCTGACAGAAGCCTGGGATTGGACGCTGTGCTTTTTGCAGCTCACCATTGAAGCAAGTTGGCGCCCAGAAGCCCCGCGAAGTTAGTGGGTGAGTTTTTAACTAACGAGCAGCGGGTGACGTTCGTTCGCCACTCAGCGCAATGTCTGGGCCAATACCTTTCTCAGAATGAGGCAGCAACTTAGAAATGTAACAGACTCAAACTTTGTTGCTGAATTTTAAATGGGGAAATTTCATTTGCAATTCAATCAGAAAGAATGGCAAGCTGGAGAAAAGGACAAGGGAAGACTATGTTGGTTTAATGTCCTCTTTAGTAAACAAACCAGATGGGTGAGTTTTTTTTCTGAAGCTGTAGTGACCCTTCTTTAATGAAATAGTTGCCATGTTCTAATCAGTTTCACAAACCAGAATCCAGAATCAGCCAGTCAATGGGGCTCATGTATTTTGAACCAATATGAAGTGGAATGGTCAGTAGTTGGATTGCAGGACTATAATTTAAATGAATAATTAAAGATTGTTCAGTCGAAGTTCGTATATAATGTCATTAAATGCAGTTAATTTGTTGACCAATTTCCTACTCCTATTTTACCATAAATATAGCGGCTGTCCTTTCTAAATTATGACATAATTTCCAAATTATGACATGAACATGACATCAGCTAAAAGGATCTGGTTTGAGACTAAGTTGCTGCCTCATTCTGTGTCTCCCCTCCCTCTCCCACAGAGTCCATTTGACGGGCTATTTTAAAGAGCGAGTGAATCTCTCCATTACTACTTCTTTCTGACAAGTACACAAATAAAAACAAAACTATTGGCCATAAAGGGACACTATATGGAAAGATGATAAGCCTTATTTTGTCTGAGGGTTAGTGTTAGGCCTAGGATTCCATCTCTCCCCCCACCCCACCCCACCCACCAATCATCTCTCCCCACCATCTCTCCTCCCAACTATCTCTCCCCACCAACCAATCTCTCCTCCCAATTATCTCTTCCCACCATCTCTCCCCCCACAATTTTTACTCCCAACCACCCAATTAGCAAACTTCATCTTGCTTCTGCCTTTCTTCAGATTATAAGAAATGGTGTGTGTTATATTTGGCCTTATGGGTGGGTAATTCAGGTTATGAGGCGTAATAGTTCTAAGTCTGTTTTGTCTGAAAATCTGAAAAAGCTAATTTATCTAACCTTTAGAACGAAAGAATATGAATTTGTGGGGGCAAGATGGTGGGGGGGGGAAGAGATGATGGGGGGGGGAAAGAGATGATGGGGGGGGAAAAGAGATGGTGGGAGGGGAAAGAGATGGTGGGGGGGGAAAGAGATGGTGGGGGGGGAAAGAGATGGTGGGGGGGGGGAAAGAGATGGTGGGGGGGGGGAAAGAGATGGTGGGGGGGGGGGAAAGAGATGGTGGGGGGGGGGGAAAGAGATGGTGGGGGGGGGGAAGAGATGGTGGGGGGGGGGGAAAGAGATGGTGGGGGGGGGGAAAGAGATGGTGGGGGGGGAAAGAGATGGTGGGGGGGGGAAAGAGATGGTGGGGGGGGGAAAGAGATGGTGGGGGGGAAGAGATGGTGGGGGGGGGGAAGAGATGTGGGGGGGGAAGAGATGGTGGGGGGGGGGGAAGAGATGTGGGGGGGGAAGAGATGGTGTGGGGGGGGAAGAGATGGCGGGGGGGGGAGAGATGGCGGGGGGGGAAGAGATGGCGGGGGGGAAGAGATGGTGTGTGGGGGGAAAGAGATGGTGGGGGGGAAAGAGATGGTGTGTGGGGGGAAAGAGATGGTGGGGGGGGAAGAGATGGTGTGTGGGGGGAAAGAGATGGTGGGGGGGGAAGAGATGGTGGGGGGGAAGAGATGGTGTGGGGGGGGAAAGAGATGGTGTGTGGGGGGAAAGAGATGGTGTGTGGGGGGAAAGAGATGGTGGGGGGGGGGAAAGAGATGGTGGGGGGGGGGAAAGAGATGGTGGGGGGGGGGAAAGAGATGGTGTGTGGGGGGAAAGAGATGGTGGGGGGGGAAAGAGATGGTGTGTGGGGGGAAAGAGATGGTGGGGGGGGGGAAAGAGATGGTGGGGGGGGAAAGAGATGGTGTGTGGGGGGAAAGAGATGGTGTGTGGGGGGAAAGAGATGGTGGGGGGGGAAAGAGATGGTGGGGGGGGGGAAAGAGATGGTGTGTGGGGGGAAAGAGATAGTGGGGGGGGGAAAGAGATGGTGGCAAGGATATAGAGGCATTGGAGAAGGTGCAAAAAAGATTCACAAGGATGATAATAGAATTGGGAGGATATACTTATCAAGAAAGACTATACATGCTGGGGCTCTTTTCTCCAGAAAAGAGAAGGCTTAGGGGTGACCCGATAGTGCTCTTTAAGGTAATGAAAGGGTTTAATAGGATAGACGAAGAGAAAATTTTCCCACTTGTGGAGGAGTCCAAAACTAGAAGACATCAATATAAAATAGTCACTAATAAATCCAATAGGGAATTCAGGAGAAACTTCTTTACCCAAAGAGTGGTAAGAACTTGGAACATTTTCTCCACTGCATAAATGTACATTATTTTGAGGGCTGGCTTCAAGGTAATATGAATGAATTAATGGCTTGTTGTTTTAAAAAAAACAGGTTACACAACCCACACACCACATGGAGTAGTTGAGACAAATAATATAGTTGCATTTAAGGGGAAGCTAGATAAACACACGAGGGAGAAAGGAATAGAAGGTAATGCTGATGGGATTTGATGAAGAGGGTTGGGAGGAGGGGTGCAGCATAAACACTGGCATAGACCAGTTGGGCCGAATAGCTTGTTTCCGTCCTGTAGACTCGATGAGATGGTGGGGGTAGAGTTGGTGGGGGAAAGAGATGGTGGGGCAGGAGATACTGGGGAGAGATTCTTGGGGAAGTGATAATTGGGGGAAGAGATAGTTTTGATCAGCTGGGTGGCAGTGAGGTGGTCTGGAGATGGGGACAGTTTACAAGCAAACATTTTGCACTGAAGTAACAACTCGTGGCCTTTTAACCATACTTGATATTGGATACTGAACATAAAGTTCTAAATACCCAAAAATAGAGCTGATGGGATAATGCCTCAGAATATCAACTCATTAACAAGATGTGCAAAGGAGCATTGGACTCAATTTCACACTTGGGTTTCTCCACAAAGTGAGATCCCTGATCTCCTGATGGAGTCATTGAGGAAGTTTCCTGTGGGAGCCAGAAAACTGGTAAATACACCCTCTACTGCCCAGCTGCAGAATGGCACTGATGGTATCTATTGTATTCATCATTGGTGGGTGGATACATGGTGGGTGGATACATGGTGGGTGGATACATGGTGGGTGGATACATGGTGGGCTCGATGTAAATTAGAAGTAAATAATAAAATTTTAATATTCTGATGTCATTCATCTGATGTTTTATTAACTATTATACCCATTAGCTGCTTCCTTGTGTAACCTGTTTTTTTTAAAACAACAAGCCATTAATTCATTCATATTACCTTGAAGCCAGCCCTCAAAATAATGTACATTTACTGCAGTGGAGAAAATGCTCCAAATTTGCTAACCATGCACAATTATAGTAAAAGCATCAGAGAGACTTTGTTTGGCACTTTTGTTGCAATGTAACCACCAGTCATTTATCACTTATGCTGCCTTAACTTACTATCGTGGAAGTTAAGGAAGGACAGTGACAAATCCTGAAAAGAAATCACATTTTCTAAAAATATTTATTGTGCAGGTGGAATTGGTAATAATAATTGTGTAGGTAAAAGTGGTCACAGACTCATCAGAGCTGCTAAAGTGCTGGAGCAACTCATCGGCCAGACTCCAGTGTTTTCTAAATCCCCCAAACTGTACGATCATTTGGTATTACACTAAAAATAATTCTTCACACTTGTGATATTGTAGCGATAAGGCTCTCCCATGTTCTGAAAAGTCACGTAAAGAGCATTTTCAGGTATTATCAGGAGCTAAGAGCCCACAGAATAAGCAAAGTGTTTCAACTGTGGTGTTAGACATGAAAGAACTGTAATAACTCACAGTCACCAGGCCCTTAATATATACGATATTTGACGTGTTATATGTGAAATAATGAATCATCAAGGTGCATTACTGAATCATATGTGATATCTCAGTGGCTTTGGACTTGAATGTGGACTCAAGACAGCATCAATGGAACGAGTCCAAAACCAACTCAAGATTGCTTATACCACCATAACATATACTTGTGTATTATAACACAGGAAAGGAGAGGATATTATTTTTCATTGAAATACTCTCTCTCCCTGCTAGTTGCCTCCATGTTTTCATGACAGGGGAAAGAGATGGTCGGGAGAAATTGGTATTAAAAGAATGACAACAAAAAGTACTAATCTTGTAAACCCTTTCTTCCTCTTGTGACAAAAGCTTTGCTGCAAAACTCAACAGCCCTGTTGACACTAATTAGCAGCCATGATTCAAAGTACAAATTTCAGTGGCGCTGAGTAAAGAAGGTGAAATGGGTTCAAAATTTGTTATGAGAAAAGTAAACGTGAAAATTTCATAACCACTGCTCCCCTGTTCATGGTACGGCCCAGATATCCTCTGTATACAACATGTGATGTTGTATTACTACACACAGCTTTGCTATTAACTCAATTCAATATATAACTGCATGTTTTTGAAGACTTCTGTGGAAAAAGGAAAGTACTCAATGTAAAGAACTGTTTTCATAAAGCTTAAGTTAAAAAAAATACTTCAAATGTGTTCTAGGCTGTAAGATGCTCACAGTGCTTTGTTGAACCCTCTTGAATGTGTCATGGCCTGGTATCCAACTCCCAGCTGTCTCTCTGTGCAACGCACGCCTAATCATCCATTATTCTGCATATAGTTTACTTAAGTATAAACAATGATGTTCCTGGAGCTGTAGGAGTTCCTCAGGGCAGTGTCCTAGGCCCAACCATCTTCAGCTGCTTCATCAATGACCTTCCCTCCATCATAAGGTCAGAAATGGGGATGTTCGCTGATGACTGCACAGTGTTCAGTTCCATTCGCAACCCCTCAGATAATGAAGCAGTCCGAGCCTGCATGCAGCAAGACCTGGACAACATCCAGGCTTGGGCTCATAAGTGGCAAGTAACATTCGCGCCAGATAAGTGCCAGGCAATGACCATCTCCAACAAGATAGAGTCTAACCACCTCCCCTTGACATTCAACGGCATTACCATCGCCGAATCCCCCACCATCAACATCCTGGGGGTCACCATTGACCAGAAACTTAACTGGACCAGCCATATAAATACTGTGGCTATGAGAGCAAGTCAGAGGCTGGGTATTCTGCGGCGAGTGACTCACCTCCTGACTCCCCAAAGCCTTTCCACCATCTACAAGGCACAAGTCAGGAGTGTGATGGAATACTCTCCACTTGCCTGGATGAGTGCAGCTCCAACAACACTCAAGAAGCTCGACACCATCCAAGATAAAGCAGCCCGCTTGATTGGCACCCCATCCACCACCCTAAACATTCACTCCCTTCACCACCGGCGCACTGTGGCTGCAGTGTGCACCATCCACAGGATGCACTGCAGCAACTCGCCAAGGCTTCTTCGACAGCACCTCCCAAACCCGCGACCTCTACCACCTAGAAGGACAAGGGCAGCAGGCGCATGGGAACAACACCACCTGCACGTTCCCCTCCAAGTCACACACCATCCCGACTTGGAAATATATCGCCGTTCCTTCATTGTCGCTGGGTCAAAATCCTGGAACTCCCTTCCTAACAGCACTGTGGGAGAACCGTCACCACACGGACTGCAGCGGTTCAAGAAGGCGGCTCACCACCACCTTCTCGAGGGCAATTAGGGATGGGCAATAAATGCCGGCCTTGCCAGCGACGCCCACATCCCATGAACGAATAAAAAAAAAATCGTTGCTCTTGCTGTAAGATTACTGATATAAGGCTGTCCCCTCCCCCCTCCCCCATATGAATGGCTAGCAGTCAAAATGTGGCCATGAGGAAAAAAATCCAATCAGTTCAGCTTGTGGCTCGTCGATATGAAATCCACGATTCTTGCAGATTCAGTGCAGCAGTGTCTCTCAGGCTCAATCACACCACCCTAAAATGATTCATTTTGGTAGGAAGAATGAGGAGAGGCTATATAAACTAAATGGTACAATTTTAAAGGGGGTGCAGGAACAGAGAGACCGTGGGGTGTATGTACACAAGTCTTTAAAGGTGGCAGGACATGTTGAGAAGGCTGTTAAAAAGGCATACGGGATCCTTGGCTTTATAAATAGAAGCATGGAGTACAAAAGCAAGGAAGTTACGCTAAACCTTTATAAAACACTGGTTAGGCTCCAGCTGGGGTATTGTGTCTAATTCTGGGTACCACATTATCAGATGGATGTCAAGGCCTTAGAGAGGAGATTTACCAGGGATGGTACCAGGGATGAAAGACTTCAGTTATGTGAAGAGACTAGAGAATCTGGGGTTAAGGGGAGATTTGATAGAGGTGTTCAAAATCATGAAGGATTTTGACAGAGTAAATAATGAGAAACTGTTTCCAGTGGCAGAAGGGTCAGTAACCAGAGGACACAGATTTAAGGTGATTGGCAAAAAAAAGAGCCGACATGAGAAAAAAACAATTTTATGCAGCGAGTTGTTATGATCAGGAATGGACTGCCTGAAAGGGTGGAGGAAGCAGATTCAATAATAACTTTCAAAAGGGAATTGGATAAATACTTGAAGTAGGAAAATTTGCAGGGCTATGGGGAAAGAGCAGGGGATTGGGACTAATTGGATAGCTCCTTCAAAGAGCTGGCACAGGCATGATGGGCCGAATGGCCTCCTTCTGTGCTGTATCATTCTATGATTCTAACACTGCTTTCCTAATGACAGCTACAGTAGCTAAGTCAAAATGTAATAGTTGGATTAATCATATTTTGCTGGATCAGTTCTTACATCCATCATCAATACATTGTTCGAAACGATTTTAATTCTGCATTTTTTGGCTGCTAATTAAGAATTGTAAGTTTATTTTTGTGTGTGTGCGGGTTTCATTAAGGTAGTCAATGACCCTGCACAGTGAATTAAACATTTTCCTTCTTTCTACTCACTGGTGATGTGTCAGGTACAGCACAGGTCGGATGCAGATGGTGTTTCCCCAACAGTGTACCTTAACCCCAATCTCAGAACAGCACTCCTTCCTGCACCAATATCATAAAGGCTTTCCCAAACAGGTGACCATTTTAGTCATCCATAGTAGTTTAAACTTGGGTTTCATTAAAAATTGATTAGACAGAAGAGCTTTTGTGTGTTAATGAGCTATCTTGGGCTTCAGTGAAAAAAAAATACATAAGCTTAAAAAGGACTCCGATTTCTCAAATCACAGTGACCATCCTCTTCACCTCATCAAAATGACAACTCGTGTAACTGTAATGACCTGTATGTCTTTTCATTCAATAATGGAAAATAGTTACATTTCCATCTCCCACACCAGCCATTCCTGTGTCATCTGTCAGTGGGATAACCAATTAGTGCTAGATTACATTTTGCTCTAACTCTTTCCATTATTGAATGAGAGGACATACAGGTTTTTACAGAACACGAGTTTTAATTTTGATGAAGTGAAGAGCAGTACTAAAATGGACACTTGCGTGAGAAAGGCTTTATGATTTTTAATTGTCGCTGGAAGTTTGTTGCTTTATAAATTACATTTAATTAACAAAACAATTTGTTTTTCTGGCTGAGTCTGTTGAATCTTTTCTCATGGGTTTAGCCCAGCTCTTAGCCAATCAGACACTCCGTTTATGAATATCCATATTATAATTGTCAATTTCAAGTCAGTTTCTTGGATTCAAAATTAGCCAACCAGTGATCTCAGTGTACTGGGGCTAATTTTGCAGCTGGACCATCTGTAAATATATTTCTGCAACAAAATTAAAAACCCTTTAAAAGTAAAATGATCTGCAACAAAATATTGCAGATGTTCAACTGGGGGTGGTGAAGGAAGATACAGTTATGTGGTTATAGATTTCAACCCTGACCTTGAAAAAAATCTGGAAAGGCAAACATTCCCACAACTATCAATCTTACGTACAGAAATTACATTATAACACACCAATCATACCCTCCTGTTCAAAAACAACTGGGAAGAAGGGACTGGATGGTACATAGTACTGGGGCATTGCCTTGTCATCTCTGGGAACCTGGGTTTGAAATCAGACCAGATAACAGGATGAAGCTATTTGCTTTCTGCTGCAGTTTGAAGGTCCAAAAAGTTCGGATCGCCTCAATCCAATTCTCAAGTTAGTTGGGAGATTGGCAATCTGCTTATAGAGGTAAGAACAGAAATCAGGAAATAGAAACAGAACACGAGAGTAGGTGAATGCACTCTCCTATGGGCTAAGGCCTATCATTTGAGCAACGTACGGGGAGTTACGTCTGCCCTGTGCTGAGAAAACTTGACGCTGACCCGGGGAATAGAGAAATAAGATGCTCCAACCGTGCGCTGTGATTCACTTTCAGGTGTGATATGCTGCACTAGTCAGTATCCATTGGTGTGGTGACTATGATAGAGAGAATTCCTATAACCTCATCCATTGGCTCTTTTCTAACAGTTAAACTGAATCACTTTGATGTGCCCGCACAAAAGTTGGTTATCAATGCAAATGAATCATTTGTTTAAAACCTACTTGTGAGGTGGTTTAAAAATGATTGATTGAAAATAAACTGGCCCCCAGCATGTGCATGCAGGCAGAACCAATTCTGATCGATTCCACTGAAGATGATTGATCAGCTGTTTAATCTGGCAGCAGGTTTATTGACAGCACTGTGTACTTGTCACTGTCTCGCTACAACAGGGGCTATATTGTGAAGAGTCTACAAATCTAATCTCAATCCTTTTAAAGGCACAGCATTCATTTTCACTCAGAGCACCTGATCAGCATTTTAACCTTCTCAGTAACCAAACCAGCTTCATCCCTCATAGAAGTTTTATTGTACTTCTTTAAACATTCTGGGAAGAAGCTGTAGTGTTTTCTTCATAAATGCATTCCAGGAGTAATTGCACTGTTTCCAGTAGCTTCATAATATTTGATCATTACAATTTTTTTCCAGGCCAGGAGGGAGGAATCTGCATCTTAAAGTTATACATTGTCAACATTATAATATGGAGATGCCGGTGATGGACTGGGGTTGACAATTGTAAACAATTTTACAACACCAAGTTATAGTCCAGCAATTTTATTTTAAATTTTAAAATAAAATTGCTGGACTATAACTTGGTGTTGTAAAATTGTTTACAAACATTATAATAGAATTGTTTTTGTTGTTTAAAATTATGAGGTAAATCAAATGCATGCACAAGTTTGATTGTCAATAACATTGAGTAAATTGTATTTTTAGAGACAGGAGCAAAAGGGAATTCTTGATCCATTAAAGAAAAGATGTTGCGTTGAATTGTCGCATTGAATGTTATAAAGGGAACTATCTAGATCATTACTTGCATCTCTCACTCACCTCCTGTTTCTCAGTTTATGCTTTAAAATTGTGAGACTGCAACAGCCTGGACCTTGAAAACATGTGAACAGACCATTGTACAGCTATAATAATACACATGGCAACCTGTAATACCAGCTTGAGCTGTTCAACAGCTTCAGAAAGTCTGATCCAGCCCCACAGAAACCAACAACTCTAAAACAAGTAGTTACACTGAAAGTGCAGTAGGACATGGGATTGTTATTTAAGGTGTGGATATACACAACATTCCTTCAGTTATAACTAATGGGGAAAAATTACATAAAAGCCTGAAGGGGAATAAAAATGATGAAGGCACAAGATTTACTTTTTAGAGGGATCGAGGAGAATCCCCCGTAGGGAATGCTTATTTTTGATATTTGGTATATTTTCCAATATTTTGGCATCCACTACGAACATGAGTATTGTATTTTTTAACCGAAAAAGGAAAGGATGATTGCTCAATTTTATTGAAAACTATTCCCTATTATTTTTCTCTATATTTTAACATTTCTTACTCTTGGCGGCAGCAGGTAACCTATTACTGGGAGAAAAGTGTTATTTTTTAAAAAGGGGAAAAAGTAGCTAGCCTGTAGTAAATTGGGGCTTTCAAACTTGGTCTTCTTCACCAAGGCTAAAGGTAATAAATTGAGATCTATGTGCACTCCTTCCAAGTAATACCCTCACCCACCACCACCACCACCCCTCCTCTTTCACCAACTGTTATTGCATTTATGGGAACTCCAGGAAATGTTCCTCAGAAAATTTCAGTTTTGCATTGAAGTGGTGCATTCTGCTTAATTTTACTTTTATACTAAACAATTGAACATTTAATCGTTAAAAAGGAAATTAAATGACAATTGGGTTTCAAACAGTCCATCACTTCCTCAGAGGTTGTCCCTACAGTCACTCTCCTCCCAAACCCTGCCTCTCCCCACACGGTTCATAGACACTGTACCTCCTTCAATCTCCCCTCCCCCCATTTGCAACTGAACCCAGATTACAGCGAGAGTTTACCACCTCCAACCACACAGTCATTTACCAGAGGCACTCTCTCCCTCTCCCTCTGATGTGCATGCTGGCAGTCTTCTTCCTCCCCCTCCAAATGAACAGAACCCTGAAATCATAGAATTTTACAGCACAGTTATTCAACCCATCTGAAAGAGCTAGTCACTGTCCCATTCTCCATTTGTGCCTCCAGCTCATGCGGCACTTCTCTTTTGCCCCCAGTCCATACTGCTATTAGCCTCACCGCACCCGATCCGTGATGGCATTCCCCTCTCAACCCCCGCTCCCACCCCCCACCCCACACCCCACCCAGTCTATGCTGCTATCACCCACCTCCACCCCCCAGTCGAGGCAATGCCGACACTCCTCCCCACCAGTATCCTGTCATGTTTGATCATTTCAGATTATGTAGTAGTAACAACAGGATTTGGGGGTAGGAGCCCGAGAACAGGGCTGAGGGGAGAGAAGCTGAGGAGGAAGAGAGATCTGGTCCTTGCTGATTACCAACTTCAAAAACAGATACACAGAGTGGATTCCCGAAATGCTTGCCTGTGTGGATCAAAATCAGATTGTTGGCATGTGTGTGATAGAATCAAATTCTGCCTCAGTTATTGAGGAAGGATGAATGGCAATATGGCTGCTCATGGTTTCACTTACTAACAATCATGTCATTAGGACAGAACTTCAGAATATCTTATGAGGCAGAATTCCAGATTTACAAAAGGCTGCTCTCAGACTGCCTTGAACCAACTACAATGAGGTGTGACTGAAGGATCCCACTGAGTGTGCAGATATATCTTCCTTACAATATTTAGGATTATTTAGATGATGGAAAACTTTGTTTAACGTTAAGTCATCATCCCCCCACCCCCCTCCCAAAAGCACTTACCAATTAGATACAAAATAGATAAGCTGCAATACAACAATCTCCCCCCACCAGCCCCCAACTCAAAAAAATGTGCATCAAAGACATTGAGTTATGAGATAGTACTGCACAGGTTAAAAGCATCACCTCTACCTAGTTTATGTCTGAACAAGGATTGCTGCCCCTTTTAACTTAACCAATTTAACAGAGCCCTATTCAAAATGTTGTAGATTTGTAAATGTACAGCGTGGAAGACATTCAGATATAAACTCAAGATTGATGAAGTGGCTGTAGATGGTGCACATCAATAATAGGAAACCTCAGTAATTATCAGAGACTCAATCTTGCCAGAGAATCTCCTATTTATTTTAAAGTACAGATTCTTTCCAGCACTGTCCTTAGGGTAAATATGATACACAATGAGCTTGAAAGAGCTTTCAGCTTTGCTCAGGTGTTTGACTCTACTGATGCCTGAGAGCTGTGGTGACAGACACTATTTATTCAGTGGCTTTGTAGTGAAGACTTCACCCATTATCAGTACTGCTGCATGATCATGAAGGGGGCAATTATTCACTGCAGTGACATTGGGTAAGAAGGCTTTAATGTGAACTGCCAGCCTTTGCACACCTGAGCTTCTGTCAAACAGCCTGATTATGAATATACAGTTCCTGTATACTGCCCAACATTCTTGCTCGAAATGTTATAGCAAAAAAGTATTCTTAACCTTTTTAACAATGTACATATTGGGCACAATGCAAGGATAAGCCATGTTTAATTTTTGCTATATTTATAGTGTCGCCACCAGAGGCTCCCCCATCAGTGCTGTAATGTACCCAAGGTGGCAGTAGTGCTTCTAGCAACTGTGGTCAGATACTATCTAAAAAGTGATCATTCATGAAGGCCATGAGATCAATATGAAGAGCCCTGGTGCAAACATGGACGCCTTGCACTTAAAAGAACCCTGCCCCCCAGTAAGCACTGTTCATCCTGTTCAGCTGGTGCCTACTTTTCTTTGGAAAAGACATGTCCTTTTAGATGTGGAGTCGTCTATTAACATAACGTTTGTCACTTGTTTGATACAGGTGTGCATTGTAAAGACTGCCTGATGTGACAGATATCTCCACTTGCCTGGATGAGTGCAGGTCCAACACTGAAGAAGCTCGACACCATCCAGGACAAAGCAGCCCGCTTGATTGCCACCCCATCCACCACCCTAAGCATTCACCCCCTTCACCACCAGCGCACAGTGGCTGCAGTGTGTACCATCCACAGGATGAACTGCAGCAACTCGCCAAGGCTTCTTCGACAGCACCTCCCAAACCCGCGACCTCTACCACCTAGAAGGACAAGAGCAGCAGGCACATGGGAACAACACCACCTGCATGTTCCCCTCCAAGTCACACACCATCCCGACTTGGAAATATATCGCCGTTCCTTCATCGTCGCTGGGTCAAAATCCTGGAACTCCCTTCCTAACAGCACTGTGGGAGAACCTTCACCACACGGACTGCAGCGGTTCAAGGTGGCGGCTCACCACCACCTTCTCAAGGGCAATTAGGGATGGCCAATAAATGCCGGCCTCGCCAGCGACGCCCACATCCCATGAATGAATAAAAAAAATCTCCAAAGCTTGGAAAGATCCAGTTACATGGAAGCTTCACGTTGTGGTAACCTTCCTTTCTATAGAAAGAAATGTCCTTGATCCAAATGTCCTCCACAGGTCGTTGTGCACCAGATGGTACAATGTTACAAGTCTGTGGCAGCCTATCTTGTGAAGTACAGACAGTAAAGATAGATCTCCCTCTGATATGTTCAGGTACATGTGCGGGGGTGTCTGTTCACACAGGGCCTGCAATAGTGACAGTTGCAGCCAAAACACCGCTGTGATAATTAAACCTGTAGGCCACTCGTGAACTCTTCTTCCTCATCTCAATTATGTAAAGCGTTCAAGACCCTCAAAAGAATACCCGTCCTCAATCTACGTGTATGGTGCAATTTTAAAGTCATCAGCAACCAAGAATAATGAAGTATTGCTAAGGAAAAAACTCAAATAGGGATGACTAACCGCCAAACCATCTAACACATGGAGAAAATTGCAGCAAGAGGGAAATAAAAGCATTAAAAATCACCTGGAGCAAAACCACTGAGATATTTTTAGGTTAATTCCCCCTTTTTAATCTAGATATTTTTGGCTCTGTATTTCAGACTACTCTCCAGAGGTGAACCATAGCTTTTACATGCTCAAGAGTATTTTCACTAGCCTTACTATGAGTTTCATAGTACGCCCAGGATAAGCAGGGAGCACTTTTTTTAAAAAAAAAAGATTAATTCAGCTTGTGCCTCCATGGAGTCCCCTTGGTTTTGAAAGATGGTACAATGATACTACGCTAGACTTTGTTATAAGCTTTAAATGCCAAATTTATTAAACAGTACTAGAACAAGTGAATGGAGACAGTAAGATAGCATCTTTGTACAATAGTTAAACTTTTCTATGGTAGAAAATAACAAATAGCCCACAACTCACGCTAAAAGATTGCTATTTCTAAGTAGTTTTACCTTGTTCTCACCATTTCTGGAAGTATTTGGTTTGTCCACCATCCTTCAGATCTTCCAGACAGACGGTCTTTGAAGGTTCCAGATAATACTTAGTGATTTGAAAAGTACTGATGAATAGCTTTGAAATGATAACTGGAGTTTTGTGAACTTAAATAACTGTTCAATTCAAAATGTTGCCAGTCAGTCATGTACTTGAACAAATCACACTGCATATTTGTATTTGAATTGAGTGGCTTGGCTTTTCCGTCATGCATATTTCCCAGCCAACAGATATAGATCATGTCCCAGCTTAACTCGATTCATTATTACAATTATGAATAAATCTGCTTTTAACCCCATGACAGAATTAAAGATGCCAATACTATCATTTACTTTTGTCACAACCATCATTTTACTATTTGGGTATGCTGGGTCCTGGGACTTTCTTACCTTCGGTTTTTATGGGTAGTTCTCACTGTGCATGGAGCATTGCTCAAAATTGTGAAAGGGATCTTTAATGAGGGGATTTAAGTCTTGAAAAGAGGCCACATATACTTAAAAGGTGGCCTCACTTTATGGCCACAAATTGCCCGTCAGAAGATTGGGTGTCCCGTGAATTAATTGTGCATTGCCTTCAATCTGCTCTACAATATAGATGGTGTAAAGTCAATGCACCAATAATGTTAACATGTTGCAATAATGCTTCCAGTGCTAATGGTTCAGCTATATAAACATGCTGTTAGATTTGCTATATCCTTTTATCCTGGGGCTTATTTTTTAAAATGTATAACACACTAAAATGATTTACATCATACAGGATTTGTAATGGAGAAAGATACCATTTATGCTGGAGACAGTATTGGCTGCTGCTCCAATACAAGATGCTAAACAAATGAGCAGTAGCTCCTTTATTACAGCTCATGTTGCTTTCACAGAGTAGTTCCTCCATTGTGGTGCTCATTCAAATTACTCTGCATGCAGCATATATCAACAAGAGCCCAACAGACCAGGTGTGAAAGCAGTAACAGCTTTTAATCAATACTTAGTCTGCATTACTGTCATTTGAATACTCATCATCTTTATTTCCTTTGTTGCTGCTCACTGCCCACATTCACTATTATAAGGAATCTTACAACACCAGGTTATAGTCCAACAATTTTATTTTAAAATCACAAGCTTTCGGAGATTATCTCCTTCGTCACTATTCACCTGACGAAGGAGATAATCTCCGAAAGCTTGTGATTTTAAAATAAAATTGTTGGACTATAACCTGGTGTTGTAAGATTCCTTACATTTGTCCACCCCAGTCCATCACCGGCATCTCCACATCATCACATTCACTATTAGCTAAGTCTGGTCTATCCAGACTTATATCTCATGTCCCCTGGAAGTTATTTACAGTTCCCACATTTTTACCCAAAAGCCTTTCGGATGATGATCTCAGATCACCTGGCCTCAATGCTTTCAACTGTTTAGGGAAGTTTGTTATCAATACATAAATATGCCAGGACTACAAAATTCCCCTCAACCCTTTGGCTTTGGGAATACAGTATATGCAACAACAATTTGCATTTTTGTAGTATTCCTTATGAACAGAAATACATCACAGGATGGTTTACAGGGCATAGAATAAAAAAATGGATGCCTAGAAAGAGGAGGGTTGCAGGAGACCATAAAGACTGAGTTGGAGATAAAAGTCTAGTCAACAGAAGGGTTTTTAGACTTTTGAAAGCAAGGGGGAGGTGGTACGGCAGATTGATTTAGGGAGGGGGTTCTAGAGGACTGGGGCACATTGAGTGAAAGAGCAGCCACTAATGGTGGAGAGTGAGCAGTAAACCAGTGTCTGAGGAGCATAGGGTGTGTGCACAGGAATGAATACATGGAGGAAATAACTGTGGGGCAAGACCACGGAGGATCGGAGGATGTGGACAAGGATCTTGAAATCAACTTGTGGTATGAAAAACTGATGAAACATGGCAAGGATAAGGGCGATAAGTATGAATGGCTTAGTGCTGGTGAAGATGAGGATGTGGTGTTCTAAATAAGTTGTCGTTGTGTAGGGAGGCATGTGGCAGCTCTCTATGTGGTTGCTGAGCATCATCAAAGTCTCAATTTAAACACAGTAAGACATAATACTTTACCTCGTGATGCTCCATCTAGTAGGCAGCTCATGAACTGATGGAACTCATACCAACTGAGGTGGATGGATTCAAGGCATGGGACAACAGTGGGACTCAAGTCCATGATTCTTGGTTAAGAGGCAAATGCTCAATGACTTGAACTGTATCCGGCTTTTATTCCTTACCCAAATCAGCCCAAGTTCAGAAGGATCCTTGACATCTGAATTTAAATTTAGGAATCTGAATTTAAATTGACAGATACATATCTGGGATTCCAAAGCTTCACACTTTTGTTTCTTGCTTGAGCTGTAACTTTCCAATCTGCATAAACATTTTACTGCATGTGTTTCACACGCTGAGGAAGCTTTTGAACAATTGCTTAAAGTGTCAGATGATATCAGCTGACACTGAATCCTATGTGTCTGAGGTACTTGGTTCACAAGTAATTAAGCTAGTGCCAGTAACAGAATAAAAATGACAGCTCATTTTTTTTGTCCCACTGAAAGATACAGCTCCAAAGCTCCTCACACGCCTTTTTTAAAATACTCGATTAAACCTTCAACTGTACAATAATATGGCAGTCAATCCGCTTAACAGCTGCATCATTGGCTTCCCAAAGCTGGTCCTGGTGTTACTTCTGCCACTCACATCCACCAGCCTCAGTTGGAATGAACTTTGTCAGTCCTTGCCCAGATGACGCAATGTTTCACAATGTGGACGGTCACCCCTGTCCACCCCGCCAAACAGCCCATAGCGGGCTTCTGAAATGTGACTGCCCCTTCAGTTGAGTAACGTTATTGAAAGCATTTCGCATTTTAAGACAAGGTTTGAGATAAAAAAGAAATGTTGTGTCAATTTGATTTCTCAGTAAAATTTCAATCTAGCCTTTACAGGGCTAACAAGAGCCACACTGTCTGTTTAATCTCCAGCTTTACAGAAGTTGAGAAATCATGTTTGACAGAGTGCTACGTAGATACCCGAGCTAGGCAAAGTTCTGAGCAGGAGCCTTATCTCACTTTCTTTGTCTTTTATATTATTGTTACTGAGCGCCAGGAGTTGTCTCTGCCTCCATGTCTCACCTTGGAAAGAACTAGCACATCATGCAGCCTATTAGTGATTTTGCACACTTAGTTGCTGGTGCGACCTGTCAACATGCCAGCAATATTCACTGTCTGACACCTACATTATCAGTTGGAAACTTCAAGGGCTTCTGATTGTGATGATATGAGTTTCCATGACAATCGAATGTATTTAGTATACCAGCACTGCCCTGGATAAACAGTGATTCTTTATGAAAACAAGAAGGTCATTACGGCAGATTGTCAAATCAATTCAGAGAGTGTCTCAGCGGATTAAGGCATCTTCTTTCGGCACTGACATGGTGTCAATAGTACTGGGCCACTGGTGCATGGTCAGATGATTGAAGTGAAATGCCCATCAGTCATTGAGCTGAGGTGGACTAATGATTCCCTGTGCTGCCTATTAGAACTACATGACAACTCAATCCTTGTTGCTGGAAAAAGTGACCTTGTTGCTTTACTTGAAGCTGAATTCAATTGACAAGAGCAGCTAATCTTTACCTTGGGCGATTAACAGAATTTAAGTACAACATCACAGAGGCACACATGTTTAATATATTATTTCTTGCTTTGATTCTATATATATTTGTTCTATTATACTTCTTAACCCAGGCTCATTATTTTATTACCTTTCACGATACGCTATGTCGCACAATCCCTACCGTACAACTTTTTGTATCCAGATCTTCGTTCCCCAAAGCACCTTGGTGTTTTGTGCAGACAGCCTGAATGCTCCAGCAGACATATTGTCACTGGCATCCCATGGTGCCCAGCTGGCGGTTGACAATGCAGAGCCTGTACCAGCCTTAATGCCACTGCTGGTGGTCCATGTAATAGGTACGAAATCCATAGCATCTGATAAGCAAGAATTAGAAACTGATAAGTGCTTTCTGAACAGAGAGCGAGTAATTGGCAGCTCCTAATAAAGGACACAGCTTTCACTTATCTTCATTTACTGGAAGCCTGACAGAATGACAGAGCTCTGATCAGCTCAAAAAAAGTAAATGATTTGGGAGAAAAGGGTGTTAAAATCTGACAGTACATTTTGAAAGAAGAAATGTACAGTATGACTGATAAATACTATCATTTTAGGGAAAATAAATATATGTGACTTAAAGAATAAATTTGATATTAAAACATTTGTAACATTGTAATCTATTAAAGTGACATATTGCTTTACAAGCATTAAATAATTACTAATATATATATATATAAACTATTTTATGATTTTCTATATACCCCAAAGGAATGTCAGCAATTATTATAAATGATGATGTGATTTTTTAATTAGACATGTAAAAGTAACATTTATTTATTCATTTAATTGTCATGTACACACTATGTATAAGCTTAACATTCCCTCTCCTTTTTAAGGTAATAGGGTCATAACAGTAACCTTTAAGAAATCACAATTTGATATATTTTGTGAGACTATCATGATGTGATACATCATTAGCTCAGATACCATTCCACTACACAAAAGATGATGAACAGGGTTTTCAACAACTTGGTTTAAGCAGGTGGCTTGAGCTTGTCAACTTCTTCACATCCACACAACACAATAGATCATTATACTTTAAACTCAAAGAACATAGCTAACCGCTCCCAGCAGTATACATAAAACCCTGTGCAATGAAACCTATGACTAAAATTGGCTGCTTACGACAGGTGCCTGCTAATCCAAACTTGGCAAACATTGAAGCAGCATTATACTGGGACTCTCACTAATATACCTATTTAATGCAGCTGGCCATTTTGTTGATGTTGGTAAAGTTAATGTCAAGTTTTAAAATAAACAATGTCCCAGTCTTTACATGTTACTAAAGAAACCTGAATAATGAAAAATATGAAATGTATAAATGGGAAAGGGCAATTATTTCGGGTTTATTTAAAATATTCAACAATCTTTATTCAGTACCAATCAATGGTAAGCTGAGATGCACAGTAAATGCATACAACTCCATTGTCATTATTGGATGAAAAGCTAGCCAAGAATTAATGTTAAAAAAAATCTAACTGATGTTATTAAAGAAACAATTATTCCTCCTGTGCTGTTTTATTATCTCTGAATTTCCAGAGCTAAGTCTGCCATATTATTTTCCAGCAGAGGAATGGCAAAAGAGGAGAGCAGTGCTACTTACTCCAGCTCGCAGGGGTCAGAGAAGTGGTGAGGAGAGAGGGATATTCAGGATTGACTTTGGCCATGCAATGCTCAGTAGAATAGAATCATTGGCACAACACTACAGGCAGGGTTTTCCTCAGAGCTGCATCCACTCTGTTGTAACCTCAACAGAAATGTGTCGGAAAGCCAGTTTACACATGTAAGCGTGGTCTACGCTGGGCCTCCAGCAAAGTAGCGGCAGTGGAGCACAAGCAGCTCCAAGGAAATTCCCGGCCTATGTTTTTCTCCCTACTATCTCCTCTTCTCTAATTAAATCAATGAATTATGTTAGGTTATGGTTCCATAGGCATCGGTAGTCCTCCAGTGCTCACCCTAGCAGCCAATCCCAAAGGTGTGAGCCTAGATAGTGAATGTTGACAGACTATTCCCACACATATCACTGCTGGACCTTATTCTCTTCCCATCCAATGTTTCAGCAGAAGCCACTGGATAGAGATCGGAATTGGAAACGCTGGCTGATTTGTACCCCCCCTTAGCCCAGGAGCACTGAGGCCAATCATAGTACCTCACTGAGACCAGCCAATTCAAATGTTCTTTTAAAGGCTGATACATGATTGGAGCAAGCAAGAAAGTGAAAGAGTTGGGGATTAATAAAGCAGCAAGTTAGGGATATATGTCAAAGCTCATTTGAAGCCAAAATAATATAGTACCACTCCTTTAAGTTAGAATGTTTACCCTGAAAGCACAGATGAAAAGGAAGGATTTCTTGCTCGTTTACAGAATTATGCTGCACACGGCATGAGGAAGGATATGGTGGAGCTGTTGGTAACATTTCCCATGCACCAATGGGGCAAACAAGTGAATGTGAAGACACCACACATACAACTCTCTTCATTCCCATTAGAAACCTAGCATTCCACATAGACTAATAGTAAAAAACGATTAATGCCAAGGTAAAATGCACAGAGCAGCGTCTGTGAAACTGTGAAGAGAACATTTACAAAATGTACACTCAAATTGCCTATTTGTGGTTTATGACACACACAAAGTTATATTGTGGTGTGACACAACCTTTCTGAAGCAAGGCATCTGTTGAAAGTAAACTTTATTGAAGAGAAAACGATTCACATAATGCTTAAAATACTTTGGCAAACTATGATCTACCATTAATTCAGCCTTTACAATGTTTAATTAATAGTAGATCTTATTTTATTGTTAATTTAAGTTCACAGCTGGTCTAGACCGCACTTATTACTGTTATATATCCTAGTTGTCCCATCCATTTATACACCAAGTGGTAATTACATTTGTTACTAATCTCTCTGTATTCTGCTCCTGTTGTGTGTAATGCTCAATATGTGATGTTAGATTAACTTGTTAAATGTATCAGTTGCTTTCCCCCTCAGTTGTATTAGAAAAAGGACCTATCAACAATTTTTCTTTTAGTGCTCTTGGTAGCTATTGCAATTTGCAGCAGTACTTGAACAAACGAACCACTAACTCATTAGAATAAATTCCTGGTTTAAAGAGACAGTGTTCAGTCTCCTCTGGTGGCTCCTTGAATATCAGAGTCACATAGTTTGTGCAAGCCCTCATCTGCACTGAGGTAGTTATCTCAGCTACCATTGGCCTTGGTCCTCCGAGACTAAAAGGAGAAAACTATCGAGGATTCCCGTTCCTGACCTGCTTTCCAATAACCCATGCTGGAAATGCAGGGACAGCATTTAGCCCAATTGTAATACCTCCATGATCGAATATTCTGTCAATACTTCATATCACACATGAATACTGACAACCATCTGCTAAATTGTACATGGTAGAATATCTTGTGCAAAAAAAAAAAACATGGTAGAATATCTTGTGCATTATGACTTGTATCAGGTATAATATCTGCTGCAGTATGAACTGTACCAGGTATAATATCTACTGCAATATGAACGACACCAGGTATAATATCTACTGCAGTATGAACTGTACCAGGTATAATATCTACTGCAGTATGAACTGTACCAGGTATAATATCTACTGCAATATGAACGACACCAGGTATAATATCTACTGCAGTATGAACGACACCAGGTATAATATCTGCTGCAGTATGAACGACACCAGGTATAATATCTACTGCAGTATGAACTGTACCAGGTATAATATCTACTGCAGTATGAACGACACCAGGTATAATATCTACTGCAGTATGAACGACACCAGGTATAATATCTGCTGCAGTATGAACGACACCAGGTATAATATCTACTGCAGTATGAACTACACCAGGTATATCTACTGCAGTATGAACGACACCAGGTATAATATCTACTGCAGTATGAACGACACCAGGTATAATATCTACTGCAGTATGAACGACATCAGGTATAATATCTACTGCAGTATGAACTACACCAGGTATAATATCTACTGCAGTATGAATGACACCAGGTATAATATCTACTGCAGTATGAACGACACCAGGTATATCTACTGCAGTATGAACTGTACCAGGTATAATATCTACTGCAGTATGAACTGTACCAGGTATAATATCTACTGCCGAATGAACTGCACCAGATATAATATCTACTGCAGAATGAACTGTACCAGGTATAATATCTACTGCAATATGAACTACACCAGGTATATCTACTGCAGTATGAACTGTACCAGGTATAATATCTACTGCAGTATGAACTGCACCAGATATAATATCTACTGCCGAATGAACTGTACCAGGTATAATATCTACTGCAGAATGAACTGTACCAGGTATAATATCTACTGCAATATGTACTACACCAGATATAATAGCAGCCACTGTCTCTTGTATAACGAAATGTTGATAAGCCATACAGTGCTTTTCCCATCAGAAATTTGAATAATACATAGATAGATATAGATGGGCCCAGATATGAATATATCCTAATCAGCCTATTCGCCTAATAATTAAGCTTGATTATAATGAGGCACTTAAATAGAGTTGAGTGCATTTATTCTCCAATTCATCAAGATAGTGCCCTACAAAGTGGCTACATATCAATTAAATAACTAAAAAATTCAAAATATTTTCCAAACAACTTGGACAGAATTTCACTGGAAATCCTGTCTTTAATTACATTGGGCTGTAAAAGGAAAGGAAGTGTTAAAAAGGACATGTTCTTGTGTGAACTACAAAGTATGTCCCAGGACTTTTCAGGACCAAAATTCTCTCCGATAGCTGATGATTTTGCAAGTGAGTTTTATTGGCCCTGCATAGTAAATAAATCCCATGTTGAGCACCTAAATATTAAGTACTATCTCCATCTCTGCTTTTAAAGGCCTCCTTAAAAGTATTCTCTTTGACTTTGCTTCCCCTCCCTAAATCCAGATGTTTTCTTCTGCTGCTCATAAGATGCTCTGAGATGTTCCCTGTGCGTGTTCCCTTCATATACAGTGTTTGCTTGTAGTGTTATTAGTTCAGGAACTAAAAAAATAATTCAGCCCACAAAATATAGTAAACTGCAATGTTTTTTAGTGTGAATATGGGGCATCTATAAGTGATAGCACTTTTATCCAATTTGGCATGCTCGCTTGGATTGCAAAATGTGTCCAACTTTCGCAGCAGCATGTTTCTCACAAGTGAGTGCAATGCACACAGGATGGACAAGCATAATCCACCCATTACATTGCCCACATTCAAAGAGCAAACTATCTATACAGGCAACATCTCACCCCACCATTTAACACAGGGGGCTACTGGACAGCTGAGCGAGTCCAAAGATATGTGGATGATATCGCTGCAATGATTAAACACGGTATCTTTTTATTCCCCCCCCAATTGATACTTGCCAGCTAACAAAAATATCTCACTCTGTCTTTACACACACATTGGTAATATATCCAGAAATGCTTAATAAATCTGTTCCCTGTTACGTGAGCACGCTGAGCTTTCAGAAAGTGTTAAATAGTGAATTGCTTAAAAAGTTGGAAAATGCAGCAATCCAGGAAAATTGAATCTGAACAGATAAAAGTCTACTCCAACATCACAAATGGCATCGCTTGTCACATAAAGGAAAAGATGCAGACTGAGAAAATGGATATATGCGCATACATTTATAAAATCCATGCTGACTGCACACAAAAAATGAAATTTCTAGTACAGTACACTTCACATCTATATTATTTGATTTTCAGCTTGGTAGTATTAACTCATCTTTTGCATTATAACCAACAGCACTGATTTCAATTCATCAAATTCACATTGAAAATGTTTCTTTTCTGAACAATAAGCAAACACATATAAAAATCCAATTTTTACTACCGCACACACTTCATCTCCTTGAATTCTTACACCTCAGACAGAAATTCTATGGATGTAATTCTCGGGATAATGCTGCTTTAACTACCTTCATTGAAATACTCTTTATAAATGTAGTAACAAAGGCTAATAAGGGAAAGGAAAAATTAGAGTGTAATGTATTCCAATTGGTCCTTCCCATATCATAAAATGTTATATTGAACCGTAGGATTAACTGAAAAGGAGAATTACTCAATGTACTAATCTCATTTCCCAGTAGAGAAATCTTTTCTATATCACTAAATAGCTGCTGTTTAGCACAGTGGTAAGTGAACATCAGATTTTGGAAGCTGGTCTTTTCAGTTCTCCAGACAGAGATTTGTTGGTAAGTAACATATACTATACATGCAGTGTAAGAAATTTAATTTAAAACTGCACTGCTTTCGAATGACCTGCTTTTCACTGTCAGCTCACGGTCATTAATTCAGAATGAGACAACCAGTAATCTCTATGTATGTAGGCTTATTTAGAAGATGGGGCATCTGAAAGTAGATTAAATAAAATATAGGTTTTTCCATTAGACAACGCATTGTGGATAATCAGACTTTCTAATTGTGTAAATGGATGGTACTATCCCATGATATCGAATGAGATTCTGCACAACATAAGGGGTCCTGATGAAAGTCTCATGGGCTCACTGGCACATTGATCAGGCTCTTCTCAGTTTAAAAAAGCAAAATGAAAGGAGAAAGAATGAAATCCTGCAAATCCTTCAGCAGTACCAGAAAAACTACAGCTTACCTCCCTCTTCAGCATAAGACGGCAGTGTATATTTTGTAAACCCTTAGCTTGTTGTGAAAGAACATGTTGCAGAGAGACCTGCTAACACTTTGGTGTAAATTTCTTTTATTTATTTGGTCCTCATTAAGGTGAAAGAACGTTAATGCTGGGAATAAAACACTTAACTATTTCATTCACCCAATTTCAGCATCGACCACCCCCTGGCCAGACATGCCACAGTTAGTTGTAAACTAAAGCTCTCTCTGTTCTTCTTCAGCAAGGTGCCTCGGTCTGAACTTCACAAAAGCACCCCTATTGAACCAATTTTCCATTTTCCATTTCCCATAGCAGCCATCCTGTGGCTTCTGGGACACAGATTGCCAATTTAGTGTCAAATTAAGGAACGGTTTTGCACTGTGGATTTCTTTTAAATCATTAATGCCCCGCAATAACATGTAGGTGTTCCGATATTATAGTGCGGTACGATGCATATTGCTACCCATGACACGGCATACCAGCAAGTTCCTGATCTCTGCTAACATGACAAGGGAAAGCAACAAGTACAGATAAAGTGAGTGGCTTCCCCACAGAGGAGGCAAAATAAGAATTCTAAATTTGAGGTGGTGAGGAACCTGAAGCCAATGTTGGTCAGCAAGGACAAGGTAATGGGCAGGCTGGACTTGGTGCAGCATAGGATACGTGCAGCAGAATTTTGGATGAGCTGGTTGAAGAATGGAGGCTATCCAGGAGAGTATGGGGGTAGATGAGTCTGGAGGTAACAAAGGCATGGATGAGGACGTCAGCGGAAGATGAGCTGAGGTTGGAGCGGAGATGGGCAATGTTATGGCGGTAGAAGTAGGCAGTCTTTGTGGTGGAGAAGATAAGGGTTCGGAAGCTCTGTTAAGGGTCAAATAGGACGCCAAACTTACAAGCAAGGTTGAAAAGAGTAGGATAGAAGCTAAGGCAAATCAAGAAACGGTGATTAGGTGACACCAAGTTTGGGTACTAGAAGCTTATAGATGAGGGAAGATTGGGAGACCGAGGGAGGTAAGGAGTCTGTAGTTTTGCAGTCCTTTGCGGAAAAAAATGATCACGTGGTCCCTTCAATTGGATAATCCATTGCCAGCCATCAGAATCCTCTGTATATTGCACAATGCATATTTTGATAAAGTATACAGCCATTTGTACAATACAAAGCTAGGTGGAAAGTAAGCTGTGAAGAGGACACAAAGAGTTTGCAAAGGGATATAGACAGGTTAAGTGAGTGGGCAAGAAGATGGCAGATGGAGTATAATGGGGAAATGTGAGGTTATTCACTTTGGTAGGAAGAATAGAAAAACTGAATTTTTTTAAATGGTGAGAAACTAATAAATGTTGATGTTCAGAGAGATTTGGGTGTCCTTGTACATAAAACACAGAAAGTTAGCTTGCAGGTACAGCAAGTAATCAGGAAGGCAAATGGAATGTTGGCCTTTATTGCAAGGCGGCTGGAGTACAAGAGTAAGGAAGTCTTGCTACAATTATACAAGGCTTTGGTGAGACCACACCTGGAGTATTGTGTCCAGTTTTGGCCTCCTTACCTAAGGAAGGATACACTTGCCTTAGAGGTGTGCAACAAAGTTTTCTAGATTTATTCCTGGGATGAGAGGATTGTCCTATGAGGAGAGATTGAGTAAAACGGGCATATATTCTCAGGAGTTTAGAAGAATGAGAGGAGATCTCATTGAAACGTATAAAATTCTTAGAGGGCTTGACACAGTAAATGCTGAGAGGCTGTTTCCCCTGCCTGGAAAGTCTAGAACGAGGGGGCATAGCCTCAGGATATGGCGTTGGCAATGCAGGACTGAGATGTGGAGGAATTTCTTCACTCAGAGGGTGATGAATCTTTGGAATTCTCTACTCCAGAGGGCTGTGGATGCTCAGTCGTTGAGTATATTCAGGGCTGAGATCGATAGATTTTCGGACTCCAAGGGAATCAAGGGATATGGGGATCGGACGGGCAAAGATGAGCCATGGTCGGATTGAATGGCGGAGCAGGCTCGAGGGGCTGTATGGCCTACTCCGGCTCCTATTTCTTATGTACTTATGTTCTTAAGCCCTAAAGAAGTTTGGATTTTGAGGATAAATTGATCACCTTGTGCTGCCCATATGAATTGGTAAAGTTTAGATTTGCTTGTAGAAGGATGGAATTGAAAATGTACCTCGTGGATAATACATGGGAGGGGGGGTGAGGATGGGTGTGGGGGGGAGTGGGAGAATGCTGCCCTGTACTTCACAAGAATTTTGCTTGATTGTGACTTTTTTTTTTAAAGCAGCTACAAAAAAATTCCAACAACCTTCCAAAATGAGATGACGTGGTGCCTGCAAGATGAGTATAGCGTAGAGAACCGAATCGAGCCGGACCGAGCCGAGTTGAACAGACCCGAGCTGCAATGAACTGAGCAGAGGTGGACTGGACCGAGCCGAGCCGAACCAAACCTTGCTTCCCACCTCTAAAGTCTCTGAGGATCCTGGAAATTTTCCTGCCAACAGACCTTGCAGGCCAACGAACATCGGGGATTTTACAAGATCCCTGTCAATTCTTGGTATCGGAATTAGTCTAGAAAAAAAATATACACGACATGATGAAAAAGATGGCAATTTATATTCTGTCACTTGCCGGTGGAATGTTTTAATTATCACAGTGGACCTGTAACAACATGCTTACTTTGATTACCTTTCTTTAAATGAAGATTATAATAAAAACATCAACAGAACTTATCACTGTCAGTTTGATATGTCAACCTTGTTTTGACAAGTGTATTTTACATACTTTCATCTGGTCTAATTTTTCATTACCGCCGTAGCAAAATCATTCTTTATTATGCAGGGCAAATATTTTGCTTATGCTACACTACAGGAGCCCTAATCATTAATTTAACAAAATGAAATTCCCTTGCCATTGTAGATTTTAAATCTATTTTAATTGCATCTAGCTGACTGGAATTTAATTAATAACCAGTAGCAATAATCATATCTGGAGAAGATCCAAGTTTGTTCCTGCCAGAAACATTACTGATGGTCTTTATGAGAAGAAACTGAAATGTTGTTAAGTATTTATTAAGTGCCACGTTATCATTCAGGGCTCTTTGATTAACCATTTATAGAATCATATTACAAGTGATTTATTTTTTGATTTTGTTTCTTCTTTGAAAATATTAATGACATTACTTTAAAAAAGTAATTTAAATTTGTGAGTACTGTCCACAAAGTTACTAATAATTTAAAGCAAAATATTAGATGTGTGACAGCAGTAGGAACAAAGGAAGGGGAATCAGCTTTCTACCTCACGCTTGCTGTCTGGGTGTATTTACAGCAATTGCTCAGACTAGCCCTCTAGTCTATGCTGATTCAAGTATTCGCACGTTTCTTTTTTGGATATCAATGGGGCAAAGGTCACTACACGAGGGGATTATCTATTCCACAAATAAGCAACTCAAAGCCCAAAGTAGTTGCTCCATATGTTACATTCAGTTCAAGGTTTCATAGTTTATTATTGCTCAGTGCTTCTTGTGGTTCAACATAAAGAGCCTCTGCACACACATCTGATCAATTCTCTTGGTTTTAGAAACTTGGGCCTACAAATTGGATCATGCCTGAGGCGCGATCCACTGCACCGCCTAACAAGGCCAGCGGCAGGTCCACGGCAAATTGGTCTGCCTGCCTCGCTTGCTAATTACTGGCGAGCTACGGGCGCCAATCGTGGCCTCAGACGCAGCATGATCGATTGGCTCAGACACCAGACGAGGTCCTCAGGAGATTCCGGGGGTGGGGGCGGAGGCAATCGGGAGGCGAGCGGTGGCCGGCAGCTGTCCACGGATTTAATGTGCAGCCGGGAGGAGTGCTTAAGGTCCCTTTAAGGACCGCTGGTTTGGCTGCTATGCCAAATCTTTACCTGAAGAAACTAACCACAGCATGCACGACGCAATCAAATTTTGCAAAGGGGGCCTCAAACAGATGCTTGCTCCTATATTTGCATATGCAAAGGTCCTAATGCCAGTTTCAGGCACGTGGCCAAAATGCCTACAGAGCAACCTTAACGAATATGGCGGGTGACAGACATCCGGCGCAGAATGAGCACGCGCGCCCCACCCACCATGTTGGACCCTTAGCCGCCGGTTTCTCGCCTGTAAAATGGGTGCAGTGTGA
Source organism: Heptranchias perlo (assembly GCF_035084215.1). Taxonomy (NCBI): domain Eukaryota; kingdom Metazoa; phylum Chordata; class Chondrichthyes; order Hexanchiformes; family Hexanchidae; genus Heptranchias; species Heptranchias perlo. The sequence continues at coordinate 11,496,956 of NC_090360.1, forward strand.
TCCAATTTCTAGGCCTTGCTCCCTTCTCATTTCTAATGAAGCAGTTTTAACTCCCTTTAAAATGTTAGCAATTTCTAGTATTGCAACATCTCCTTTATTCAATATGCCAAGTCTCATACCATCTGTAATCTTTCCAGTAGATTCATACTCATTTTGGAATACCTATTTAGCTCCAACCTGCCAGGGAAAATCGAGCCTTTTCTAGATAGCCTGTTTAAGTGCTTTATATTGGAAGCATGCAACAAGCCAAGTGAATTGCAGGCTGAAGCTGACAATTCCAAGGACTTGAATTTTCACAAGCAATCAAGCAAGAGGGCCAAGGCTGTTGTCAACAAAAGAGTATCGGGTTTCATCTTGAAGATATTATTGTAAGTCAAAACGAATACTTTAATCCTTCGAAATGGAATACTGGGTGCAATTTGGGCACCCACCCTTCAAAAGTGATACATTGTAAAGGGTGCAGAGGCGATCAATGAGAAGGAATGTGGGAGTTATGAAAAGAATCTTGCAGAACTGAACTTGTTTTCATTTAGGAAAAGAAAAATCAAGAGGGGACATGATCCAGTCATAGAATTGTAGAATGTTACAGCACAGAAACAAATTGGCCAAATGGTTTAAGTCTGCACTGGCATTTTTCTCCACGTGATCCCCTAGGACTAATTTTAAGTTGATCTGCCCTGTGGGAACAGGATGGTAGCAGCTTGAAAATCATGGCGCTGTATTTACTGCCTTAATTTTTTCGCTTTGTGGTCTTTCCAGGCTGCAGCAAGTGACATCAGTCATATCGGTCTGTCTGCAGTCCATTCCAGGTCACTGTCACCTTCTTTGCCAAGGCCAACCAATTTATAATGTTCTCTACGGATACCAGCAGCCAGCGGGAAAGAGTTGAACGGTTTGCTGCCATAGCAGGCTTTCCCCCCAATTTCAGGCTGTGATGTAGTGCACCCATATAGCCAACAGGGAACCACTAAATGAGCTGGTGGCCTTCACAAACAGAAAAGACTTACACTTCCTCCTCAATGTTGAGGTGGTAAGTGATCACCCCCAGTGCAGGCAGGGCGGTGCGGGGCAGGGCGGGTATTGACGCTTCGGGCCATCAGAGTCGCGCAGGCACGAACCAGAACGTGGAAGTACTTTTCTCCTCGGTCACCAGCAGCAGCTCCTGGGAGACCGATCGTCCAATCTGGGAGACTCCCAGGCCATCCGGGAGGATTGGCAACCCTACAGAGGTCAGGTAGATAGACATTCACCCTCTGACCTGGCTACACGCAGTGTACGGAAATGGTTTCCCCTCAATTTCAGGCATGCCCAGCTCAGGTCTTGGCAATCCTCTCGCTCTCTCTTTAAATTTCCGATTCCGTCTCTGTCCTCGTATAGCAGGGGACAGAATCCTTTATCTCTCCCTCTTAAACACACAGAATAATCCTTGTGTTCTGTTTCAGAGAGCAAAGAAATGAATTACATTAAATGAAGGGGGAAGATACTGCTAACTCGTCCAAACAACACTGCTTAATCCCAATGTCAGAAGCACCCCCACTCATAATGGTGTGATATTTCTATTTCACACAGAAACCGACCTTACGCTCTCTGTGAGTGAGACGGAGCATTTAGTGTCAGGCCTTTGAGATACTCTGAGTAAGGTGTGTATTGAATGTGGTGTGGAGTACAAGAGCACGTAATCCAACTGCTCCAGCTGACCTAACTTCATTCATCGATCAGCTGCATAACAAATGTGTCACCAGTGGTCGATATCACGATATCACCAGTGTGTCACTAGCCTGCTTGCTCCTAATAATCACCATCAGTGCGCTTGGTGAATGGGACCCTTATTGTTCACCCAATGACATAGTGAGAGTTGACTTCAACTTACTTAGGGTTACACTGGGAGGACAGACACGACCTGACAGTGGGCCATTGAATGTGGAGAAAAGGTTGGAGATATTTCACTCCCACTACCCATGTCAGAAAGAGACAAAAGATAAATATGGATAGTTTTGTGCTAGGAACTCACATCCATCAGCAACTGGGTTGATTCGTTCCCAAGGGGATTGAAAACAGGGCCCCAAACTTGGAAAGACAGTGAGCCAAACAGGGCCTCTAAATTGATAGTTCTCAACAACATGTAAATCCTCTATTTTAACTAGACATCTGCAGCAACTGATAATCGCACAATTATTTAAAAGAAAACTGCAGTAGGATTTATAGCATGAGTGGCCCTACGTTTAAAATCAGCTTCATGGCCTCTCAGCACCATCACTAACTGATAAATGATGACTGCTCATTTCAGAATTTGTTATATGTGTGTTCAAGCTGTCAGACTGCTGTGGACTTTAGCAGCCTGTTGTGGTAAAGGGTTAGAGAAGTGCGTGAGATCAGTGTCAAAGTTACAGTACGATGTCTAATAGGTTTCAAATCAGTATAGCAATACTTTAATCTTTTATTAAAAAGCAGGTAATGCACATAAGGGCAATCACAAAGCCCCAGAGAACATTATTGTCTGCACAAGTATCGCTCCTCAAATTCTGAATAGAACTGTAACGAAAAAAGATAAAAAGCCCTTCTTTCCAGTTATATTTCTGAATGAAGGATTCTAATTAAAAAGCTTTTATTCTGTTACTTTGAACAGAAGATTTTCATTGTTTGAACTGTAAATAGCAATTTGCTGCTTTAGACAAGGAATCTCCAGTAGTCTCAAGACAGAAGCAGTGACCAATCAAGGGACAAATGGAGGGCAGAGTCATAGTCAACTATAGTGCAGAGTTACCAAAGTGAACTGAAAGGGTAAATACAAAGACAAGCCTGGCAGAAGAGGTAGTGTTACCTGTTTACACTAGGGATTCAATTCAGTTCAGATCAGATCAGATCACAAGATCTGAATTGAACTTGATCGCCCGAGTGTTTAAACCGCACTTTGGGCTAAACCAGGACATGTGTTGGACAGCATCAAATTACTGTGAGACACATACACTGGCCAGTGATGGATGGGTATGTATGTGCGTGGTGCTGGAATTCACAAAAAAATATATATCAATATAAGCTTGGGTTTAATCCTTTTCTTCTGCATTGTTTAGAACTTATTTCATTAGATAAGAGTTTTTACACTGTACATTTTAATTCAAATCGGCTACACCGTTGTAACAAATGACCAATCACAGCTGGAGTTTAAGACATGTGAAACTACAAATCTCTCTCTGCTATTGTGAGAGTGAGGAGGGAATAATATATCGCTCACATATTGGTAGTTGAAAATAATATTTCTATTGTAAGTACCTACAGTATTTGTGTAAAGGATACGGTACATTGTGCAGTTGTGTTGTAATTAAATAACATTTGATTAGTATTCATTATTTTTACATTCGGACAGTTTAAGATTACTGTTGCAATGGATTATTAAACTAGTATTTTATTGAGATTTTGTATAAAGATATATCAATTCTTAATCATTTGGTAATTCATATGTAAATGTTGTTTTACAAGGATGTACGCTAAACTAGAACAGAAATTTGTATTTAGGTGGTGCAGGAATTTAGCATTTCTGCTGAGCTACAAAAAGGATGAAGGAGAACATGGAGAGAATTCAGGATCACAATCCTTATTGACTCCAATAGGGATAATGTGGGGAGGGCAAAATAGTCAGAGAGAAGAGGAATGTAAAGCTTTTTGGGGGAAATAAGAGAGAAACGAGAAGGAGGGATGCAAAGTGTGTCCGAGAAGAGGGAGCTGGCGGGAGAACCAGTGAGGGAAGCAAATAACGTTAGGTCCAGATTTCAGTAATAGGTTTGAGGCGTTGCTATCAGATAAAGGAGAAAGGCGGCAAAATCATGTCAGAATAAAGCAGGAAGTGAAACAAGGTAGAGGAGATTTCAAGGAGAGACAGAAACAGACAAGGGAGCTATGTGATTCAGGTATGAGGTATGTGCATTTATAGGGCAATGATGGAAATTGGAGTGGATTCAGTGTTTAAAGGAATGAGCTTTAGTTTAATTATTTAGGGCCGGGTTGTCCAAGCCTTTGTCTTTGTGGGCCATATAGATGTACAGCATAGCACCTAGGGAGCTACATACCGAGTCTCCCATTAATTTGCATATATCTCACGTTGATGATGCTAACAGATCTGGGTGTTCTGATTTAGACCACCCACGAGGCTACAGCACCAAGAACAGCCCTCTCCAAACCCACAAAATTCAAATAGGACAAACGAGCAAATAAAAATTAAACGCAAATAGGAATGAGTTGAATGGGGTGTGAAGACTGGACTTTCTGAGCTCATGGGGGCCACATGTAGCCTTATGGATACAGGTTGGACACCCCCTAGTGTGGCAGACAGAAGACGGAGCAAAAAATGACTACTTTAATTTGGAAGCAATATTTTGGGTTACTGCTGCAATGACATTTTAAAACTTACCTTTCATAATATGGACAGCTCTGGACTGGAAAATGTTTCTGAGACCACTCTTGTGTTTGCCATGTTTGCTTAAAGAAAGGGTTTCAATACCACTGGCCTGTTTGGCTGATTAAATTATATTACAGAGAAGTTTTAAAACTTTAGTTTGGGACCAAAAATGTGATGTATTTCTTTAAACCTGACAAGGCAGTGGGAAAGGATCATATGCACAGAAACAGGCCATTCGGCCCAACAGGTCCATGCTGGCGTTTATGCTCCGCACGAGCCTCCTCCTTCCCTATTTCATCTCACTATCAGCATATCCTTCTATTCCTTCTCCCTCCTGTATTTATCTAAGTTCCCCTTAAATGCATCTATGCTATTCACTTCAATTACTCCTTGTGATAGCGAATTCCACATTCTAACCACTCTCTGGGTAAAGAAGTTTCTCCTGAATTTCCTATTGGATTTATTAGTGACTATCTTATATTTATGGCCCCTAAATCAGAAACATAATTTTTCAGGAGTGGCAAGAATAAGGACATAAGAAACTAGGAAATGGGAATCATTAAAATCAACTATTTACACCTTTAATGTAGCAAAATATCCTATGGTACTTCACGGAGAGGAAGGGCTGGAGATTCAGACACTGAGCAGGAGTTGGTAGAAGGGCTGGGGAGGTGACTGAAGATAAAGTTGAAGAGATATGTTTTGAGGATGCTTTTGAAGGTGGGGACAGATGCTGCAAGGTGAAGAGGTTTGGGAATAGAGCTCCAGAGAGCAGACCATAATGGCAAAGAAGTTGTTCCACTGATGATAGAGTGGTGGAATGGGATGGCAGAGCACACAGTAGTCCAAACTCAGAGGAGCAATGGGTGTGAGCTGGCACACAGAGGTAGGATAAAGTGAGACCACAAATGAAATCGTAAAGTAAGATTTTGAAATCAATGTGGAGGGGAGTGAGGTATAATAGGAGTTCTGGATTTCGAGTTCATAAATGTAGAAAATCTGGGCCTTTTTGCACAGATGCAAAGGAAAATCAACAGTGTTACATCTGGAGACTTATACAAGACACAAGAGGGTGCCATAATTGTCAAAAAATTCATTTAACGTGATTTAGAATGTTTAGAGAGAGAGATGGGGGAGGGAAGCCTCATTGGTCAGGGAGCACTTGACAGTGAAATGGAAAATCCAGCCTTGAAAGGTATAATGTCCAAATCAATTAGGGCTGAACACAGCAACAACAAGAGCAGCAACATTGTTCTAGATAACAAGGCAAATAAACAAGCTGAACTGGTACTGCTTAGCAAATAGCAAAGGCAAATGGAAGTGGAACAATTGTAATCATGAGTAACTTCAACTGTCTGGTAGTAAAGTGAGGTAGAACAGAGGCCGCTGAGAGGAAGATGGAAGCAGCTAAGGATCTTAATACAGCACATGTATCAGTGGGCCAGAGCTGATGCGACATTGGATTTAATATTTAAAATTAGGATGTCAGACATATTGAGAAGATCAGAGTTCAATACTATGAGGGTAACCTAGGAAGTAGTAAACGGCAGATCATTAGAGCTTCTGGGGAGAAACAGCTCGTGTTCCACGAGACGTTGGAGGTTGATTCCATTTACAGCAGGAGTTTGCTGTAGTCAGTGACAGTGTTTGTGTTGCAGATTGATGTGGTGCTGGTGTTTGGAAACAAAGCAGAACACTACCTATTTTGAAAGCACACAGCCTCCACTAGCATCAACACTATCATCGGAGGATGAGGTAGCCACAAAAAACATAGCAGCCTTAAGGGTTGAGTGTTGAAGTACCCCCACCCACCATAGAGGGGAGAAAGTGGGTTTGCCACCACTGGCTAATGCTGACCATCTCAGATATTGGCAAAGATAATGGTATAAAGCAAATAATTCCAAAACAAATGCAGATGAACAATTGTTTTCCAACCGATCTGACTGCAGAAACTGTTCTGAAATACGAACTAGTGGTTTCAACAGCAGCAGGGCTGGCGTAGGTGTTGGAGAGCTGCTTCAATAAGCAGCTACATATTATCCACAAGATATATTAGAGGCACGGAAAAGCAAAAGCAAAAGATGTATGTCAGCCAGACTTATGCCAGAGTACAGAGGTAAAAGGAAGCATAATGGACAATGAAATAAAGATGTTAAAATACCAGCTGAGGATTACTAAAATATCATTTAGGAGAGATAATCAAAAATTATAAAAATAAATGTTGATGGACTTGTAGGGGAATATGAAGAAATGTTTTGGTCCTGTTCATTATAGGTTTGGGTCTCTAAAGAGTGAATGAAAATCTAGTCACAGATCAAGGTAAGGGGTAATGTTTGAATGGATCATGAAGGAAACCCATGGGACAGAAATCGATAACAAAACAACCTTTACACTGAATGTACTCTCCCTATGCCATCTCATTTAATAATTGTCTTCTCTACACAATCCCTGATGTCCCACTCATCTTGTTTGTGGATTAAAGAACAATCCAACTATTCTCCTTCACTGTTTTTATTATTGATTTCCCGCTCATTGAGCGACACCATTTAAGATTTCCTCTCACACTTGCGAGTCAGTCCAATGAGGTATGTTAAAGGTACATCAATGAGTGGCTCCACTGACTAACCTGAAAAGCTGTGCTTCAAATTCTTGATGCCATTCCAGGAAACATTAGTACTGGTTGGATACTGCTCTGAACACGTGGTTGTGAATGTTATATTAGTCTCTACAAAATAAAAGGAACAACTCTGGAAATGATCTAATAAGCTGACAATGTTAGTAAAAAAATATTTTACATCATTACATAGTATCGTGAGGATTGCTTAGGAAAACAAATTTGATAAATGAAAGCCAACACATATTTATGAGTAAAGATTTACAAATTTACTACACTTTTTATTGGAGATGAGACCAAGGTTTTAGATGGGAGCAATTCAATAAATATGTACATTGACTTACAAGAGGTATTAGGCAAAATACCTTATAAGAAATTGATGGCAAAGATGAGAGCTCATGGAATTAGTGCCAAAATTGTGAAATAGATTGTAAGACGATGGGACATGGAGAGTAATTATAAATTCACACTGAGAGAATGGAATAATGCTCTTCTCCTGGGATCACTGCTTGCAATGATATTTTTCACAATCTACCTGAACAACCTACACAAGGGGATTGAAACTGGAACAGTTCTGTAAGACAGCAAAATGTGAATCAACAACAACAACAACTTGCATTTATATAGCGCCTTTAATATAGTAAAACGTCCCAAGGCACTTCACAGGAGCGTTATTAAACATAAAGGAGATATTAGTACAGGTGACCAAAAGCTTGGTCAAAGTGATAGGTTTTAAGGAGCGTCTTAAAGTAGGAGAGAGAGGTAGAGAAGCAGAGGGGTTTAGGGAGTAAATTCCAGAACTTAGGGCCTAGGCAGCTGAAGGCTCGGCCGCCAATGATGGAGCAATGGTGGAGCAATGAAAATTGAGGATGCGCAAGAGGCAAGAATTGGAGGAGCGCAGGGATCTCGGAGGGTTGTAGGGCTGGAGCAGGTTACAGAGATAGGGAGGGGCGAGGCCGTGGAGGGATTTGAAAACAAAGATGAGAACTTTAAAATCGAGGTTTTCCTGGATCGGGAGCTAATGTAGGTCAGCGAGCAGAGGGTTGATGGGTGAACGGGACTTGGCGCGAGTTAGGAAATGGGCAGAAGAGTTTTGGATGAGCTCAGGTTCATGGAGGGTGGAAGATGGGAGGCCAGCCGGGTGAGCATTGCAATAGTCGAATCTAGAGGTAACAAAGGCATGGATGAGGGTTTCAGCAGCAGATAAGCTGAGGTGGAAGTAGCGGTGATGGAGCGGATATGTGGTCAGAAGCTCATCTCAGGGTTAGATAGGATGCCAAGATTGGCAACGGTTGGTTACAAAGAATGTACAGCACAGAAACAGGCCATTCGGCCTAGCAGGTCTACGCCGGTGTTTATGCTCCATGTGAGCCTCCTTCCACCCTTCTTCATCTAACCCTATCAACATATCCTTCTATTCCCTTCTCTCTGATGTGTTTATCTAGTTGCCCCTTAGATGCATCTTTGCTAGTTGCCTCAACTATTCCTTGTGGTAGCGGGTTCCACATCCTTAGCAATCTATGGGTAAAGAAGTTTCTCCTGAATTTCTTATTGGATTTGTTGGTGACTATCTTATATTTATGGCCCCTAGTTCTGGTCTCCCTCGCAAGCGGAAACACCTTCTCTACATCTAACCTATCAAACCCTTTCATAATCTTAAAGACCTTTATCAGGTCACCCCTCAGTCTTGTCTTTGAGAGAAAAGTGCCCCAGCCTGTTCAATCTTTCCTGAAAGGTATAACCTCTCATTTCTGGTATCATCCTAGTAAATCTTTTTGCACCTTCTCCAGTGCCTCTATATTCTTTTTATAATGTGGAGACCAGAATTGTTCACAGTATTCCAAGTGTGGTCTAACCAAGGTTCTGCACAAGTTTAGCATAAGTTCTCTGCTTTTCAATTCTATCCCTCTAGAAATGAATCATAATGCTTGGTTTGCTTTTTTATGGTCTTATTAACTTGCATCGCTACTTTTAGTGATTTGTGTTATCTGAATCCCTCTGCTACTCTGCCCTGTTTAGACTCTTATTTTCCAAGGAGTATGTGGCCTCCTTATTATTCCTACCAAAATGTACCACCTCACACTTATCTATATTGAAATATAGCCTGAGTGTGGCCCGGGAGAGGGATGGAGACAGTGGCCAGGTAACTGAGTTTGTGGCAGGGACCAAAGACAAAGGCTTTGGTCTTCTCAATGTTTAGTTGGACGAAAATGCTGTTCAAAAGGATATGGAGAAGGCTCAACAGCTGGGCTAATGATTGGTGAATTATGATTAATTTGGACTTGCATTTATATAGAGCCTTTAACGTAGTAAAACGTCCCAAGGCCCTTCACAGGAGTGTTAAAATTTGACACCAAGCCACCTAAGAAGATATAAGGACAGGCGACCAAAAGCTTGGTCAAAGAGGTAGGTTTTAAGGAGTGTCAAAGGAGGTGAGAGAGGTAGAGAGGCAGAGAGGTTTAGGGAGGGAATTCCAGAGTTTAGGGCCCAAGCAGCTGTAGCCAGATGGGTGAAGGAAATCAGGGATGCAAAAGAGGCCAGAAATGGATGAACGCCTAGTTTGTAGAGGGTTGTAGGGCTGGAGGAGGTTGCAGAATGATGCAGATAAAAACATGTTCTTAAAAAACAAACTTATTACAATGTAGGAACACGCAACGATCAGGAATAATTCATTTTTTTTAAAAAACCCTAATATATGGTTATGCTAAATCTTTATAAAAACACTGGTTAGGCCTCAGATGGAGTATTGTGTTCAACTCTGGGCACCACACTTTAGGAAGGATGTCAAGGCCTTAGAGAGAGTGCAGAAGAGATTTATTAGAATGGTACCAGGATGAGGGACTTCAGTTGTGTGGAGAGATTGGAGAAGCTGGGATTGTTCTCCTTAGAACAGGGAAGGTTAAGGGCAGATTTAATAGAGGTTTTCAAAATTATGAACGGTTTTGATAGACTAAATAAGGAAAATCTGATTCCAGTGGCAGAAGGGTAGGTAACCAGAGGACACAGATTTAAAGTGATCGGCAAAAGAGCCAGAGGCCACAGGGAAATATTTTTTGAATGCAGCGAGTTGTTATGATCTGGAACGTATTGCCCGAAAGGGTGGTGGAAGCAGATTCAATAGTAACTTTCAGAATGGAATTGGATAAATACTTGAAGGGAAAAAATTTACAGGGCTATGGGGAAAGAGCAGGGGAGTAGGACCAATTGGATAGCTCATTCAAAGATCCGGCACAGGCACGATGGACCAAAAGGTCTCCTCCTGTGCTGTACCTACTATGATCTATTGTAATCTAAGGTGTTCACAATGGCAGGAGTCACTGATCACAAAACCTCATCTATCTGTTCCAGGTAGAAAAGGTGCAGCCATACTGCACTGCAGGAGTCTGTAGCACCCAGGTCATTTTTACACGTTAAGAAATGAACAAGTTTGTGCAATCAAGTGTTCAATTCCCGACTAATTTTTGACAAAGAAAATTATTTAATTAGTATGTGGACTTTTCTTACCTTTTGATATTGGACTAGAACAACACCAAAAGTAATAAATTGTTTGTTCTTACCTGGTGAATAGTTAAAACTAATTGAAACCAGCCCCGTTATAAATTGAATAGTTCCATTTTGAGCAGGTTTACCTGTGAGGCTACATCTACCCAAAGTGTTTTGATCTTGTCATGTACCTTAATAAGATATTGGAGGATTTTCTATTTGCTTCTGACAGAACACACACCAGTCTATATTTGACCTTCTAAGCTTTCAAAGCCAGTTTATTAGCAAAGTATTATTTTGTGCGTGAATTTAAACACGATTGAGCTAAATTTTGTTTGGTTAGCTGTGAAGAAATACTCTTTTCCATAGAAGTGGTCAATTAATCAACAACCGTCTGCCACTCCATCTGGGACAGAACAATAATAAAAGAAATGAAATAGAATATTGAACTTCTTTTCAAAAATATTAATTTCAATTACAAGGCAAATAGCCATGTTCATGGTTTGGTGATAACTGTAGCCTTACCTTTAAATACATTTGAACAGTACATGATGGGTATAAATAAGATGCACATCAGAGGTTGTCTATGATGATTCCCAGGCTTCAATCACTCTCCTATTGAGACAGGCTAAGGACACTAAAATGATTAGTTTCAGTAAGAGAAAGAGTAAGAGGGATTATGATTTGATTTTTTTTAAATAATAAAAAGTAGATTCATTTGGAGCCAATAAATTCTTTGAATCAAACCAGAATGGAGGACCAAAGGACATGTCAAAATTAACACACTGCAGCCTCAGCAAAGTTTTAAAAATAACTTTTTTTTGCTGTTGATGTCTGGGAAAAAATTGCCAGCCAGCATAATGAATGTGAATTCTGTGGAGAACCTGGGGAACTTGACAGTCAAAGTGAGGGTTGTCTGGAAAGAGTAACAAGGGCTTGTCTTTTATTTCATTTCAGGAAACAGCACAATCAGACAACCTTAGCGAAAGAAAAAATTGGCATATATAATTTAGACACCTTAGCTAAAAGGTTTGATGGAACCTCCAAGCTCCAAGAAACTAGAGAAGTTTTTTGGGGTTGCCTCCAAGAATACTTAGGAACCTAAGTATAGAATGGGAAAAGGCTTACCAAATGCCATGTACTTATATGGGCCATGTATAAAAAACCCCTCATGGACTCTGAACACTTATTTCAAAACTTACTTCTTCTGATATTCTGAAAGGATGAGGTCAAGTGGAAAGAATAGACTTCTTCATCTGAATCTTTCTCATCACTGCATAAATTCTCCATCACCTAAGGTAATCAAAGCAAAACTCCAGAGTATTTAGCCATCCCCATTTTACCAAAGGCACCATCACCTCCCTGTCCCCACAGTACATGAAGCATCAGATCTCAAGGACCTTGATCATTCAAGTCCATACCAACTCTATAACCTCTAAATGCAACTAGGTCCAATTCCTTTTTGAAGGAGTTAATTGATGCAGCATCAGCCACGAGCCTGTATAAATATCCACTACTTTGGGGGAAAAAAAACTATTCTAAACTGGTTTGGAACTTGTTCATTTTGTTCTTGTGTCTCCCAGTTCTGTGCCCACATTCAAATGAACTTGTCTGCTTACATCCACATGCCTCTCCACAGCTTAAAAACTGGATCAGGAATTTTCTCAACCTCCAAATATGTACATCTTCAATGATCCAGAATATAACGAGCCAGTAGTGTAGTGTTATTGATGCATGCTGGGAGATTCTCCACAGTTCAGACTCCAGTACACTGGGAATTTTAGGCACACGTGTGGTTGTTAACTCTTTTCAGAGATACCTCTGGGAAGACTACTACCTCAAACCCTAACTTTTCAGAGAGGCTGAGGCCTGTGAGTAATTTATTGAAAGTACTGAAAGATGTAATGGACAAATTTATAGGTAAGTGTAATTATGTTATTTTTAGTGTTTTTACTACCTTGCAATCATTAACTGTACAAAGAGGGCTAGCCAAAGAGGATAAATGGCAGCCAAAGAGAGACCACAAGGCTGGTTGATGATGGAGATGGAAATGGCACACTGCTGTGGTAGTAGTTCCTCTTCTGAAGTTAGGCGGTTAAGGCAGAGTAGAAAGAGACTTACCTTACATTTAATGCAAACTTTGCCCGACCTTGATGTGCTTGATGTGTAGTCAGAGTCCAAAAATATTTGGTAAGCATTCTGCTCTCCAGCACTTACATCCCTTCACCAGAAAAAATAAATTTAGAAAATAATAGTACATGTTTATGAAGCAATCATAGTACCAGACAGAAGGGCAGGCTGGATGGCATCGTTACATTCTCCATGTCTGTCAAATTCAAGGCTTGTTGTGTTTGCAGAGAATTAAGAGACAGAAGCCATTACAATCCTATACATTCTTGGCAGAGCCTTGGAGAGTTCAACCGTGCGAAGCTTTCTGAGGTGATGTGGCCCCCTTGGTGATGTGACTTGCCAATATTCAAGCATGGCCAAAAATGTGCTCAAACTGGAGCTACATTACCCATGAGCTGCAGACCACATCAGAGAACTTAAGGTGGAGAGATATAGATGATACAGTATAAACAGATGATAAATCAAAAAGACGTTTGCTGTTATTTTTCTTTACCACAAAGAAAATTCTGGCTCAGAGTTTTAAGTATGACATCTTGGGTTATTTTTGACGTACTCCAGCCGTAAAAACCTGAATGTAAGTAGATTTTTAAAAAATTGTTGGCAGCAGGTTATGCAATTTGTAAAGGTGTTAGTTAAGGTGCCTTTGAAGAACCATGTGTTTAAAAGTGAAAAAATATAATGTTGCTATTGCATCAGCTTGGGGCTTTATCTGGAGAAAGCTTTTAACTGGCAAAAGGACTGATCATAATCAGAGCAGGCCGCAGTGCCTTCGAATGGATTTTCTCACATTCAGTCCCGTCGCCATGCTACCTCCTCATTACTCAAGGCTGTCGCAACACTTTGTAGAGCCATTTCTCCCACTCCTAAAGAGACATTGATCAATGCCAAAAGTATCAAAAATGATCAGCAGCTCCTGAAGAATGTTTGAGACATCTGCACAGACAATAGGTGATTCATTTCTTTTATGCAATTACCTGCAATCTGATAATCCAGATCAGAACGTTTGTTCCCGTCTAAATTTTATACTTCCCTGCTTGTGGGCCGTATGACCTGAAACCTAGTCTAATAACTTCACCGAGCTTGATTGTAGTGTAATGGTACTGCCTGAGTGTTCAGACACTTATAAAAAGGAACACTTTATTTTGTAGCTTCAAAACACACACACAGGGCAACTGCAAGATGCAAACAAAATGATGGAACCCCTTTGCCATTTTACGTCACCACTTCCTTTCCCAGAACTCCCCACACAACCCGCACATGCTCAGGACTATACAGGACTCGACATCCCTCCCTTATTTTCACTTCACTCAATCATCACAAAGTCTTTGAAGCAACAAGGCAGCATCGGTTTTCCCTCTTCCCGAGACCCTTCCTAATGTCTCACCTCTGGTCTTCTTCCTCGTCCATCCATGCGGTTTCCCTCCAGCTTGGGCCCCCGACTGATCATATGCCTCGCCCGCCCGCTTCGTAACGAGTGAGTGACACGTTGTGCTTAAGCTTCACCTTGGCTGGCGCCTGTACGGTGACTTCTCCTCCTCCTCTCCTCACCACAGTGTAGGGTGCAGGTTTGCCATTTTACCTGTTTTCAGCACCTTCACCAAATCCTGATCATCAACGTTAACCTCGCTCAGGGTTGCATGGCGGTGCCCATCCCCTGTATGCCTGCCCCTCAACTTTGCACTTCCAGTCCTGATCTCGGTAGCTCTCATTTGTAATACTGGCGATGCGACGTAGTTGTGGCAACTTCATCTGCAGCTTATGCCCAAACCTGAACCAAGTTGGAGTCAGGCCCTTTGTTTCCTGCAAGATGTTCCAGTTTGCCATAAGAAATGTTACCATTTCCTGCTTCCTGTCCACCTGCACCACTTGTAATGCCTTCATTCGTATCCTGTTTGGCCATTCCACCTAACCATTAGCCTGTGGCCAGTACGAGGTCGTAGTTCAATGCTCCACTTCATATTCCTCCAAAAATTGTTTAAACTCTTCAGCCACAAATTGCCCACCATTGTTGGTTTGAACCAAAAAAGTACTCCATATGTTGCAAAGATTCACTTCATCGGCCCCAGTGTTTGCAGCCATCGTTCCTTTCAAAATTTTGACATCGAAAAAACTATTGTTTATGCCACTCGGTAGAGGTCCCATAGGGTCTGCTGCCAGATCCTGCCACTATCCACTTGGCACTCTGTTTCGTACTAACAGTTTGGGTGGAGAAAATAGTCTTCCCATTTGGCAACCATAGCAATGCTATGGTCAAACGTTTGTACCAGAATAGTCCTCCGACTCGTACGCTCGTTCCGTGGCCCGATTCATTCCTGGCCACTACCCATCAACATTGTTTTGCTTGCTAGGCCTGTAAATCATCTTGGCGTCATAGGCCTGTCGTTACAAAACCCAACACTCAATCTTAGTTGATGCCTTTGATGTTTTAGAGTAAATGTACTCCAACGGCTTATGGTCCGTTTCCAATTCAAACTCTTGGCCAAATAGACTAAACGTTGAAACGCTCCCATGCCCACATCATAGCTAACGCCTCCTTTTCCATATGCGAATAGTGTCATTCCACATCTGTCAAGCTCCTACCTGCATAACTGATGGCTCTCGACACTCCATCCTGTTTCCACATCAGCACCTAATCCAATCGGACTCACAACTGTCACTATTAGAGTTCTAGTTAAATATGCCAAAGCTACAGACTAGACCAACAAACCCATCATCAAAAGCTCCCTGCTGCATTCGACCCCAGTGAGAAAGTGTTCTTCCTTGTCAGCCATTGTAGGGGTTCTGCAACTGTCACTAACTCGGGCAAAAAACTGGAGCTATACTGCACCAAACCTAAAACACTCCATACGTCTGATGCCATTTGGGTGGTCCTGCACTACTAAACGCCTCTAACTTCTCCTCAGATGGGTGAATACCATTTGCTGTCTACTGGTGTCCAAATAATGTCAATTCAGGCACTTGGATCTCACACTTGATTAATCGTCAATCCTGCCTGCTCAATTTTCTACATCACCACGAAAAGGCATTGGTCATGTTTGGTTATATTCCCGCCATGCACAATCATATGGTCGCTACTCCCTCACAACAGACCAGCACGCTCTGAATGATCTTCTGATGGTGCTCAAGCACACTAAAAATTCCGAACATCAAATGTTTGTACCAGAATAGTCCTCCGACAGTTATAAACGTGGTGATAAACCTCGACTCAGGCGCCAAACTCAATTTGATGGAAGTCACATTTCAAATCTAACTTGGAAAACACTTTACTGCTGTGAAACCCCTCTACGATCTCCTTCAGCGTCGGAAATGGATGACGTTCTCTTATCACTGCAGCAATAACACGGGTGCATATCCATCAGCTTTGAGTACCATGACTAAAGTACTAACCATGGACTAGGCACATCCACTGACTCAACAATATCATTGGCTGGAAACTGGTCCAGTTTTGTGCCCACCCTATCCTGAAGTACAGATGTTGTCTTCCTCAATGGTGGATGTCAATGTGTAGCTCGATTTGAAAGTTCTTCAGCTTACCAATTCCAGTGAAATGCTCCTGGAATCACTCTCAGATTTTACCAGCCGGACTCTCCGTGACCACATGGTTATCTTCCAATGGTCTAACCCGTAATAGGTTTAATTCCTCCACTGTCGGCCGACCCAATAATGGCCTACCTTTGCCATCTATTACGGCAAACTCAGCCTTACACTCTACCTCGTGAAACCATACCACACTTGTGGAAGTCCCCAATACTTTCAGTGACTTCACCATAACATATGCAAACAGCTTCTTCATGCACTTAGTGGTCCTTCACTTAATCGTACTCTCCCATACAGTTTCCAACATGGATTTGTCGACTAGATAGTACTATCATGATGTCACCTAGATTTATCTCAATAGACTCGCTGCCACCATTTCCTGTTCCACCTGCTCGTGAGCCCTGGCTATTCCCAACAATTCACCCAGGCTCAATGACATCCCTCTCTCCAAGAGTTTCATCTCAGCATGGAAGACCAGCACTTGGCAATGGCCTGATCCCTGATCTGATCATCGACATCAGGACCACGATCACTGTGAAGTGTCTGCACTCTCAACAGGCACACAAATCTCTCTACAGTTTCCCCTCTTCCTGGCAATATTGGTGGAAAACATACCTCTCAAACTAGACGTTGGCTGTAGGTGCAAAATCATTGTTCAAGGCACCAAGAGTGTCCTTGTACCCACACGAGTCTGCATCCATAAGGCAGGTGAAGAACCATTCTTGGCCTTCCAATCCTGCGAGGTGCAGAAGTAGAGCCATCTTCTGACCCTCACAGGTGACACCTCGGGCAGCCAAGTATAACTTAAATATGAACATACAAAAGTAACGGGCAGGTAAAGACCAACTGGTTTATCAAGCCTGCTCTACACTCATGCTGGCTGGAGCATCATGTCTTGACACTTCATACCCCCACAGCCATATAATCACCTGGGAGAGGCAGAGAGGGCCAATAAAGGAAAAAATACTCTTGAAAATTCCTCTCCGACCCCCCCACCCTGCCCCAGGCAATTAAAACTATTGCAGGAGATCACACGGACCAAGTATTATCTATAAAGCCACTCACTTTCTATATGATGCGATCTCTGCCCCAGTCAGGAACTGGTCCAGCTCCCTCTTGAAGGCAGAGAGTCAGCACCCACCACACCAGCCAGCAATACATTCCAGAGGCTCACAGTTCTCTGGGGAAAGAAGAATCGCCCAACATCCAGTCTATTCCTACTCTTGTGTAGTTTAAATCAGGTCCATTTTTGACCAACTGTGTGATGATCCTCCTTCATATCAAAATGTGGGAGCTTACCCAGTTTGAAGCAGACTGTTTCCTCTTTAGCAAAGTTCTGCCTGTTTCTCAATTGTAGTGTATTGGTACCACTGGAGTAATCACACACTTCTTATAAAATGTACAGTCACTTTATTTAGTAGCCTCAACACACACACACACACACAGAGCAATCACATAGCACAAACAAAATGGTGGCACCCCTTTGACCTTTCTATGACATCACTTCCTTTCCCTGATATCCCCATACAACTCATTCTCAGTACTGTACAGTACTCCATACTAATTTTTAAAAATGCTGCAATTCATCAAGGCTTGAAAGCAAAAACCTATATTTGGATTTAAGCAAAACATGCCTCCTAGATAGTATTAACCTATATTAATTTTGCACCATCTCCTTACTTCCACGCGATCAGCATTTCACACACTGTAAAGGTGGTTGTATGTGATTTAAGTTTGCATTAATCAGGTACAATCAAAGTATATTAGAAAAATCAAATAGGAGTTAAATTTATACACAATAATGAAAATTTTCGGATAGAACTAAACCCATGGACTGTGGTGGGGATTAAAGTGGAACATTTATTGACTTCTGGGGGATAGTGTAGTTAGAGATCATGTCCTGTTAGTGTCTCACTTTTATTAGCTATTTAAGAGGTGTTTGACAGTAGAAACAGTTTGTAAGCATTACAGGATTTATAACTGAGCTGTTAATTGTGCTGTTAATCTCAGAACAGAAAATGATGGAGACAGTTTTTTTCTTTTAAGTGAAACAGGTCTAAATATTTGCAATCGTATTCTAACTAAAATAAAGAGATAAACTTTGCTTTTAATTTTTCTGGAGCTTAACAGATGTTTGAACTAGGACCTACCTCCTGCAAAGAATAAAGGTTTTCTTTCAATCAAACACACGGTGGACTATTTATCACTGTTTTTATTAGATTTGGATGTATTGCAGGACAAGTTGAAATGTGAATGGGTCTGTAAAATGAGTATTAATTTCCTGGATTTTCAAAATTGATGTGTGTGGGTTGTAAGGAAAAACATAGATTGGAGTCTGGATATGTGTATGACATTGTTCATAACATATACAATGCAACAGTGACTTGTTAAACCAAGTTTATTTAATCCTGTGTTTTTATAATCTGGCACAGTTTTTTGGATTAATTTACACTGATATGTCTTGCAACTTTTTCCATTTGTAATATGAGTTACTGAATCATCACTATATTGCAGCACTAGTTTAGGTTGCTGTGTTTAACTACTTTGTCTGTCTCTATATATTTTAACGCACCATAACCTTGTCTTTCAGGAGATCATTATTGATGTAAGACAGCCATGAAGACCACACAAGGTTTATTTTACTCCTAACTAGCATATTTAAGTTAAATCATCATAGAACTGCCAGTGCATGGAGCCAAATTTTGAACTGTGCTGATCCAGTAAGAAGCCAGCTTCAGATAATCCATAACTGGACATTGTCACAACGCAGCCACAATCACACACTCTTCATTAGAAGCAACCTTCACCTCCAGGGGGCAGTTGCTTCCTGTGTACGAGGAAGAAATAACACTCTCCCTCGAAGACCCTCCTGGCGACTGATAATGTGAATAAATGTCATTGTTTCCAGCAAGCTTTTCAGTGTTTGCATTTAAACTCAAGACAAACTGAAATAGAGCTCCAGGCCAGTTTAATGTTAAACACGGCGCAACATGCACTGTGTTGCAGTAGATGCATCTCCATCAGTGAAGCAACACCGCCTGGGGGCATGTTCAGCACTGTGCCTATGAAAACTCCTAACTGTTAGTAATTTTCCACAACGGGTGATAAGCATAGGTGTTTGTTCACCTCATGAGCTCTCTAAATTGAAGATCCTACGGCAGTATGTAGAGATGCTATTGTTATTAACTTCATACTGTACAACGTCCATGTTGTGCCATTTTCATCCAGTTGTTCTATAATTTGAGACCACTGATCCATCTCTAGTAATAAATACATTTAACTGAGCGTTCAAATAAAATTACAAGCTTTCACAATTAACAGACAGTCTAAATTTAACATTCTACTTGTAACAATTTCTCAACACTAGATTGTTATTTTATTACATTGAAAATGAAACAATTGCGCCTGTGAAAAAATAATAGCCCTGTTTGTGGGTGTCTGTGACCCTGTTACTAACACTCAAAGCAGCATGCTGCAGACAGAGGAGCAACTCATAAAGCTTACCTCGCACTGTGCAACATTTTAAACAATTGGCTTCTTGGAAGGAGAAGGCAAACAGAAAGACAGAAGCAGCACAGGACTGGGTTGGGAATGGTGGACAGAAGACATCACAGTTCACTCCTCAGCATTTCATTACTTAGTAGTTATGAATCTTTCACACTCACGCAAACACTCGACCTCCCCCTCCCCACTACCACTTTCACCACCACCACACGCAGTGTATTTTTGAGCGCACTATATAACATAGATGTACTGAAGGTGAACTTCTTGAGGCACATTATGGATTGTGTTTCCACCTTATTCCTGCCCTTGGTGTCGTTTAGAATTTTGTGTAGAAGAATTTTCACACAGCACTGTCGACAGGAAATAAGTCAGAAATCCAATCTCGTTTATATACTCTTCAAAGCAAGCAGCCTTTATTGAACAGTTATACAGCTACTCCGAAGTACTGCAAAAAGAAAAATCTTTTAATATAATACAAGCATGTGGTAACATTTTAAGGCTTACTTTCCACAGAGACCCATTTACGGTACAGTAATTGTGCATTATCAAAGGAATACATCCAGCTTTGGCTACAATGGTGAAAACGGCTTCTCCGATTGCTCTTTCGATAAATACACCACCCTGTGAGATGTGGCACCGTTCAGGCCACGAAGGACACAGGGTCAATTCCTGGTCCACGTTGACCTGGCTGATGGAGGATGAACAGATGGTAGAAGTGCTCCCACTGACATCAGCGTCTTGGGATTGGAAAGTGGGGAAAAAAATTCAGCCAGGGTTCCTGGTCCAAATTCAATCCAGCGACGTCTGCCGGGGACTTCAAATCATTTTAAGCTGAGGCTTGGCTATGATGCCCACTACAGTTGAGCAGCATGACAACACTCATTGACGATCTCAAATGTGATGAATTGCCACTGATCAAGGTACTAAAGGCCTGTTGATGCCTGTAGAAATGTACAGAACGAGGGGCCATAAAGATAGTCACTAATAAATCCAATAAGGAATTCAAGAGAAACTTCTTTACTCAGAGAGTGGTTAGAATGTGGAACTCGCTATCACATGGAGTAGTTAAGGGGAAGCTAGATAAACATATGAGGGAGAAAGGAATAGAAGGGTATGTTGATAGGACGAGGTGAAGTAAGAGAAGAGGAGGCTCGTGTGGAGCATAAACAACGGCATAGACCAGTTGGGCCGAATGGCCTGTTTCTGTGCTGTAAAGACCATGTAATTCTATGTAATACCCTCAGGAGTCACTACCTTCAGGTGAGAAGAAGGAAAAAGGAGACAACTGAAAATAAAACTGTGACAATACAAAATAATAATAATAAACAACAATAATTTGAACACGACACCCTGTGCATCAGAAACGCATTCATTTATTGGGCTCACAGAATACTGTTCATTCTGGCACACATTTTCAAGATTTCAGCACACCAGATGAGAGGCCAAGCACCTGCATGAATGCAATGAAATTTTGTGGGTCTGTTCAAAGCAATGACATAAATGTCTATAAAGCAGAAATATTTTATTTGTCATATTGCCATTCTTTGTTTCATTTCCTTGCCGATGATGCAACCCAAGCAAAATGTTTTGCCTTGATGGAAATAACAGATGTCCAAGACAGCTTGCACAGAATAAAAATTGGGCTGTCCACCACTGCAAGCATCCAAATATAGTGATAGATTTAAGAGGGCTCACCACCCCACAGGATAAGGAGGTGAGAGATTATAGTACCAGTTTACAACAGTTACAACTGCCTAAACTGTTGCCAATAGTTATAACATGGCAGACATTGTCAAACAAGACAGAGGATCCCATGTCAGCAAAATATTTTGAAATTATTTTAACATGGAGTGATGTTAACATGGGAGGGGATCAAGCCTTTTGAATTATTAAATTATTAAATCATTTGGAAGAAGAAAAAACTCTTTGGTAAACATTTTTTACATTTATTTATCTTCTTTTCCCTCTCAATCAGAAACATTTGTCAAACATTCTGCATGAAGGCAATGAGCTTCAAACAATATAACTGTAGCTACCATGCTGCAGTCACAATACTAGCCCATGATAAGCAAGCCAGAAATTCCTGATGATAATGCCTGCTTGAACTACAATAGAGTGGCATTGTTTTTCCGACAGCACAATGGTGCATGAACATGATGTTCCATAGACACAAGTGTGCCCTTGATGTTGGCCACAGTACCAGTGTGTGATACCTGCTGGGCTACTGGGGGGAAACCACAAGCAGAGATGAGGCAACGTTCAGCTGACCAGGCTTTTCGTCAACCCTCCTCAATATGTCTTTCTTTAGTTCACCGCTCATTTTTGTCTAATTGTGCTTCTGTGAAATAGTAATATGCTATTGTATGTATATGTTATATAAATATAAAGGCTTTTGTTTCCAAGAGCAAATGGCACGGCATTATTTATTACAGCTCCTTACTTGTCTTGAGAATGTTAAGGGTCAACCACATAATATAGGACTGGAGTCACATGTAGGCCAGAACAGGTTGGGTAGCAGGTTTCCTTCCTTGAACTAAATTAGTGAACGAGTTGGGTTTTTATGACAATCTGGCAGCTTTCATGCTCATTTTCTGGTACTAACCCACAAATTACCAGGTTTATTGAATTCAATTTCACAACTTACCCTGGTGGGATTTGAACTCATAGCCTCTGCACTGTTAGTCCAGTACCATAACCACCAGGCTACCAGAATCTATTAATCCTGGAGAAACTTTGAAAGTTGTTTTAAGGGCACATTCAGGATTTTTCTGTGGTGAGGGGAGAAAGACATACTTTGTGCGAGATGAAAAATAATGAACCAAATTACTATGATCAGAGATGGATTTTGGCTACAATATTGTACTGCATCTTTTGCACATTATTATATTATCTGGTCATTATCACATTGGTGTTTGTGGGACCTTGCTGTGCACAAATTGGCTGCCATGTTTCCTACATTACAACAATGACTACACTTCAAAAGTAGTTAATTGGCTGTGAAGCGCTTTGGGACGTCCCGAGGGCATGAAAGGCCCTACATAAATGCAAGTCTTTTCTTTCCCTATTTTTCTAAGCTATTTTCTATAGTGTTACGTCCTGAATGGCAATAAAAAAAGAACTTATTTCTGAATTGCAATGATAAATGCTGAATGAGATGTCCACACAGAACTGTACTCCCTTACTCACAGAGCTAAATTCTAAATAATCTGAAACAAATTCGTTACCGTAGCACTCCAGAGGTTAAAGCTAATTTATTAAGATTTCTTTTTATTTGTTATTAGCCATTTCTTGCTCGAAATATAGTTTAAATTTACCAGCAAAAAAAAAGCTTAAGTGCTAACAGATGGTTGCATGCCAGTACGGTTCTTTTGCCCATGGTACTAAAAGTGATTTGCGACCACGTCATATTATTTATCATTACTCATTTACTGTCAGCAGTGTATTAGAGGTTAATAGAAGTGCCAGAACATGTACTGATTTACTTAGTAAAATTTTTGTTCCAAGGTTCAGGTTGGCTGATTGGAGTCTGTGAGACTTTCAATATTCATACATTATGAACAGGAAACCGCAGTGACCTTGAGCCACAACTACTTGAACAGTATATTATATCATGTTTGACCTTCAGCAGCTTATAAATATACTAGATGTATTTAACCAATATTTTCTTCCATATTACTGACACTGTGCAACACGCAGTCTGGAAGATTAATGCTGTGTGACAACAACAAGAACAAAAATCATGTGACACAGATATTTCAAGTCTCCTCCAATGACCTTCAGCATTGTAAGCTGTCAATACTAAAGGACCAGAATAATCATAGGTAGCCTTTAAGGGAAAAGGGACACTTTCTTCAGTCACCTCCTGCTATTGTGCTCGGGTATATGGGGAATTGTCTTATCTAGCTTTCAGATTCCTACAATGAGAAAAACAAAAATCAATAGCTGTGGTGTTAGCAGGCATGTTAGCAATGCTACAGCAACCTCTAAAATATCAAGACAAATCCATTTCTTTCATAAATGTCTTCATTTCCAAATGTCACTGTTAAGTGATTTTTTACCTATCTAAGGCCTATGCCAAATAACATTTCACAAAAGTTTTTTTTTCCCCTCAATTGTTTCCCAATAGGATGTAATGGCGAGTTAACTGATTTCATTACACAGGATTGTGCTGTACTGTGTTTTATCATTTTGTTTTTAAAAATGTATTTGTGAGGGAAAAAATCCAAATGTAGCAAGTACAGAACCATTGTATTGTGGTGTAGAATAAGAAGTAATTACTGAGAAAAATGAAAGCTGTTCCTGCTGTTAGGAGAAATGATAAGGGAATACTGTTCCTTTTCAAAGCATGGAGTCCATTTTGATATAATTGGTTCCAGAATTATTTATGACATTAATTGCTGCATTATCGACTGGCTGTCAGCTCTTCTGGCAGTCAGTCCATCTTTCTTACCACTGTAAGCCAACTCAGCCCAAACTAGACTGACAAGCTAATTACACTCATCTCCCCCTCAATGACAAATGCTGCTCATCTGAAACCTTTCCAGAAATAGGTTCTTTTTCTTTCCTTCGAGTGAGTTCATTCCTGAGCCAGCCTTTGCTGATATCTACAGGTACAGAATGCTGCTAACTCTGCACACATGGTGATTAGTTAGAACATCTCACTCGATCCAAATACCCAAACACCTTGCGCTATCAATCTGAATGTCAGCCCATGATACGCTCCTTGCTTTCAGCAGATTTCTCCTGGTTCATATCTGTCACTCAACCCTGAAGCCCACTGCTCGGAGCCTGATGAAAAAGAAAAAGTGCCTCCCCCCTTCCTTCTTACTTCCAGTGAACAAGGATCGAATGCGACACGCACCAAACTCAGAATGTCCCGCAGCCAGCTCCATTCCCTCTGATGCTGTCATCTCGAGCTACATCAGGAGCACTGGCTCAATGGCAGCGTCCCTGACATCTGTCAGAAACTTTTAAACGTCTGCTCTTTTCATTAGGATGGTTCCGTATCCCAGCCAGGGGAGAGTTGACATTTTGTGGGGGAAAACTTGTTGTAGCTCCCTCTATCTCCCTCTTCCAACTGTCATGCCAGGTATCCTCTAAACATATCAAAACACGGACAAATAAACATGGTCATTTGGAAATGTATGCAGTAATGACAAAGTTTATAAAAAAAAACATGTCAAAGCAAAATGTGCACATTTTCTCATAGGAAGCAGCGCTACAGTAAATTTAGCGCCAGGCTATCTTTGACCTTTGTGATGTGCCGCTTCCAAAGATTGATGAGCACAACTCAAATACACATGAGCTCCTTAATGCTCCTGTCCTTTTTCCATTTCAGTGGAACATTTGCCATATAAAAATTATGAAGTAAAAGTTAGAGAAGGTCATTTTGATCTCAATAGCAGTGTAAATATTCAGCCGAATTAACATCTTCATGAACAATTATGTGCTGGGGGAAATAATAATAAAAAGGCCTAACATTTATTCAGAGCTGTTTGATGACATGCACATCAAACATGGATTTATAGTCACGTCTGACTCTATAATCCTTCCATGTCTATTTTGGAGTCATTTTATAATTGACTAGCTCCAATTTTGTTTATTTTTTTTTCTCCTTTCATTTTTCCTCTGATTTTCTTCCCTAGTGTCTGTTCTGCTTAAAGTGTGATGCAGGTGGACCACAGCTGTTTGGCCAGTACTAGTGCTCTGTATCCTGGCCCAAGTGGTGATCCTTTGTGTGCGAGTAAGTGTTGGCAGAGTATTCAACTGGGCAGATGGGGGTGGTGGTGAAACATCACACCTGAGCCCAATCCTGCCCTCACCTGATGTCCATGATAGTCCATTTCCCGCAGAGGTCACTGGCCAATGATCAAAAGCAGCAACTTGGCCAACTTTACCCCTTCTTAATCCAAGGACACAGAGGCCAAGGGTGCGCCCACATTACTATCTTTGGCTGAGTTCAAATAGCTAAGCACAGACCAGGGATCAAAATCTTGGTATCTTTCTAATCTGAATGGCTCAGTGCCACGCCACACTCAGCCATTGGTGGGAGTGGGTTTTAATGTCTGCATTGCATAGTTTAAGAAACTCAAATCCAAATGAAAGAAAAACCTAATTGCACATTTCCTGTATTATATCGTTCACCAGACACACTAAACTCAATGGTACACTGTTACTTAGATGCATTGCCTCAAGCTAAAATTAAACCTGGCATGCTACACAATAAATGGAAATGTTCTTGTTCATTATTGTTTGGAGATTTCTCAATACCTTCAAAACAACAATGATTTTCTGTAAGAAGATTCTTTAAGAAATGAATTGCACATGAACAAATAACCAGTGTGCATGACAAAGGCTAGTCTTTAGATGACACATTTGGCCCAATCTTTTAGACTGGTATTGGCACTGGTGAATTCTGGGCTTGGCAAAGGCACAGAAAAGGGAGTTTGCACCAGTAATAGTGGGAAAAAAATCATTTTAATGTTCTTTTCATTACCTTCATTATCAGCTAACCCCATACATAGTACACAAGCTCACAGTCCTGGGGGAAAAGTAGCACGCATTGTGCCTCCCTGAACAATGAGACGGTGGGGGTTTTTTTATTGTGCAAAGTAGAAGGTTCCCAGTCTCAAACAGGAGGGTAATGAAGGTGATGTTCCACCAAATAATTTTTAACCAAAAGGCCATTTTCAATATATTTACTATTTCATTTTATTTTCTCCCACCTTTAGGATCCACTAGGGTATGCAGCTAACCAAACTCCCAGACCGATGTCCATGCCCCTCTGTAAACGCTTACTGTCGCTATGTTTGTGATAGTAACTTGGGGTGACTCACAGATGAGGGAGGCCACTCCACCCATCTTAGTTCATCCATCCAATAAAAATGTTTCATTCCCTCCCATCATGTCATCAAACTACATTTTCAATGAATCTAAGGATTGTACCTCCGCTTATCCTTACTCAAAAGACCATTCCAGGTGCTGATCACTCTGTGTGTGGAGAACTTCTTCTTGATGCAACCATTGGTTGTTTACCTCCCTCCCTCCCTCCCTGTGGGATAGTGCCTGACTGTTGAGCCTGTTGGACTGTAACCTGGTGTTGTAAGATTCCTTACATTTGTCCACCCCAGTCCATCACCGGCATCTCCACATCATGATGACCCAGATGAGATCAATAAGTTGCTTCCAGATGCAACACTGCAGCGCTCCATTTCATGACACAATGTATTTGAGCCAGTAAGTCCCGCAGAAAGGATTCCTGGTCGCATCAGGTTAGCAATAGAACGATAATTAAATACAAAAACCTGAAAGTTGGTGCTACTGGATTCTGTATTTACTGCCTTGCCTTGCCAAGAACATGAAAGTAGAAAACAAAAAACACAAATAAATAAGCTTGGACCAATTATAGTTATTGGCATCCAATCATTAACAGGAGAAGCTCATGAAACAGCAATGCGTGAATAGAATGGCGCTACATGTTTACAGCTTGAAAACACAAAATAAAATGACTGATAGCACACCTCCCTTTGTCAACATTTCTTCTACCCACTATTTATCCACTACTCTTACGCATCTCCCACTCCCTTCGTCCCAGTATTGGCAGTCGGGCCTTCAGCCGTTTAGGCCCTAAACTCTGGATTTCCCTCCTTAAACCTCACCTCCTTAAGACCTACCTCTTTGACCAAGCTTTTAATCACTGCTTCCAATATATCTTCCTTTGGCTTAGTGTCAGTTTTTGTCTGATTGTGCTCCCGTGAAGCGCCTTGGGACATTTTCCAACGTAAAAGGCGTTATAAAAATGCAAGTTGTATTTATTTTTCTTCCCCTCCATTTTGGATTCTCTGCACTGTGCACTATTCCCCGCTGAAGGAGGGAAGGAAATGATCTATTATCAAGCCTATATCATTAACACTCTTTTGAGTCCTACGACGTGCACGAGGGCAGTCTGGGAGACCCTGCTGCCACTTTTCTGTCCCTGTGGGAAAGTGCTGAACCTCTATTTGCCACTTCTCCCAAAGATATGCCCGAGTTGAGGGCCTCAATGCGATGGGATAATGTGCAAATAAAAAAAAAGATCTGAGGTGTGAGGAGGAAGGGAATAGTTAAAGGGATGACTTCATTGAAATTGGAGTCATCTAAATGAGGTCAACATTAAAATGTTTCACATTTGGCTCAACTTGGATTGATTTGAGCTCAGACTTAAAAGTGAACTTCTTACAGTTATTATCAAAAATTCTGTGGAAGAAAATGTGAGTCACCATAAATTATTTCTTCATTTTTGTATCCTTAAAATAGATTGAAAAAATCTGTTTTTTTTTAAAAACAGCAATCCAAGAGTTTGTGCAGGAAATGCCGACACACTACTTCAAGCACAGTCCATGTGCTTACAATCCCATACCTGCAGCTACATTTGTACACTGTCCTGACGATTTGAAGCTGAGATAGAAAACTGCCTTCACCAGACCAGGAAGAATCCAACAATTTAGTGAATGCTTTTATTTTATAAAGAAGTGAAACAACCAACAGAGCTAAATAATAAACTGCTATAAGCGTGTTTTGCAAAATATGGGAATGTAAATTATTGCAGTTGTATGTCAGGCACAGATTAATAAAGTTACTTTGTTAGTTTTTAAATCCAAACAATGTAAACATAATACTCTTAGCATATGTAAATAATACTTTAATAATTTCATATTGTTTAGACAGGCTATCTGTTTTACAATAAATGTTACTCATCACTACATAATGTTTCCAATGGATCTGCTAAAAAACTATAAACTCGAGATTTTTAGAACATCATCTGTATTAAATACGACAGCACAGCACAGCTATGTAGAGAAAACCTGTATCCAAACGTTTAGCCATTGCCTTAAATACAACAAAACCACAATGCTGTACAGTGTAGAAAAGCATGTGTATCCAAATGTTTAGTCACCGTATTAAATATAAAACAGCAACATGTCCATTGTAGAAAAATACAGTTATCCAAACATAACACTGTACAGTCTAGAAAAACACAGGTATCCAAACACAACATTGTACAGTCTAGAAAAACACAGGTATCCAAACATAACACCGTACCATGTAGAAAAACACAGGCATCCAAACGCAACACTGTACTGTGTAGAAACCACATGTGCCCAAACTCAGTGCTGTACAGCGTTGAACAACAGATATCCAAATCTAATATCGTACTGTGTAGAAAAACATGTGCAACAAAAAGTCCAAACACTGAATTTGATTTTGTCAGATTATTTTCCTACTGTATTGCTTGCACTAAAAAAAAAGTCTCTTACAAAAAAATCTGACCTCAACTGAATAGGTTTTGAACACCGAAGAGGATGTGTCCCAAAATATTTTTTTCTCCATCTTTTACAGTAGGGATAAATTGCAAATCCTACTCAAATTTGGTAAGAGACAGCAAGTATGACATTCAAAAAAAATCTTAACACGGTTCAGAAATGGTCTGCTGCTTAAGAAAAAAGTTGCAGTAAAGGTAGACTAGGTTTTCAATACATCAAAAGTCAAAGCCACACGGAGGTACAAGTACAATCTATTCAGTCTGCTAGAGTTGTCAATTTTGTTGGTGAACCCTCACTGATCAAAGTGAAAAAGAGAATCTCATCTAATGGGGTTGATATCAATCTTCCCAGCCTCAAAATAAGACCCATAAGGCAAAAAGATAAATCAGGATAAAGTCCCTGAAATAATGTTGGTCAGTCAATGGGATTTACGATTTAATATGACTATTCATTTCATCTTGTCCGCGGCCATCTATAAAATGGAACAGAATTTCCCCATTACTCAACAACAAGTCATTGTAATGAGTGAAGGAAAGGCTTAATGTGACTTTCTAGAACTTGGTGTGATGCAATAAGCATGCTCAGTTCAACCTCAGGTGTGACCTCTGCCCTCCCATGAGCAGCAGTTGTACCAGGCAATCCATCATGAGGCTCATCCTGTCAGGCCTGCAGCTTCGGTGCAGCTGTCTGTCATGGCGATAGAAGGGCCCTGCTTAAAGGCAATCATGTCAATCTCTATGTGACTGCTCAGACTAGACTGAAAGGTTGTTCTTGACAGGCATGGCAAAGTCAGCAGAAGACACAAGCAGGCTGAAGTTGTATTCTCTGTGCTTTTTTTTATTTGGAAATAAGTCTTCATCTTTTAAAAAAATATAAACCGGTGAAAGCAGGAAGGCTGACTGAACTGTTTTTAAAGCTGGTCATCGCGGATGAATCTGTTCCCCTCCGAGTGTCTTCCATGATAGACATAGCGGCATTTGGCAAATACACCTACAAATGCAAAAAAAAACTTACAGTAAGTAAATAGTCTTTTTAAATTTTTTCTCAAGAAAACAAACTTACATATTTTCCTTTTCCAAGATACTCACTTAATTGTGAATATCTCTAAGCCTAGTGCGATTCTATGACACAGGAAACAGGAATAAGGATAATCACTGAGGCAGGCAAGTATCTTTTTCCTCTGAAGGTGGAAGACTCCATCCCAAAGAAGATTATATCACTTTATGGTCAAACTGGGAATAAAGTTGTTCTCTCTGACACACTAAGCACTTCAATTAGCTGGCCTGTCACAGTGGACCGTGGAAAGACACAAAGCTTTTAGATAAGGCTATCTCAAGGAACAGAGCCTGTAGATAAAATCTGATGGTCAGGCAACTGGGTTACACAGTGGGTCAGAACATTCCCTTTCAGCTCTTGAGTTCGAGTTTAGTCCATACAGATGGGATGAAAGGCATCTCTCAGATGCCTATTTGAAGTACAAAGTGAAAAGAGGTTGAGTAACCTCAATCAAGCTTCCACAACATACAAATGCTTATAAATGCAACAAACATTGAACAATCAGAGAAGCTGGAAGGCTGGCATTGGACACAGAAGTAAAGTAGTGGAGGGGCAGAAAATCCTCTCTTCCAAGTTCAAGCTTATTCCAGCTTTGTGGGGCAACCTAGAGGCAACTTTGATGTGTATCTGAACACAAGATGACAGCACTTTTTCAGCAAGAAATAATACTTTAGTACCATTGTTGCTTACCCACAGTGAGCACAAAATACTCTTACATGTATTAAATAGAAAGTCTCAGATTTTACTCCCCCTTTCATTCACTGAATGAATCCACAGAAACCAGACCTCTCTGGTACCTCACCCAAGTGACCATTATTCACAGTTGAGACTCGACAGTGAGTGTTGATAGACTATTTGACTGTGGGGGCATCACAGCCAAGACAAATCCTGATCTCACCTGGCATCCACACATGTACACTTACAGGGACCTACAGCAGGAACTTTCCACACATGTACATTTACAGTGTCCGACAGCAGGAACTTTGACTGATTTTCTCTTCTCCAACCCAGGACCTCTGAGGTCAATTGTAGCACCTCATCCAAGATCAGCTGACTCAGGAGAGACCAGGGATCAAATATGGACCTTCCTGGTCTCTACAACTCAGCTACCTACTAGTTAAACTGTGCTATTAGGAGCATCTTTGTGCTATGTTCTATTAGTTAAGAGTTAATTCATCTTTACAATATTCATTTCTTGGAGATTACGACCTTTAATAATAAAAAAAATATGAAGCTTTAGACTAATTCTTTTTGACTGTTAGTTTCTAACATTTCACGAAGCAGACAAAAGCTGGCCAACCTTTACTTTGAACTAAATTACTATGTCAGGACATCACAATATAGCAACTCTATTATGGAACACACAGCAGTCCCCGTCACAAGATAAAGCCATCACATTGTTTCCATCTTAAAAAGCATAACTTATATGAACTTGTACAAATAGTTCATTGTGTAGTATAAACTCAGTGTATGATTGGGGCCTGTTGGCTAATGGACAAGTAAAGGATCCCAGTGAGTCAGCAGCACTATATAACTCACAGGTCATACATCTGATATCACTCGTGGTTATTTTATCTGCAAACTAAGTCCTGTTGTATGTCTTCTTTTCACATTTGAATACATGTTGCTTTCATTCTTTTTACACTCAGACTAGGAAGGGGCAAAGCAATTCACTAAGGAAGGCAGAGACGCAAACAAGTCTCATGAAACGATCAGGGCCTAACTTTTCCCACCACTCAACACGCCTCCACAGTCAGGGAGGGAGGCAGTTATTGCTTAGTGTGTTGGATCTGAAGGATTCTTTTATTTAAGTGAAAGCTTTTACTTTATAGTGATGTATTGACATGTTTCATGTAATTTAATTTTCTGTACTTTTTAACATTATTGGTCCATTTTTAATTTTTTAGTAGCAGATGGGATCAGTCTATCATTTTTTCCCCCCTCTATGCTGGGAAGAGCTGATCTCAGGAGAAGAACATCACTCACTATGATCTCCAGAAGGGATTGACAGGCTCATGGAAGGAAGTGATGATTGAACTGCATCAAGGAGGGAAAGAGCATCCTTGAAAGAGAGTACATGTGGGGAAAATAATGACTCACAAGATGTACGGTACTATAATGTTGATCTCATGGGGAAACAGTGCCGATGTGTAGAGATGATGTGTCAACTGCGCAAAAAAGGAATTTTATCTCTAACTTGACATGACACCCAAATGTTACACACTAAATTATTGAATGATTTTGTGCAAGCAATGTCATGCCTTTTGATTGGTTCATTAAACTGCCAATTACCTTTGCTCAGCCCCTGACTTGTAAACATTGATTTGATTCTTTACGTAACATAAACACACCTTGCAATTTCTCTAACAACCCTCAGGCAGATTTGACCCTACTTTTACTCAGTTCTTCTACAGCACCCCAAATCATTGGAAAAACAAATGCAGCAAAGTATCCAATTGTACTGATAGCAGCTGCAGAACTCAACAGAGTCATTGGTCAAATTTAGAGAATGACAGTACGGTAAACCAATCAAACAGTGAGCTGCTTGCCATTTGCACTCTGACCCATAAGGTCAGACAAGCAGGCAGTTCAGGTGGAACAACTCTATTGATACGCTCGAAGCACAGAGGCAGCTTGGTTTCAATAGGACACAAACTCACAATTGCAGGGCTATTTGGTCAATGTTTAACATTCGATGCCTTCCGGCTACTCGGATCAATTCTTTCCACAAACACCTTTTGGCTTCTGCCCTCTACAAGTTAGATTCATCACGCTCTTCTCCACCTGCACCCCCCACCCCCCACCTTCAAAATAAAATAAATGAAGTGACTTGTTAAGAACATGTTTTTGTAGCCTATGTTAACAGTTGGTGATTGCAATCTACTGGTGTTACTGACGGATTAGAAACAGGACTGCTAACAGACATCCTGGTGAAAGAGTCACTTGATGAATGCAAGAGACTGCAGCTAGGTGTCAGCGCTTAGAAAATGAAGCAAGGACATGTGGTATTAATATTGTCAATGATCTCGAGACAGGAAAACAGATCCCATATTCTCCGTCAGTTTTAAATAGATATCAAGTGCATTAATGACAAAAGACCAGGCTTCAAACAAAGGAGCTGAGTGATGATGTGCTGAGTGCACTCTGCGCTGGCAATAACGTGATCTGAAAAGACATTGTCAGTTGTGGAGACAGGCCCAGAATTGTGAGCAGTGACAGAAAACAGAGATGAGGAGAAAGATACTGGTACCATATTAGTGCCAACCATATTCCAACACTGTCTGCACTCCTAACTGAATCTGACATCATCTCCTATCACTTGCAGTATTCACTGCTGCTCCTCCGACTAGTTTTTCCCCAGACATCATTACAAACTGTAGTCAAGTTTTATGTTACCAGCGGTTGTTCTGTCAGGGAAGTTGGGGCCCAGAGGCCTCGGGATAACCTCAGTCATTCTACATTCTGAGCTTGTAACGGCGGGACACTCATTTTTTCTGATAACTCTGGCTACTTGAGGTGCTCTGTACGGTAACGTGTGAGCAGCTGTCACCTCGAATAAAGGGTTAGAATAGTAAAGAAAGTGACTTTCTGGATGTATCGTAAAGCAGTCGGACTGTCTGGCAGCAGGAAATAAATTCCAGCTGCTGCTGCTCGCCTGGGGATAAAGGTGCTTGCGCTGGTGACAGTAAAAGTCAACTGAAATTTCTGAAACTCCCGGGGTCTGAAACGGTTTAATTTTTTGTTTAAAGTGTTAGCTTTGCAGAGAAACCACACTAGGCGATGCAGCTGTGATTTGATAGCAAATCATATTTTACAGCTTTCATGTATACCTGATAAACTCGGAGTTCAAAGGGGCAATAAAAAGATACTAATTTAAAATAGGAAGCTCACATATTACGCAAGTAAAGGAACAATTTGCTTTATGAAAGGAAGTGTTGCAACTGAACAGTTAAACTTTAACGATACAAAGTACCCGAGAAATTGTTCACTTGAAAAGTACACAAAATAAATGTATAAAGGGTGGGGAGGTGGGGATGACATGTAGTCTCCAGAAAACTTGTAAAATACTCAACATGGACATTGCGCTTCAATATTTTGTCTCGTGCTAATTCTCATCTTCAGTTTTTAAAAACACCCTTTCAAAGTAAATACTTTCCAATTAACTGGGAACAGCCGTTAATTACTTTTCTGGCATCTGGAACTTTCTTTTGAAGGTGTTGTGGCCCAAATGTTTTTGCCAACAGTTTCCTGGTGCTGTTTTGCCTTTTAGTTCTGCATTTTCAAAATGTAAAAGTAATTTGCTGTGCTGAAATAACCAGGCCCCGTCACTCTCAATTCACATTATGGTAACATTCCCATCCATTTACTTGTATTTTCCTCACCCTGCCTCTCTCTGGCAGGTTTACACATTTTGATATTGGACATATGGTTGCATTTTGTACAAAATCCTTTTCAAATTAGTGATGCAAAAATGAATTTTGGATGAAAAATAAAGGCATTGGCAGACTTTTTAAATCGCAGAAATAAACTATACAACATTGTTGCGTTGGTAGTTTGAGAGTTTATGATGGGAGTTCTTTTACAAGTATGATTGATTATATTTCATTGGAATCACAAGGACCATCAGGCCAAAGATTCTAATTTACCCCCAGGTTGCCCCATGTCCAATTCTGTATTGAAGTAGTCTTTTAGAAAAAATTGGTGAAATTGTGAATTATGAACCAGCTAATGCCTTTAACTATACCACAGATAATGCAGATGGAAAATGTACTATAACATGTATAACAAATGTTCTGGACATTCCCCCGTATCCACCAATTCTGGATGGTGGTCCAAAACGGCCATCACAACTTCCCTCACTATTAGGGTTGCCAACTCTGGTTGGACATATTCCTGGAGGTTTCATCACACGACCACCTGCCCCCAACCGCCCTGCCCTCACACTCCCTCCATTGGTCACCAGACACATCCATCTTCGCGTGCTTCGCCAATTGGAAAGCCAGCAGGCTCTAAATTACCCAAATGGATGATACTTGACTGTCAGTGAAACAGTACTTTTAATCTTACCTCCAATGTTTTTAGAACTAATAAATGTTCAAAGAAAATGCAAAAATTCAGACACAATTTTTATTTAATGTCCCTATGATGTTCCTCCCGGGTTGCTTGTAGCACTGTCCTTGAGTTTAATCTTTAATTCCTGGAGTCTTCAGGACAATCCTGGAGGATTGGCAGCCCTACTCACTATGCATACATTCCAGGCCTACGCTGGCTAGGCCTAGCCACTGGAGAATCAGAGCCCCCCGCAGTATACAGGTTGGCATAAATTTCTCTGTTAGCTATAAGATGATGTATGCCCTCACAGTGGCAGAGTGCCACCCTTCCCACAACAAATATGGGGCTAAAAACCTATTGGACATATCCAAATTGCAATGTGTGATATTTAGCTTCCTCCTGGGCCTGGGGAAAATACTGGACAGTCTGTGTTCTCTTCCTGGAGCCGCATTCAACATAAGCCCAGCTCCCTAATACCCAATCTATGTCCTAGGAAAAGACAGCAGGCCAATGTATGAGGGGACCTAAGCCAACAAGAGCAACCCATTTGAAGCCAGGCAAACACTGTGCAGTCAAAGTATACAATAGGTCCAGAAATATGTATCCATGTGTAAACTTTTGAAAAGTTCATGACAACAAAATAGGGGTGACATGTCAATACACTGTGTAACTGTAGATTTGCAAAACAAAATTACAAAAAAATTAAAAGGCTTTGTAAGTGTGACAAGATATAATAATTTTTGGAAATGCCAGTAATACGTAGTAATTCACGTATATTGGCATGTGGTCCATTTTGGACCACACGTACTTTCAGCAGGGATCTTGGTTACCAATGAGGAGTGGGAACCCTGGCCGACTTTCTCTTTCCTACCTCATGGGTGCCTTGGCCAACAGTAGCTCCCTAGCTAAGATTAAACATAGCACAGACCGAGGTCCATGGTTTGCATTCTTTTGTGTTTTATGTACAGATTGACCCATGGTCCCAGTTGTGTGTGAGCTATGGCAGCCTTTTTCACAAGTGGCAGGATTTCAGTAACACGTTGGTCTACAGGTTTATTCCATTAGCTTTCGAATTTTGTGACAAGTCTCATAATTCAGAACCACAATTTTAAAAGTCTGAAATAATATGAACAGCCTTTTATACGTTAGATTTTTTAAAAACCGTCGACTCAAACAAAAGGGATACTGTCTCTTTAAACTGTTGCTTTTCTAAATGTCATAACCAATAATTGGTAGAGACCAAAGATGTATTCACTGCCTGTGCCAACTTGTTTAGTTACATGTCTTGAGCGGATAAATTGAAAATGACACTAAGAGGAATGTGCTGTAAATGCATTTTCTTAATATTAAACCTTTATGTTTTTATTATATTTATTTTTGTTAACTTTGATAACTTACAACTTAACAAACCAAAATTAGGTACAGATGATGCCTATTACAAATGTAAAGACTGTCAGTTTCTATTTCCATCCCTTAATGTTCACTGAGGAGATCTAATCGGCTGCAATCTGATCTGGAAAAGTTGACATTCGCATTTTCTTTTCTACATGTCTAACACAGCGTAAAGGAAAAGGCGCAGAATCAGTACAAGGGTAACCTGTAAATCACATGCACGTGTGGACACACTGAAAAAAGTTTTGTGTCCCAAGGTTTCAGCGTAACTCATTAATGATGATGAGGTGCAGCTTTATCTGATACACTTGAGGGGCAGCACTGCACCTGAAACTGGAAAGAAAGCAGGCCATTTCAGGCCCCTTCTTCATATAATCTGCTACAGGAAAATTGAGAAGCAGCTCAAAGTCCGTGGGAACAGAATGATGAGCTGATACACAATAATAAACCATATTGTGTCGAGCGTACAGTCATCGAGATCCTCTCGGGCCACAAGTATATTACCTTATACAGACATGGCTGACATACATTTAAACCCCTATACACATTAAGAACCCATTAGTCTGACAGATTAAAAGTTATCTTGAAGCTAATGTTTCCATTATGTACAATTTGGCAGTGGAACAATCCACACTTTGTTCCTCATATGTCATACTTTGTTTAAAAAAGGGAGGGTATCTCCACATCCTTGAATGACATTGACATGCTCTGCTTTGATGTGGGCATGTGCTGTCTTCAGATTTGCTACTGGTGTCGAATGATTATTCTGCAGTAGTGATGATGGGAACAGGGATTTTTTTTTTCGCAGGGTGGGGGGGGCGCAGGGAAGAAGAGAGAATCAGTTAAGACACAATTTCCACTCTGAAATATTGCTGCTCTTGAGGTTACTGAGGCCTTCTGTTTAACTAGAACCTTCAGGAAAAAACAAATTAATCAACAGCCCACTGAAGTGGGTTTAATGATTGTATTCTGCATACAATCAGCTTTTCCCATTCCAGAGCCATCAATATGTCAAGGAAAGACATATCCAAAGGATGTAGCTCTTAACATCAAGGTTATCTGTTCTGCACAAGGCTCTCCCTCCTTACTGCCCTGGTACTTTACATTGGCTGCATTTAACATTTTCATCAACATGGCAATCAATCATGGTAATAATGCTGTGCAAAAAAAAATCAATTAACAATGCAATTAAACTTTCCTTATTATCTGAAAGGCTGAAATAATACCTGAAGGAAAAAGATAGACTCACAGAGCACTGACATCCATAACTGCACGTGAGACTGAATTATGGGGTTAGACAGAGATAGGGCGTGTAGTGGTGTTGTTATTTTAGTCTGGATATATCTCATCCAGACTGCTTATCAGTCTGCACCAACACTAGACTTCATAGTTATTGTTCACCCTGCAGTCATTTTAGAAAGATATGGTGAGTTTAACAAACACTTTACATCAAAGTGTGGAAAAGGTTAAACCTAGGTTACCAAAATGAAATAACCAGTTCGGGCTGTGTTTTATTGTACAGAAAGGAGAAAATGTTAATATGCAAAATCAAAAATCCAGACAATTTTGCTTCATTAAAGTTAACTAACTGAAGGCAGAACCAATTAGTCATTATATTGTTTAGATTTTTGCTTCCTTACAGACTATTTGATATGGCAGCCATCTCCCCCAGACTGTATTGCTAACTTAAATCCAGAACCTTCAAAGTTAAACTGACATTTGTTCTCTTCCAGTAAAAAATATTTAGTCCATTAAACATAAATACCTGTCATTATGATACATGTACTGAGTACAAGTCTCCAGCTTTCCTCCAATGTTTATTACATCCAAACAACTGCAGTGCCTGCATGTTTTCAACTTTAGTGTATTGATTAAACTTTTAAATGCCTGCCATATAACCTAGGGACATCAAAAAGATTAATTTGCGTCAATGTTCATCTGTAATTCATTAGCCATTTATACTCTACAACCACATGGACTATCAAGAAAATGCATGCCATTTTTCACTGTAGCGAGGCTTGGAAGCAAATCTTGGCAGTTCTACTGCATAAAATGAGGACACAGGGGCCTGCCCATTTACAGTACAATATTATGCATTGCCAAAGAGCAACTAATTAAAGAAGCAGTAGATACACAAAAAAAATCTGAAACAGCATTCGTTCCCTATAATGTGCAATAAACAGCAACATAAATTGCTTGTTACTGGGAGCCGAACAATTTAAGGATTTTTGCAGCCGAGGTAACCAATTAATCTACATTGTTAAATGGATGCTCTCAATATAAAAATGATTTTAGAAGCTCAGTGATATTAATCAGTAGCACGTGCTCAGTCTCATGAAGAAGATCTTGTACAATCTGTTTATTTTTCTTAAATGTCGATTTGCTCTTTTGGATAAACTGTAGCAGTGGGACAAAACACATTCATTATTTGCTTTAACGAGGTTACCGATCAAAGCCAATAATTAATTGTCCTTGGAATGTTGTAGTGTGCAGATTATATTCTGTAACTAAGGCCCCCGTACTAGAAAATATATATTTTACTCTACTGTAATTGTTAGTTTATGGCATAGGCCCTTTAAGACTGTGTACAACACCACTTTGGAAACAAATGTGGCACGATGATGAGGTTTAGGGCTGTTTGTCAGACAGATTCTGCTGCTATATCAAAACTATCCATTAATATTACTTGTACCAACAAGTCAGGTTGTTATAGGTAATCCAATGATTCCAGGTTTCTTTTTATTTTATCAATATTTTCATGAAAAATATAGACGTGCAAACATTTGAATGAAACGTCTGTTCTTGCAAAGCATACCTTTTTTCTTTAGAAAAAAAGCGTATTAAAGAAAACATTCTTAATCTTATTCAAAAAAATGGACACAATTTGCCAAATAAATTAGTATGAATTAAAAGCAGTTTTGTTTTGGGTTATAAATTATTCAAATAGTAACATACATAGGAGGCAAATGTAATATTTTAGAAACCAGTATGGCAGGACTGTGTCATAAATACAGAAATACCATATTAAGAGTACAGGTTAAATGAAATCCTGCCACATTGTGCAATCTATTATTACATACACAGCCAGTCAGATTTTGTCATTTGCATCATAAAATGTCTAAGAAATGGTGGTTAATCAATAAAAGAATCAATATTTACTCACAATTTATTCACAAAAATCTGTAATGGTTGCACACTTTAAACCTATTAATTACTGAATATGGTGACTGTCTGACACACTATCATGAATCCGCAGCACTAATAGTGACATATTTTTCATTACAGTCAGTGGCCTCTGGACTTTGAATGACCACAGCAGTGGCTCTGCCTGAAAGTTGTCTGTAATTACTTTCGGGGCCATGGTGCTCCCCCCACTTCATGTAACTGTTAACACTCATTCTATCAGGCAAACTGAAAACTGAAAATTAAAGAAGGAAGGGCTAGGTATTAACAATTGTGCTTTGAGTATCTGTAATGCAGCATGTGTACTGATCATTTTCATTTCTTTTATAATGGC
Organism: Heptranchias perlo; assembly: GCF_035084215.1. Lineage (NCBI taxonomy): Eukaryota > Metazoa > Chordata > Chondrichthyes > Hexanchiformes > Hexanchidae > Heptranchias > Heptranchias perlo. Next base: position 11,536,936 of record NC_090360.1, read on the forward strand.
CTATACACTGTAACTCGATTCATAGTTTCTGAAAACATCCGAAATGCAGGAATGAAATTGGTTGTTGCTTAAATATGTATTAATTGGTTTGAATTAACTTTTCCTCTTTGTTATTTGAATGGATCCTAGTGGACATCAGCTGTATCCTAACTTGCACCAAGTCCTGTTCACCCATTACCCCTGGCTCCCGGTCCCGATTTTCAAATTCTCATCCTTGTTTTCAAGTCCCTCTATGGCCTCATCCTTTCCTATCTCTGTAACCTCCTCCAGCCCTACAACCCTCCGAGATCTCTGCGCTCCTCCATTTCTAGCCTCTTGCCCATCCCCGATTTTAGTCGCTCCACCATTGGCGGCCGTGCCTTCAGCTGCCTAGGCCCAAAGCTCTGGAATTCCCTCCCTAAATCTTTCCGCCTCTCTACTTCTCTCTCCTCCTTTAAGAACATAAGAAATAGGAGCAGGAGTAGGCCAATTGGCCCCTCGAGCCTGCTCCGCCATTCAATAAGATCATGGCTGATCTGATCCTAACCTCAAATCTAAATTCATGTCCAATTTCTTGCCCGCTCCCTGTAACCCCTAATTCCCTTTACTTCTAGGAAACTGTCTATTTCTGTTTTAAATTTATTTAATGATGTAGCTTCCACAGCTTCCTGGGGCACCAAATTCCACAGACCCACCACCCTCTGAGTGAAGAAGTTTCTCCTCATCTCAGTTTTGAAAGAGCAGCCCCTTATTCTAAGATTATGCCCCCGAGTTCTAGTTTCACCCATCCTTGGGAACATCCTTACCGCATCCACCCGATCAAGCCCCTTCACAATCTTGTATGTTTCAATAAGATCGCCTCTCATTCTTCTGAACTCCAATGAGTAGAGTCCCAATCCACTCAACCTCTCCTCATATGTCCGCCCCCTCATCCCCGGGATTAACCGAGTGAACCTTCTTTGTACTGCCTCGAGAGCAAGTATGTATTTTCTTAAGTATGGAGACCAAAACTGTATGCAGTATTCCAGGTGCGGTCTCACCAATACCTTATATAACTGCAGCAATACCTCCCTGTTTTTATATTCTATCCCCCCAGCAATAAAAGCCAACATTCCATTGGCCTTCTTGATCACCTGCTGCACCTGCATACTAACTTTTTGATTTTCTTGCACTAGGACCCCCAGATCCCTTTAAGACACTCCTTAAAACCCACCTCTTTGACCAAACTGTTGGTTACTTTTCCTAATATCTCCTTATGTGGTTCGGTGTCAAATTTTGTTTGATAATGCATCTGTGAAGCGCCTTGGGGCATTTTACTACGTTAACAGTGCGATATAAATGCAAGTTGTTGTTGTTCAAGAGCAAGAGTCAAATATTATGCTCAGTAGATACAGAGGCTAACCAAGGGAACAGGAGAATCTACAATGTATTTTATGAGTGAGAAAGATCATATACAATTTAAGTTAACAAGTCACAGGTGAGTTATTAAAAAAATGCTCCAGGAAAAATCTGCAGAAATCTATTTGTAATCCTTTCTCTTTTATATGAAACTTCCTTGTGTAAAATAAAAATTACACATAATCTTTCTAAAACCATGTATTATTTTATTTCCTGCTTTTTAATAGTCCTTCTGCATAGCCGGATGAATATAATTCCTATGCTTAATCACAAAGCGCTACATCACTCTGCAATGCCACACAATGACAAAGGAGTCCTCAACACTCCTGCAAACTCAGCTTTGAACCAAATGCTGACAAAATATTATAAGGGAATACAGCACTGCACTTAGGCAATATTTTTAAACTTTCCCATCTCCCAAATGTTAAAATAATACTGATCTTTAGACGGGCCTTATGCTCTTTACTAAAATGTATTAGCAAAGTTGTAGTCAGGAAGTGCTAAACTTGATACCCAGCAATGCCACGTCAGGTACCATTTTCAGGTACTGTAACACAGCATTCCCAAAAGAAACATGGGATGCTGCCTTCACATTTGGGATAACCCTCGAAGTATAATGAAAACTGGCTGATTTAAACCTAAATGCAATATAATTGGGGAGACATAGAAATCTGCTTTGTGGGGGTCTTGCCTGAAATATTCCTTTAAAGTGTCACACATGGCTAGAATAAGGATATTATTTTCAATGTACACAGTTTACAACTGGGCAAAAATGAGGTCAAAGGAGGAAGTCTACTACACATGTGTTAGCATAAGGTGAAATAGAATGCTAAATTGATCACTAGAGAGTGCTAACATCTCCTAAATGTAAAGAAGAAAGAACTTGCATTTATATAGCGCCTTTCACAACCTCAGGACATCCCAAAGCACTTTACAGCCAATTAAATCCTTTTGTAGTGTAGTCACTTTTGTAATGTATGAAACGCGGCAGCCAATTTGCACACAGCAAGCTCCCACAAATAGCAATGTGATAATGACCAAATAATCTGTTTTACTGATGTCGGTTGAGGGATAATATTGGCCAGCACACTATGGGGAACTATCCTGCTCTTCTTTGAATAATGCGATGGGTTCTTTTACATTCACCTGGGAGGGCAGATGGGGCCTTGGTTTAATGTCTCATCTGAAAGACGGCACCTCCAACAGTGCTGCAGTACTGCACTGGGAGTGTCAACCTGTATTTTGTGCTAAATCTCTGGAGTTGGACTTGAACCCACAACCCGAAGACTCAAGAGGCAAGAGTGCTACCACTGAGCCATGGCTGACATCTTCAAATTCCTTACTGAAATGCACATTCTCTATTCTTCTAATGATATTCGTTATAGCAGTTCCCAGCAGGATATTTCTACTGAAGTATAGAGTGAACATAGCACAGATTAGGGAAGCAATGCTCTTGATGAACAAACTGAGAGGTGGGGTGAGTTACACTGCTGCGCTGGACAAATGCTGTCTTGATAGTGAGCTCACAGTGAACTAATCAGCAGCACCTTTTCCAATGTGTAGAACAAAAATTGTTATGTATAGGATTCCCCCAAAAATATCACTCGACAGAAAACAAAATGAATGCCAGGAGTTTAAAAAAAAGTTTGAAGATCTGGTGCTAATACTGTAGAAAACCTTAGCTCTGATTTTCATCAACACAGAAACGTGTTGAAAGAAATCTCATGTTTCTTAAATAATGGGAACAGTTTGAAGAGCAATACATTGGGCAACCTCCTAATGCCCATCGCAAGGCAGCAAATGACACGTCATCGAAGCTTCCACTGAGGCCACACAATGCACATAGTCTTACATCTCTAATAGGGCATGGGTTTGAGAAAGAACAGATCTTTAAATATCACTCGTCAACTGGGGAGGAGGAGCGTGCATTAAGACTGGACTGTGAAGAATACACATTACAGTGCAAAATAATTAAACATGATGATCTTTTAAATAGGTCATTTGTTACTGTCAGATTTAAATTCACCAAGAATTTTTTTCTGATCCACATGTTTTTATTTTCTGGCTCAATAGTAGTGCGTTCATAGCAGAGGAAACGATATATTACATATTTAATATCCCAGGGAAAGATTCAGCAACACTCACTATCAAGCCCTTGCAGAGTCCCAAGGCTTTTGGAAAGGCAGTAAAAGGAAGATTTGTGCATTCTGATTTAAAACTAGTCCTTAAAATACACATTATCTATTTTCTGTTGGCAACCCACTAAAAAGTATTTATTTCCAAAAGAATTGTAGCCTAGAACATTCATGAGATGAACCAAATACTTTTTGGACCAAAAATATGTTTAGAACATTGCAAATTGATTTGGTTACCATCTGAAATAATTACACTGGGGAACAGCAGTTCAGAGGTCACCAGATGAATAACTGCAGTAAAAGGAGAACATTATTTTACACTACATCTGGTACTTGTACCAAGTAAGGATGAGCAACATCGGACCGATAGATTAAGAACATCAGAAACCAGTGGACAAGGAAAGACCCGTCTAAACTAAATAACCTGCTTTTAGCGACATTCTCCAATCCTCTCTGCAAACTTTTACAAACTCTACCTCATTCTCTGACAGATGCAATGGGTACAAGTGAATTGAATTGTGGAAACCTCAGAACGGTTCCATGCAGCAAACCGTCAGCACCACAATACAGAGTTTGAGTACAGGTCTGTTAGGACTGTGTAACTGAAGGCCTCAACACAGATGCATAACAACAGCAGGGATTTGTATTAAGCTACACTTAAAAGTCTATTATGACCACTACTCTCTGCCTCCTATCCCTTAGCCAATTACATACCCAAGTTACCACCGTCCTTTTAATCCCATGTGCTTCTATTTTCCGAATAAGTCTGTTATGTAGTACTTTATCAAATGCCTTTATTATCCCTTTACTTCTTTTTCTTCAAACCTTCCCACCAGTGGATACTGGTTCAAAATATTATACTAAGGTGTAGTGAGAGATGAGATTGTACCCATAGTTCTACACATCCCCAACCTTCCAATCTCAACCATGCTGCTGTGGACAATTTCCACAGAAAGGGAACGATGAACAAAAACTGGAGAAAGCAATACCCCTAATCCACTTTTGCAGCCTAAGCCAGCTATACAGCATCTTTGGCAAATGCCAGAGCAGGGTCTTAACATGGGAGAAAGAACAAAATAACTTGTTCAAAAAGCTACAATTTTTAATCTCTCCTTTATGCGCAGCATTAATTCCTAGCCGTTGGCGCAATTAACAAATTGCCATCCCCTCTAGAGCTGCCAGTTCCAATGCTAATCAACTACCACTTCACCATTATAGACACGGGTAAATACAATGCAATGTCGCTCCCCAAAATATATGTAACTCAGAGCTAGAAACCACAGGTGAGCAGCTTTAAGTGTCTGTTATCTGTTGGTGCTCAAAAAGATTACCACACTCCAGTGATATGAAACAGGTGTCAGTCAGTCTCCCATCTTTCCTCAAAACTGGAATGGTTAGAACATTGGGTACAGCAGAGAAAATGTTTCTTCTCTAGAAAACTGTCATATCTAACTTCAAAACGCAAAAAATAAAAAATCATAACATTTGAAGAGGGCTACCATTCTGTCAGACATATAGTTATTTAAAATTAGCACTGAAAAGTTCGGTAGGAAAGGAGAGGGGAGGGGACGTTCCTTGGTTAAGGTGACTTGATATTTCTAGTTCAATAGAGACGGTCCAGGATTGCCCTGGAGACTCCAGGAATTAAAAATTAAAATCCTAGACTGCTGTGAGCAAACTGGGAGAAAAATCATCGGGGCATTAAAGGACTGTGTGTCTTTTTTATTTTCTTTGAACACTATCGTTTATTAATTATGAAAATATGGGAGGTGGGAGAAAAAGCTGTTTGATTGGGCCGGGCGGTTGGAGGTGGGAGGTCATGTGATGAAACCTCCAGGAACACATCCAACAGAGTTGGCAACCCTACTTTCAGGGCAGCTAAATCTCAGGTTTCTCCCCTCTACTCTATTGTTCATATAATTTTAATTAATTACCTCAGCCTATAATGGGCCATATAAAGGTAAGTGTAATTTTCCAATTTATCCTTCACAGGGACAATTCTATTCAGTTTAGAACAGAAGTCAGTGGACCTGTGCTGTGATGATGTCATTGCATCCGAGACGACAAATTCCATTTTTTTTTGGTTCTTGTTAAAACTGAGATTAAAAAAAAACTTCTCAAAGTTTCTGCTCAGCAGATAAGTTAGTTGCCATAGCACAAATTCATTATGCCAGTCAAAACTGGTGGTGAGGCAGCACAATTTGCAGAGTTGGCTGCTTTGTGTCTGTCCCAATTTTACAGATTGTAAACCCTGGTCAATGTACTTGCCCTCGTCAGCATTGCCCATAACCCCTTTCTGTGAGAGCATGAAGCCTATTTTGTGTACATCTTACAAAGCAATAAAAAAAACAACAAAAAAAAGAAATCCAGCAGATCTGTGCCAAGTTTTACATAAATGCGAAAAAGAGAAATCATCGCAAAACAAAATAAATAGCAATACAGGGCAAAGGCTCTTGCTGGACCGATCAACTAACATGAAAAGATTCGACAGTGCATGCCAAAGAAAGTATGCTCATCTGATAGAAATTTAAAAAGAAAGGATGCCAGAAACCAGGAGAGACACCGAGGAGAGATTTGAGGAGGTGATTGCTGCCACAGTTGTCATTCATGTCAGTTGGAAGATGCCAAATTTGAAATAAAAATGGTGTCAGCTGAATAGCAGAATCTGTTTACCATGTGTTTTCAGTCAAGAAATATTATGGATGAAATTTTGGGCAAATATAAAAAGTATTATAGGTCAGCTCCAGGGGATTAGACACACGGTTTTTATAAATTTAAAACAAAACAACAGGAGCTACTTAAGGGTTCTAACTACACTGCATGACAGCTGTTACAAAACAATCATATATACTTTCCCTGCCAATTTACCAACAGAGAAAATGATTTTGAGTACAAATTTGCATTGAAGTGTTAGATTATTCCTGATCTAAAAAGCTTCTAAGGCCTTGAGACAAATATATTTATTCCTGTCCATCACAAACTATCAGATATCCAACCATTTTCTTAAGGGAGTAAAGGTGCTTTTACATTAATGCAGCACCACAGACTACTGCTATATGGGTCCCAGGCAGTCGATGGCACGAGCAAATATGAACCTACTGGCCTCCATTCTGTTGACTGCTGCCACCAGTGCTCCTGTCTCCCACAATGGCCTTGTAAACAAGCTGAGCTGGTTCAGCACATCAGCATGTCTGCACCATGACATAAAGTTGTGTTTTGACCTAAGCATGTACGACACACTGGGACAACTCAGCATCTGTTCCCCATCTGCACTCTGATTTTTTTTTAAAGTTTGAAGTGAAATCAAATTGTTGATGCTATTCTGTACTCTACTCTCCTACAGGTTTGTTGGAGAAGGCCACTTTGGAAAACAGAGGCCCGATGTTGTGTGTGTGCCCACAATACTGAGTCTTCCTTGTGTGACTTGTCCCCAAGCGGCCTATGGGAGAGCAGAGGTACAAGATAGTAAATGCCTGGGAGAGAACCGTTTGGTATCACTCACCTAGAACTTGGGGAAAGTATAAAAGCACCTTATTTAACACAAAAGGTATTCATTCATCTTCAGTTTTAGCTCCATAATGACTAGTGGCATCAGGTGACGCTGAGTGGTAAAACAAATGCTTCACAACAAACACAGATTGTGCAGTGTTCTTTTAGAAAAAATTGTCAATGTTCCTTGTCTTAAAATAATTTTTTGTTTTAAAGATCAGGTGCTAAGATGTAAATTGTTCTGAGGAACAACAATATCAGCTTGCCCATGTAATATGTGGCAATAGCCAGGATACATCAAATTCGGATGTCTCCTATTGGTATCAGCACATTTTAAATGGGTTCAAATTAGTTCATGGTTTGCTCATCCTTGGTCTGTGCCTAAAGCACACAACGCCCTTCCTTTCCCCTCTAGTTAATGCTACCATTTTTCTTTCCTTTCCTTCTGCCCCTTGCGAGCAGTTCATGTTGATATTCTTTCTCCCCCCTCACCCATGTACTCCTGGTTTCTTCCCTCTCTCCCTTCCAAAAGTGTCACTCCCTTCTTCTCTCCCCCATTCCAAAAGTACTCTCCCAAAGTGCACTCCCAGCTTCTCCCATCTCTTGTCCCTCCCACCTGCAAAAGTGCTCTTCAGACTTTTTTCTTCTGTCCCAAAAAACTCTGCTCCTGGCTTCCAACTTGCCCCAAGTTTCTCCACTGAGTTCTCCATATTCTCTCTCCCCTCACTTACCTCAACTCCATCCTTCTCCCTTGCTGCTTGCTCAGAATAAACCAGACAGTGTCCAAACTCAATGTCTTCTTTGACTCTGAGCTGAGCTTCAAATCTCATACATTACCAAGACCACTTAATTCCAGCTCCACAACTCCTGCCTCTATCCTTACCTCACCCCACTAACACTGACATCCTTATCGACATTTCTGTTACCTCCAGACTGAAAGTCTCCAATGCCTTCCGCCTGAGCCGCAACCTATGAAAAACTCCAACTTTCCAAAAATTCCATTGACCACATCCTATCCCACTCACCCATCACCCCATCTTCAATTACTTCACTGGCTCCTTGTTCCCCAACACATTGAATTCAAAATCCCTATCCTTGCTAACAAATCCTACCGCAGCCTCACATCACCCTACCTCTACAATTTCCACCAACTTACATCATAGCCCATGTTCTTCAGATTGTGGCCTTCTGTACAACCCCATTTCCTCCACTTCACCATCTGTGGCAGAACCTGATGCCATCTCAGCCCTATCCTCTTTAGCTCATTCTTTAAAATACTCTGCCTCGCTACTTCTATCCCTGTCTTTAAGAGCTCATCAAATGCTTTCTGTCATCTCCCTTAACTCTTCCAACACTGCTTGATGTATGTTTTTCCTCCATGAAGTACTTTGTGACATTTACTACTTTAAAGGTGCTATATAAATGAAACGCTCAGTATAACTATGTGGCAGAGGAGCTTGCACCTCACATACAAAGATGGGGGAGAAAAAATGTCAACCATACAAAATATACTTTAAAATGGTGAATGTATTTGCCAGATACTGCCTGTTTAATTATAGGTAATCTGCTATTATATATATATATATATATATATATATATAGATATAGAGAGAGAGAGAGAGAGAGAGATCACAATACTTGTGATTTAATGTCCATTAAAACACCTTCTCTCAAATCTCTACTATAAGCATGCCAAAGAGGCGCTGAATTGCAAATTTGCAAAGTCTGGGTAAATGTTCCTTATAAGGAATGAATCAACAAAAAAAACTTGGGGGACCTTCCGGGGGAGACAGAAAATCACAAGGCTCTGTTGAAGCCTAATGTGAGATTGTTCAAATTAGGTTGGAGATTAAGTACCAGTGGGGAAGCTCTTGATATTAAAGCTAATCAGATATGTGCTCACTATTTAATGAAAGTACTTTTTTCTACTGAGAGTACTGCACGTAGAAAATAAAAGCAACAAGGCATCAGATTAGTTTTAGCTATCTCTGCGTAGGACTATTAAAGTGAAAGATTACTGCATTCTGCAACATGTTCTCAACTTTATAAATTCCTATGAAATGAGAAAAGGTTATTGATAGCATGTGCAATCCTGGGAGTTTTCCTTCTGAAATAAAATACATAAAAAGGAAATTTAATTCTTAAGGAAATAAATTTAAGGAAAGCAGGAGATCTTACTGAGGAGCTAATTTAAGAGGCAATGAAATTAATTTTGTTGACATTTATTCAATCTGGTGGAAAGTGGGACAAGGCATACAGTTCCTCTGTTACCTTGAGATAAGGGAACAGTAATTTAAGTTGTAGAAGTGGCTCCAATCACAGATTTAATCCTAGCCATGGTGCATGGCCCCATGTGACCAGTCACAGGGGATTTCATACGTAACTGACAAATTTTAGTGACAGCCAGGATTTTAGATAATAGTCTTTGTTTTACAAAACAGAAAACATTGAAAGAAAATATTAACAGATATAGACAAGATAATTTACAATGGACATATCATTATCACTGTATAAATTGTTTGGCTGCATCTTATAGCTGTATACATAAGTCTGGTTCTCAACTAGAAAATCTACACCTCAACAACAAAGCAGCTGACTTATCTTTTTTGCATAGAAAGAGTTTCAGAGGGAGTACCTTTATTTGTATTTTTAAAGTAACATTTAATAAATGTTCTATAAATGTTTGAAGATGTTTAAATGCTGCTTATGTATATATATACACACACACACACACACACACACACTATAATAAATATATATATAATATAAATGACATAGGCCGGCGTGATGTCACATGGTGTTCTCTGGAGAACCATTTTAGGTATCAAAGTTAATGCAGGTTTCCCCACTGAACAACCTTTTACACACAGGATGGCGCTCTCATACTTGGAGCACATGATGATAAAACAGCAATGCTAAGGACACAGGTTTACCTCTGAGATTCCCCATATGCTAAGCTCTGAACTACGAATATGTTATTAAGGAGGTTAAGTCAAGCAGAGGTCAGGTGCTTCTGCAAACATTTGGAGGGAAAATCAAAGCGGGGTCACACTGTACTCATCTGGCATAGCTCAGAAATGAGAGCAGAGGCCTGGGAGCAGATCAGCTCCCCGCTGCCCTTTCAGCTAAGATATGCTGGATGCATGGAGAGACTTGAAAAGATGGCGGGGGGGGTGGGGGGGCGCAAAATAATTAAAAAATACAAAGAGGGAAAATGGCCTACTGTATATGTCGCAGTTAATCACCAAATATATATCCTTTTATATCTTTAAAAAAGGTACATCAAGCCCTCATTTCTTGTGTCATGTTAAAAAATTTCTGTGTCATGTTAAAAAAAAAATTAACAAATGAACTATTTGGCAAAGAATCTAGAACGTCTCAGTGACCTTAGCAGTCAAAACTAAAAAAGAGAAAGAAAGCCAGGGTCATGACCTGCAGCTTGAACAGCAATTAAACTGTGACCTCATCTAGTGTTTACTGAACAGCAATTAGACTTTGTGACCTTAAAGTGCACAATTTCACATTAACAGCAGAATATAATCTGCATTATACGGGATAACATGAGCCTTATAACACAGCACATTTACTTGCCATGAGCAACACATGGGAGATCTGCTTGTAATATAATAAAAAAGTTGTGTGTGCGTGCATTTCCTGTTAGCTACATCACATCCTGTGTCACACTTCTATGTTGTTCTCAATTCTAGGCAAACTTTATGCAGCTGACTGGCTCATTTACAATTTTTTTACAACAAAAAAGGAGAAAGGCAATCATTCTGAATGTACAGAGGAAACCCCCACCAACATAAAATATTTTATTAACACAGGAGTCAGAATATCTGTTGTCTATGACATGAAAAATAACCTTTCTCTGCACATGTGCAGGCCCTCAGTGTGCCTCATTGCCCCGTGCACGTATGTAACTCAATTCCCGACTTTCCCCTTGCTTCCAGCTGCCACTGATCCTCTACCTCACTGTTTCTTGATGCTCTAACTCTGTTTCTTCAGACTGAGCTGCTGATATTCCTGTGCTCCACTATATTTCATGGTCCTTCAGGCTACGCTGCTCCCAGGCCTTTCCCTGTGCTGCCTGACCATCCCCACCTCAATGGCACCAGACCCCAGTGTTACTTCTGGCTACTGTCCTATCACAGACCCTTTCCCCACCCAAAGATGTGTCAAGCCCCATTCCACAGCTTGAATTTGATCAGTCTCATTTCGCACCCCAACTGTTCTTAGAGAACATACCACCACCCCGAGGCCGCATGCTCTGAATGTAGGTCCCAACCTGGTACGCCCTAAAACCCTGGCGTGAACTGCAGCGTGCCCATTCCCTCCCAGTTCTCCTTTACCTCTGCTCACTCCATCCCATATGCTAACCCCATGCCCCACAATTTCTCCTAGCCTCAGTTTCTCTCTTCATCTATAGGTGTTGCACCAGCTCACAGATGGCCTGTCCCTAGTTGATCCAAATACCCACATCCCGCTCCTCCCAGCTCCACAATAAGGTAAGTAAAAAAAAATTAAAGTTACCTTCCTCCAGTGGTCCATTTAAACGCCTGAGAATACTGACCGACACATGCACGGCAAAAAGGTGTGAGGCTCCCTCCTTACATACGCAAAGGGCCGAATGACAGTTTCAGCTGCGGACATTGGACGCAGGATCCATTACAAATATGGCAGGCAGCGCACTTCCTGCATGGAACGAGCGTGCGCACATCACCTGCCATATTGGATGCTTAGGCACTCGTTTTAGGCCTGGAAAACGGGCATGGTACATCGGATATCAAGGCCAATGTTTTTAAATCCAACATGTGGCATGCTTGGGTGGTTTATGGCTGCACTAAGGCACTGCCCTCATTTTCTTTTTTTTCAAGCCATTGGTATGCTCTTAGTTTTATTTATCCGGTACTTTCTCAAAATGAATTTTTCCCTTGTTTCTACCTGAACAATCTAACATTAGCCTGTGGCCTCGTGTTGCCAAAATTAGCAAAACAAACATCAGTAAAAACAATGTAACATGACTTTTTAAAATTCACATATGTTGTATAAAAAATATATATGGGGGCCTGATGATTCACAGAAAATAAACTGCTTGTGACCAATATAACTCACTCACAGCTACACAGCCTAGCCATTCATTGACTTATTTTCCATAAATTCCAGATCCTTGATCTGCATAGAAGTAAGTCAGTTGTAACTGAGTATGGGCTTGATCTCAACTGACTTACTACGATGTAGATTGGGACCTGGTGTAGATGTGACTTAGAATATTATAATATTGGAAAAAGCAGAGTATAATGGTGGAAAGACTGCAAAATTCAGATTAATTGACAAGCCTAGAACTGGCCCAACTACTTAGTGAGTAAATTCATCATGCAGTATGCCACTGAGATAAACATAACAGGAAGGTGCCAGATTTGCTCCCTAGTCTTTACTGAGTTATCTAATCTCAGTCCAGGCAGTGATGGAAGCCTTACAGCTGGCTTCAGAGTCTGGACAATGAAGAGAAAAACAAGTCACACAGAGCTCCACTTCTGATCACTATCCAGTGACTCCTGCTAGATCATGCACGTCTGGACAGGATCAAACTTAACTGTGATGTCTCCTCAGTTCATTAGCCTGCTGATGTCCTGGATCACACATGAAGAATGGCAGCTGGGTGATTACCATGGTGTCCATGGAATGTTACCCAGCAGGAGATACCAACTTTATTTGAGGAGGGGCAAAGAGAACAAATTCAAAACACTCGCCGTATGTATTTCTGGATAAATTGGGTTTGAGACCAGGTGGTCAAACCTTCACACTTGGAGCCTGACTGTAACATCATGAATGCATTTCTAAATTCTGTTTTTAATACAAATGATATTTGCAACATCCCCTTTCCAGTTACAAATATGTAACAATTTTTAAACCAAAATAAAATGTGAACATTTCTGTCATATTTCCAAAGGCATGCTGTTCGTTTCATTTCCCAGGGCTCTATTTTCCAAATGATTTTTTTGACCTGCCTAACTCAGTTTTGGCCTTCTTAAACAATTAGTGCTCAAACACACCATGAGGAACCAATACGGGGTTCAAAACACTGAAATCCGCAAACAAGTGGATTATATGTGGTGAAACTACCTACACTACAAACTAAAATATGTCGCACCCTGTCAGGCACAGGACACAATTGTCCTCTGTTTGTGATGGCTCTGAAAACAACTTAATAAGAGTTCAACACCATCAAATAATGAACCATTTGAGCCCTTTCACTAAAGCAGTGCTGGGTTCAATGCTCAGCTATTGTGGAGTTTACTGTCAGATGTACAGCTAAGTTCACTATTTCATCCAAAAATCAAGATTGCACAAACTCTTGCCTGGAGCAATAAAAAGACCATGTTGGTGCAACCTCTCATATTTTGTAAAAAATCTAAAAAGATAATCACCCACAATCACTATTAGTGTCACGCTAGTGACAAGACTAATGGCAGTTATAAAATTCAGCCTTTATAGTTCATTGGAAAATGCATACATTATACTGATTTATCAACTGGAAATCTGCATCTGCTACATAAAATTTGCCATTCTGATCTCTCAGTATTGGGAGTGGATAAACTCAAAATCAAAGTGGATTATTCCAGTTCTTGAGAGGTCACAGGAGCCGATTCAAACATTTTCTTTGCTTAATTGCTTCCCAATGACAAATAACATTAAATTTCTAAACATAAATGAATGGAGTTTCTTAATTCAGACATCACAATTCAAAATAAGCAGCAAAAAAAAATCATACATTTTCCAGGATAGCCTAACAGATCGACAATGGTGTCGGAGGTGCCATCTTTCGGATGAGATATTAAACCTCTCAGGTGGAGGTAAAAGATCCCACAGCGCTATTCAAAGAAGAGCTGGGGAGCGCTCTCGGTGTCCTGGCCAACATTTATCCCTCAACCAACACCTTTCTTTTTTTTTCTATCCTGGGAGCTTGCTCTTTTCACTTGATGCTCATGGTACCATGACTGAAATCAAGAGGTCCTTGTCTTTGGAATCATGGACACTGACCAATGTCTGAGCACCACTGTGGTGCAGCATGTTCTTAGAATCATAGAATATGACCACAGAATGTACAAGCAAAGAAACAGGCCACTTTGATCTACCCGTGGACCAGTGTTTCTCTTCACATGAACCCTCCCAGTTCAAAACCACTCTCCCGCTCACTTTCCATGTTCCTTTCTTTTAAGTGACTATCTAATTCCCTTTTAAAAGAATGTTAAAAGAATTTATGGACTCTGCTTCCACAGCCACTTGTGGCAGAGATTTCCACATTTCCTCTGTGGAACACCACATTTTCCAGTCCAAGAAGCTTCCTTTTACATAATCAAACCTGACCTGCTGGCTGGCCCTGAGGAACTCATGTTCCTCCCAAGTGCTTAGCAATTTCATACCATATTATAGACTCGAGTAGTTCACCAATGGCTGAAGACTAACTGGCCTATATTTTCTTGGCTTTTCTACATTCTTCTGAATAAGCGCTTGCTTGGAATTGTGGCCCTCAATAAAAAGTGAGCAATACCAGAAAAAATGTTTTGGAAGCTTGCTGAAAACAGAGCGACAAGTTCGGTTTCTGCGAGAGATATTTACTATTATTGAAGTACAGAACTGGGATTCTCCTCATGTAAAAAAAATCCACCTTAAAATTTCAATTTGCCTACTTCATTAGACTGGGATAACTAATCTCACTATGGAGCGTAAGTGTATTTCTAGCCTACAATGCATTTCAGTGCATGATGACTTATTTCCTTATACAATGTATGCAATATTGGATGTGCACTGTACATTTCTTTGCGTAGCCTGTCAATTTCCACCAGTTACTCTGAAATTTTGGCTTTAAAATTTAGTGGTGAAGATTGTAGTTTTTTTTACCACCTTGCTTTAGATCAGTCAGAGACGCTACCAATATGAGATATTCCCTGCACTTTCATAGCTTTTCTGCCTAGTTTGCTACACCCTTGCCCATATCGGTTTTGTTGCCCACTGACAGCAACAGGCTAGAACAAAAGCACAACTTGTCATGTTGCAAGGGAAGGTGCAACAAAGATACAGAGAATCTATCAACTTTCCAACAGTAGATTTCTCATTAAATTTCTTACATTTCATACAAGCTGTTAGTAAAAGTAACCAGACCCACCTGGGTTTGGGTGGGGCAGAGAGGAGACGACATGTAAAAGCACAAACCTAAAGGGCGTAGGCCAAAGGTTAGATTTAGTGCATTTTGCATTAAACAACTCTTCGAAGAATACACCACTGATACGGGTGAACTGCAAAGCTTATTTTACTTGTGGGAAAGACTTCATAACTTTGCCACAGATGAGTTATGAGTCTTTCAAACTTGTAAAAGAACTCCTGTAATGCTCAGCTACCAGTGTGACATCCTATATTTAGTAATCAGTATGAATAGTTCTCATTCACCAAACCTTTTATCTGTATTTACTTTTGAGGCAGTTTGGTATATTATCTTGATAATTGACACTGTGCATTTGGGAATAGTAATTTTACTCTATCCATCATCTTTACAATTATAAACGTATTCAAAAATGTACCCGCTCTGCTGTATTTCAAGCACAAGCCACTTCCAAAGAGTTTGCCTAAGCCAAAAAAAAATCCCAGGGCTTGACAGAAATCTAAACAAACCACAGAAATGTTGTCCAAACTGTAACAGTAACAAATAAATCATGTCTGATTGTGGGGCCCAGTATTGGAAATGCAAACAACAGATGAGCTCTGATACACTGAGGTTCTGAGATCTATTTAACAGACAAATCTGCAAATAGTGCCCAGAAAATAAATACATTTCATGATCACGAGGATGAAAGGAGCGTTAGCCTACGCAAGGCAGATCTAAGGGTTCAGCTTTCAGCTCATAACGGACTGCCGTTATCGCACCTAAGGGAGTCTTAAGTAACTTATTTTGAAAGTTTTTAATCCGAAAGAAGTGAAACCGTAAGAACTTGGAACATTGCCCACACCATAAAGTACAAAGTGATTAAAAATGAATAGAGTAATAAGGCCCAAATGATATTTTGATTGATGATAAGAGGGACTTTAATGGATTCTCTTTTAAAGCAAAAGCCTGAGACAGTGCCACTGAGCAAGAATTAATTTGTGGGAGGAAAGAAATTGGAAATTAAATATTACACGGATTGGTTTTACACAAATTGCTGTACTGCAGAAAATTCAAAATATAAGACATGTTTGAGCTGAAAAAATATTTAGAATTACAATAATAAGTGATGCTCCTGTGGCATTGCTCATGGCGAGTTGGAGGACACACTGTTTAGAACAACAGGACGGTTATACAATGCTGCAGTGCGCTATTACTTACGTTGCTCATAGACAACTTCCTGCAGCTTTCTCAGTGCTTGTTTTCTACATTCAGATTTCCTCTTTCTATCTTTCTACTTGTCTTCCACTTAATTTCTCTATGGTTCCCATGGACATTTTTGATTGTGGTATCTATATCTATGTTTTCTAATTTTTACTCTCAGTTTCTCTCCCATTCTTGCTATGTCTCTCCTCCCCCCTGCCTTTTTATGACTTCATTGATCTTTTTTGGCTATTATGCATGTTTTTCTTTTAAATTGATGCTTAATTTTCAGCTCTTATCTTTTTTTAACATCGTATGCAGCAAGATGGGAGGGAACATGGAGCATTTTGGAGGAGAGTGCCAGGATCAGACACAGAGATGCTGCAAGGTGCATTACAGAGAAGTAGGACTATAAGGGGATGAAGGGTAGGCTGGAAGAAACTGGGGGAATTGGCAGAAAAGGACTGAGGACCTGCGCCCACTTGCTGTCGCTCATGCATCTGGATGTGTGGGAAGCAATGAAAGGTAAAAGGAAGAGGTCGAGAAGCACTGCACTTTGGGAGGAGGAGAGGGCTCTGTGCTGGGAGCATTTGTCGGGGGGGGGGGGAAGAGGATTCTGGGGGCTGAACCATGGGTGTACTCCCTGGGTGGGTTGTGAGGCATCATCTGGGGTGGGAGCACTTATGGGCAGGGGCTGGGGACTGAGAGCACTCAGGAAGTTTGGAGTTCGGGAGAACTGGAGAATTGTTGATGTCTAGGAGTATAAAGGTAATGTCTCAGATCGTAGCTGGAGAGCAGTCACTAAAATGGGCGATGAGGGGATCTGAGGGGTAATTTTAACCCCCAAGAATGGGTGGGTTGGGGGCGGGTGGGAGATTAAAACAACAGCATTTTGGAGTGGAACTGCATCACAGCTCCAACCCGCCCACTTCTGAATTTGACCCAGGCAGGTTTCAATGCGTATGCACAATAGACACCAGGAAGTCCCGCCCCCACTGAAAGCAGGTGGCCCGATACTTAAAAGGGCAATGTGTTTCATTAAAATAGTTGAGGTACTTAACTCTTTGTGCATTGGAAAACTTAACTGAATTTAACTTTACCTGTTCGGTTCCCATTGCTTCCAATTCACGCCAGGTGAAAGCAAGCAGGAAGGGCCTGATCCATGAGGAGAATACCTTAATTGCATTGCTTGTGGGTCTGGAGGAGCAGTAGTGCCTCATCCAGGCCCAACAAACTTACCTGGCCGACAGGACCCCCATGATCGACCAAATCCCACCCCCCCGATCCCCAATTCTGGACCCCCCCCCCCCCACCCAATTCCTATGCTGGAACGCCCCTCCTCCCCGATGCTGGCTGGATCCCCAATATCCTCCACGTTCCCCCACCTCCCCTCTCATTTTTTCCAGGGCCCATGATCGCTCTCTCCCTCCTGCGCCCCCTCTCTGATTCTCCACTCCTTTCCCTTCTGGCAGGCAGCCAGCCTGTCAATCTGGCTTCCGGTTTTCCCACGTGAATATCTACGGACGCACGGGGTACCCGGCTCCGAGATAAGATCATGGCCTTGGTGTTGGAAATTAAAATGTCACAATGGTACAGTAGGAGGTGCTCTCCTGAGGTCTAGCTTAAGAAACATAAAGCCTGATTATTATTGGTTATGAATATCATTAGCATATAGCTCACAGTGAATTTTGACATTAGATTGCACTGAAATAGAACTCCACATTTTCCTTCACCATTTTATTTTGCCGTGCATTCTGTATGGAATAACAAATACATAGTGAGACTTCCACCAAGCTTCTCTTTCAATCTTCCTGTTCATTCAGAGAAAAATGGGCACCCACAATGTGCTATGTCCATGTATTTTGCGCCACACAAAAGTGTTTTACCATCCTCTCCCTTGATTTCCTTCATTACTAACCTCCCTTAACTTGACAACGCACAACCCGTCCAAACCCTTTCCCCTTCTTTCCACACCCTCTCTCCCTCTATTTTCAGCAGTTGTTTCATAAACTCTAAAAGGATCTTTTGACTCCAGGCAACAGCATCTGACCTTTCCTACTGAAGACCTGCGCCTATGACCTTGGCAATACTCCTTTCAGTATGATGGCATGATGGTCCATTGCTGAAGAATTGCTTGTGTCCAGCAGGCCTGGCTGCCCAGCATGGGACCTCATCGAGGCCAAAACTAAACAGCTTGGATTGTAACTAATCCAGAACACATAATTAAACTGAACCAGATTGAAATGAATGCTGAGTGCTAATCAGTGCGAGAATGTATGGAGTCACAACCCAGCAATAGAAGAGCTGCATGGAGCTCTCAAGACACTAGTTGTCCACCCCAATATAAAACTACATGCTGCTCCCCTTATCTATCTTTCCTGAATAACCGATTCCTCTGCATATTCATGTCCCACTTTCTGGGGTAAGCTAAAATTCCATAATTCCCACTATGTATCTTCCTTTGTTTTTTCCATTTCATTTCCATGCTTTAGCAATTAGATAAAGACACTTAAATTACACTCTTTACTTCTATCTTCAATCTTTTGTACCTCTTTCTGTCTTTTTTTTGCATAAATTTATTTCCTGTTTTGCCTTATTTCCCCATCCCCTTTACTACTTCCAAGTTCTGCTTATCCATCGTTAAAATCTTATTCATTCCCCCTTCCATATTTAGTTTACAAGAGACTTACTTCCTTCCTCTTTATTAGGGCTTAAGTGTCTTTGTTTCTTATCCTATTTAGATGCAATATTTGTCCTGTACCAGCCAAATTTATCCCCAAAATAATCTCAACCATTTAAAAAAGCAACACAATTCGACTAAACTCAACTAGCCAGCCACTCAATTACTTCAAGAATTCTATGCAAGAACTCATTATTTTTATGGAAGACTGGCATTAACCCAGAAATCACAACTTTATAAGGTAAATGAAATAACATTTGCAGATGTCATATGATCAAACCTCCAGAAATGCCTTCAACCAGAGTTGGCAACCATACGGCCAACCTAATCCCTCACCCTATGAAAGGTGGATAGAAGGCAAGTGGAGGTACTGAAAAGGGGGAAGAAGAATAGATGAAGAAATAGAACAGAAAAAAAATCAAATTCAAGAATGCCACATTAAATATGGAGTGTGGGTGTGAGGTTCCGATAACTCATGAAGGCTTCACCCATGAAAAAACATAATGTACCATCACCGGTGCAATAAACTATACTGATTGAAATAAGCAAGGAGACAGCTACACCCATTTTTTATTTGGACCCCAAACAACTTTCTAGGGCAAATTTCTACATTATTTGTAAGTGTACAGTTTTTTAAGTTTATACTTTTTAAAAATAAATATCTATTCTCACCATGGTGAGGATATCAGTGCAAGGGAATGACACCCCTTTCCACTTTAGGCACCTGATATCAGCATCAAACATTCCCCCCCTCAGTTGTATCACAGCTAGATGCCGAGAAATGCTTTCTTTTTTCAGCCCCCGTAATGTGCTTGCCCCCAAGCTTAGAAGAGCAACTCCTTCCAATTCCCACACCGCCCACACTTTCATCTTTGATGGGTGAGGTTGTTAACTTAATGCCATGCTGTACCAAATTGCAGCTAAGTTTGTGCTGTGCATCCATACCTGGGTATATATGGCTTCTATGACTGAATAGCCCACCGACAGACACCGTCTAGATCCAAAGATAAGGAATGCCCACTTGTTTGAATTACTGGAGGCCTGCTAGTGGCTGTAGAACTGTAACTGAGCATGTCTCGAGAGGAGATAAACTGTGCTCCCAGAACCATATTTTTTCCTCAAAGATTCCCACTTTACCTCCCTCTGCTTAATTACGTGCAATTCAAAGTCCACAACAATATGCATTTAAAAGTCTCCAGGATGCTTAATTAACCCTTCCTTGACCTCTCCCAGTTTAGTGTGCTAACAGTCCAGTTTTTTTTCACTGGATTAAATATTTACAAAGGAGTTTGGTGCTGCAACATAAAGTTCAGATAATTACGGAGTTCACTGCATTAACAATAAGAGTTTAGGTTCAAGTATTGCAGTCTGAATTAAATCCCTAGTGTAAAGGAGATACATTGAAAGTAATCAAGTATGCACTTCACTGCTACAGCTTTTAACAAAGTCAAAGGATAGTTTCAAGTGCAGTTATTTCAAAGTAGGATCACCTCAGCAAGTTATGTCATTTCCCCCCCCTTAATTAGAGCTTCCAGCTCAATTGTGGCCATCCAGATTAATAAATTGTAACAGTTACCATCAATATGCATTTGTGAGTCTGTCAGCATTGTGACATGTGTTGCCCAATGGGACAGTTTATCCTGTATCCTTGCAAATTGCTAAACAAACAAAGGACTTAATTTTCAATAGTGCCCCCAAAAGTCAAAAGTGAGCTATTTTCAGTAAACTTGTGACACAGATCTGAAAGTGATAGAATGTTAGAACTTGGCTCTATAAACTGCATGCTACTGATAAAAGAGTGCAACTTTTGCATCAAAAACACTGTTCTCCACATGCAAAGAAACACCAGTATGATGTTAGTATTACTCCGTCTTGTGAGAATGCCTCAGAATAGGCTTAAACTGTTTGAATGGATTTGTTGTACTGCAGCCAAAATGACATGGAACTCAGCAAAACCGTAGCCCTGGATCCATAATCCGATGACCTTGCTAATACATATTCTGAAAATAGGATGTGGGTCCAAAAGCATTAGGAGGCAAGTTTATGGCTTTCAACCACTAATGGCCCGGCAATAATACAAACCTTTGGGCCCACCTAAGCTGTTGATAAAAACATACAAAGTAAACAGTCTGGTAACACAGCACTTGCTTCCCAACCAGATGCTGTTAGCCATTCTAGGGTAGCTTATCACAAAAACAGGCTGACTTTAGCCAGTGAGGTATTACTTAGCTCTTGACTTGTGGCTAATTGGTAGGCTATATATTAACATAGTATTCCATCAGAGAAGGAAACTCTGACACTGTCCATCTTGTGTGGCTTCAAGTCTAGTCACCTTGTGGCTAATCATGGAGTGGCATTGTAGGCAATTGCATAAACAAAGAATTACATCGAACCTACAGCACAGAAAGAGGCCATTTAGCCCAATTAGTCCATGCCAGTGTTTATGCTCCACACGAGCCTCCTCCCACCCCTCTTCATCTAACCCTATCAGCATAACCTCCTATTCCTTTCTCCCTCATGTCTTCATCTAGCTTTCCCTTAACACAGGTAAGGTTAACAAACTGTACTGAGCTTCCAATATCATAAAAGTTGAACCAAGCTATTCATACCTATTCCTATATGTGAAGAAAAGGGCCAGATTGGAATACCTGGCCTCCAGGAGATTTGAGTAAAGTTTCTATTTGTGGGAAATAGAGCTATGGGAAGAGTCAATCTGAGCCAAATGGATACACCATTTTAAATTTAAAAATACAAAAGTTGCAATAACAGTAAAGGGTTTAATTTCCTCTGATAACATACTTCTAACCATTTGTATAATTATTCCCCTGTATACGATTGTAACAGTTGTTAACCCTTTTATTTTTAGCATGAGGCAGTGTCCTACCAGAGGAGATCAAAACCCAAAATGTCTCATCCTCTTGGCTGCAGGAAAGATGGTGTTGAAGACTGAGCAATGGTGGGGGGGGGTGGAGATCAATGGAGAAAATTATATGGGGCTCTGGTGAGACCACACCTAGAGTACTGTGTACAGTTTTGGTCTCCTTACCTAAGGAAGGATATACTTGCCTTAGAGGGGGTGCAACAAAGGTTCACTAGATTGATTCCTGGGATGAGAAGGTTGTCCTATGGGGAGAGATTGAGTAGAATGGGCCTATATTCTCTGGAGTTCAGAAGAATGAGAGATGATCACACTGAAACATATAACATTCTTAGAGGGCTTGACAGGGTTGATGCTGAGAGGCTGTTACCCCTGGTTGGAGAGTCTAGAACTAGGGAGCATAGTCTCAAGATAAGGGGTCGGCCATTTAGGATCATGATGAGCAAAAACTTCTTTACTCAGAGGGTTGTGAATCTTTGGAATTCTCTACCCCAGAGGGCTGTGGATGTTCAGTCATTGAGTATATTCAAGACTGAAATCAATGGATACTTGGGAATCAAGGGATACGGGGAAAGGGCAGGAAAGTGGAGTTGAGATAGAAGATGAGCCATGATCTTATTGAATGGTGGAGCAGACTCGAGGGTCCTATGGCCTACTCCTGTTCCTATTTCTTATGTTCTTAAAATCAAACATAATGGAGGAGCAGGAAAAATCCCCAACCTCTCCTTGAACTTTGTCTTTCATGTACTCACATATTCCGATACAGTAGGTAATTCAACAATACATGATCTGCAACTAGAAGGCAATATGTTTGACTGCTTACAATTGTGGGTTCATTTCCTCACTTAGAAACACTACCAGAATATTTATGATAATCATGTTTCTAATCATTATTGCTTTCTGAAATTTCACCCACATGAATTTCAAAGCATAAATGTAAGTTATTTACCAATGTAATTGCAATGGTTCAA
Organism: Heptranchias perlo; assembly: GCF_035084215.1. Lineage (NCBI taxonomy): Eukaryota > Metazoa > Chordata > Chondrichthyes > Hexanchiformes > Hexanchidae > Heptranchias > Heptranchias perlo. The sequence goes on from NC_090360.1 coordinate 11,559,812, forward strand.
ATTTATGTTTTGAGCTAAATGTGAAACATGCTCCTGTGTTGACGACAGCTGCCCATGCAATATGATTCATTCATAAATACTACTTAACTCAGCCAATTCATAATGTTGTAAATGAAGGCAGTCTGGCATTATTCAGATCTCTGCTGCAAACAAATTTAAATCTCATCATCTCCAATGCAAAACATTTGTAGTGAACTCTAGATCAAGCAGAACAATTAAGGTGTATGTAATATTTTGGATTTAGACAGTTGCTATTTGTGTACCACAGCTAATCAAGCACATGGATATGATTATTTAGACCAGATTATAATCATACAATCATAAAATGTGTTCATAAACACCCAGTTTCAGTCAATCTCATATTTGAGTGTGAACCTAACTGGAAAAATAAGCAGCACACTCAAAAACCCTGCATGAGGAATGTTGATGGAGAACATTTTAGAAATTATTATAGTCAGAAATTCTGAAACTGTGATAAGAAATATAAACACAGACGTTTGAGCATACCGTAAACTCAAAATGTCAAAACTTTTCATTCCATTACAAAATACAATAAAAAAAAATTTGGAGGAAAAGTGAATGTTTGATATGAGCTGGGTGGCAAAGGAAAGAACGGACAGTAAACTAGCTCCAATGTTGTCCTCAGAACGTTTCAATAGCTTTGGAGCAAACGCTTCCATCTTCTTTCTCTCTCTGCTCTCTGCTGAATTTGGTACATTGCAGGCCCAACTCCAAGTTACCATGTGTGCCATGGAGGGCTGTTTCTGCTGGGTCACGACCAGGAGGAAGCAAAATGCTTCAACACTTTGGTCTCACTTTTTCCTGCCTTTAAGTCCCCTTTCACCATTCAAAATGCTGGTCAGACAATTTATGCCAAGGTCTCTTGGAAAATGCTGTCTTGGACTGTTTGTTAAGATGTATGTGAAAATGTTATAAATTAACACACAACAATGTTCACTCTTTCTATCCAGGAATCTAGTATCCACCTGGTAACTTCCCCTGAAAGCTGAGGGTAAAAAGTCACAATGCAGGTGACATGAAACACTTCCTTGCACTCCGTGTGAAGCATGTTGGCATATCTCTGTTACACCACCAGGTTTTTCCTTTATTAAAGATACATAAGAACATAAGAAATAGGAGCAGGAGTAGGCCAATCGGCCCCTCGAGCCTGCTCCGCCATTCAATAAGATCATGGCTGATCTGATCCTAACCTCAAATCTAAATTCATGTCCAATTTCCTGCCAGCTCCCCGTAATCCCTAATTCCCTTTACTTCTAGGAAACTGTCTATTTCTGTTTTAAATTTATTTCATGATGTAGCTTCCACAGCTTCCTGGGGCAGCAAATTCCACAGACCTACTACCCTCTGAGTGAAGAAGTTTCTCCTCATCTCAGTTTTGAAAGAGCAGCCCCTTATTCTAAGATTATGCCCCCTAGTTCTAGTTTCATCCATCCTTGGGAACATCCTTACCGCATCCACCCGATCAAACCCCACGCAACGAGAAAAGGTCATTCAGCCCATTAAGGCTGCTCCTTCCACAGACAATGTACAATCTACCCTTTCATGGATTCTACCAGACTTATTTCAATCCCTTCAGAGAAAATTCTGCCGAATTTCTTCCCAAACCCCACAAGTAAATGGAATCCAGAATATCGATTCAAATCAAATCTCCACTATTCAACCCTGGCTGGTTGCTCGCCACAGATGGGATTTTCCTGACCCAGCAGCACAGGGACAATTGTGGTCCATCTCATCAGTGACAGTATTCATGAGAGATGGTCCTACTGCTGTGTCTACCCTTGATTTCCTGCACGTACCACCACAGGCTACCTAAGCCTCATCATGGGCTGGTCCTCTTTTTTGTCTAGGTAGCTGTGTGTTGTGGTATATCCACTGTCTGGGTAGCTTGTCCTGCATAGGGTGCACCTCCTACGTCCTCTGTACTCCTGGGCAGCCCACTCAAGTTCCTGCTGTACTACGCTGTAAGCATAAAAACTCTGATGTTTTACTTACTCTTGTCCTGAAATTTTCAAATCTTCCCCTTCCTTTGTAGAACTAACACACAGGTCTGACTGTTTTAAATCCTGCCATGCACAACACTCTCTTGATTGACTTGTAACTCAGCTTAAACAGTCTAACAAGTAACTTTTTTGGAGTTAATTTTTGTAAACTCCTTTTATCTTAGAATCAAGACTTTGATCTACAGCTTTATACTGGTCTTACTCGTTTACTCACATCCAGTGTTTTGTACTAATTAACCCATATGGTCTTAATTTATTTAACCAATGAGAAATATGCATCTTGCGAGCTACAGCAGGAAATATGAATGTTCTCCTCCCCTGAGGTAAGATGCTCATTTAAATGGAACTCTTGACCTAGTAGTTGGACAAGAATGGTTAAAACGTCATCAATATCTATAGACCAGCCAGTGAACCCTAAGACTCAGACCAGCAACCTCAGGGAAAGAACAAACTAACAAGCATTTATATAGCATCATAGCAGGTCGTCAGGGCATCCCAAAATATTTTATATCCAATGAATTACTTTAGAAGTGCAGTCACTGTTGTTATGTAGCAAACCTGGCAGCCAATTTACCCACAGCGAAGTCCCACAAACAGCAAATGAATAAATGACTAATTAATCTGTTTTTTGGCAGATTTGGTTGAGGAAGAAACGTTGGCCAGGACATCAGGTAAATTCTATGCTCTTTTCTGAAATACTGCATGGGATCTTTCACATTCACTTAACCAGACAGACAGGACTTTGGTTTAATGTCTCATCTGAAAAACGGCACCGCTGATAATACAGCCCTCCCTCGTTACTGTAATGAAGCGTCAGTCTAGATTGTGTGCTCAAATAGAGGAGAAGAGACATGTTTTTAAACCAAACATAGCACTTGAAGCTGTACAGAATTAATATTTACTTTAGTTAGGTGATGGCTGGATTCATTAATAAACTTCAGGTATGACATTGTGATAACAGACACAATAATAACACAACAGCAATAATATATTGAAATGTCAATACCTGATGAGAAAATAAATAAATGAAGAGTGAATTCATGCACTCCACTTAATCCTAATCATTCCATGGAGCACTAAATTAATTTTCTCCAGGCACATAACATTGCAAATTAAAGATAATATATTTACTGGGCATTAATAACCAACACAGCAGCAAACACTCTAATGCAGTTTTGCCTTACAAGTAAAGATGTGAAACTCTGATATTTATTCTTTTTTCAATTTGTTTGGTAATGCATGTTAATTATTCTGAACTGGAGGACATAAATTTCAGCAACATAGTAGTTACTTTTTCTCTTATAATGCACTGCTTCTTGCAATGTTTTCAAATGTAACTCCATCATTCAAAATGGGCTACTTCAGTAAAACCATTAATTTGACACACTCATTAACAGAAACCTCTACGGGCAACAGAATTTACATCAACAGTTTGACTCAAATGTCTGTGTTTTATAGATTTTTTTCCTGCACAACTGTGTAACATATACCCAGAACTATATGCTTCTTTGCAAGCATCTCAGATAAGCAGCTTGACAGCCATGAAGTGACAGACATCAATAGTAATCTGCCAAGGTTGCCCGTAACTGGACGCTCAGACAGCATAATCCACACCTGCATGACTGGAGGACGAACGCCTGGTTTTGTGCCCGACAGAAACCACTAACAACACTTATTAGATGTTTCCCAGCCTGATAAGTGGTCTGTGCTATTTTCTGGTTCACATTATTATATTCATTTAATAATGCCTCCTGAAGCTTGATACCTCAATACCTGAGGGTCCTGCTTCTGCCACCAAACGATGATTTAACATGACACGGTGACAGAAAACAGGGGAAAAGGGATGGAAATAAAAGAACAAGGGATCAAAACAACCATGTTTGGCTCACCGCATGGGGTGTGCCTATCAACACCAATAACTGTTAGCTCAAAACCTAATGTCACATTGATGGAAAAGGAAGATCACTCAGAGGGGTGCATCATCTGACTGGAAGATATCATTCCTTTCCTTTCCCTTCCCTCTATTCATAACCCCCAGCCTTGTCATCTTATGACCATCAGAAGCCTGCATGCAGATCCCTGACACATAGAATGATAATGGTTGTTCATCACTGCTCTGAAACTCCAATCATGTATCTTCACTTGGCACTGCCTCTGAGAGTCAATTACTTTATTGACATGCAATCTTCATAAGGAGAGAAATATTGTGCATGTAAGGTCATCTGGTTATGAAGACATATTATCATATTATCTGCATAAAGGTTGTAGGGCCAGAACCTGACAAAGCTAATTATAGCAGTACATGATGCAGAGCTCACAGTATATTATGTACTTAACTGCATGACTGTATTTTCCAGTTGAAAAGTGAAGGCAATGTAACAAAGCTGCAGTGTTACAAGCAAGATAATGCAGCTTGTGTAATGCTGCATTTTTTTATTCAAACATTGGTAACCAAAATTTGGAAACAGCAGCTGCAATTAAAGGCGAGGTTAATATTCGTTCTGTAGCAAATCGGCCCACTAGAGCCAAGGCAACCAGTTATGCACATCACTCTCCAGCTGGGGAAAGAGGAGTTTGTTCTGTGTATGAGTGCTTGCACACATGCAAAAATCTCTGCTCAACAGAATCCAAATGCTAGTTAAAATTTAATGTTAGCACAGAGCTAACTGTCCCGCTGGCTCTCTGCTAACATTAAGATGATTAAAAACGAAGGTTAAAAACTTCCTGGACCGAGGAATTCAATGGACCAGCTGGAAAATGTTAACCATTTGGTTTGCACTGGCTGTAGCGATCCTGTAGTGTGAAGCTACTTCCTGGAGGTGGTCTCACTGACCTACTTACCAAAAGCTGCTTTTACACAACACTGACCTGTGCTAGTAGCACCAGAACACGTGGCAGTCACGCATCTGGCCTCAACCTAAAAAATAAACCTAGTGGAATGTGCTACGGCTAATTATTGGTACGACCCATTTTTACCAGATCTGGAATGCGCTGCCGGAAAGGGTGGTGGAAGCAAATTCAAAAGTAACTTTCAAAAGGCAATTGGTTATATACTAGAAAAGGAAACATTTACAGGACTATGGGGAAAGAGCAGGGGATTGGATAGCTCTCTTAAAGAGCTGGCACAGACACGATGGGCCAAATGGCCGTCTCCTGTGCTGTATGATTCTATCTTGTTGGCTGCCAGCTTTAGCAAATCCCAATAAATGTACTTTCAAGTTACAGCCAACTGCATGAAACCCATGCATCAGGACAGTGACACTAGCACTGGCCTTGTGCAATATTAGAACAGCTTAAATAGAATTCATGTGATTCCACACCCAAATTACACTTCACAGCTTGCATCAGTACAAAGCAAAGACCACCTCATATCCTCAATTTGTAATTCCTGGAAGGCATTTGTTTTTTTTTAAAAGCAGCCCTGAACATTTACTTGCCTTCAGAAAGGCAAAACACAATTCATGTGTTATGTTCCAGCCATCTTATTGAATAAACATTTTGGTTTGTAATGGCAAGAGCTGTTACTAGTGCAAAGGTTAACCATCAGTTTTTATGCTATTTTAGTCACCAGCTCCGTGGAAATCAAAGATGTTCGAGAATGAAATCACAGTATCCTGAAATCAACAGTTAAAATTGGACTCAGTGAACTGTATCATCTTGTAGTGACATTGCATGTCAAAACTGATCACCAAATCAAATCCTGAAATAGAAATGAGTTGTCCTTATTTATTAGAATGATGAGAGACATTGTACCTTACATATAAAACTAGAATGTACAAATTCCATGACAGGCATAACCATACATGTTATTTAACACTAATTAACAAAAATTAATTTCCAGTTGACAACTTAATTATCAAAATCAGAGGTATTATTGCCTTCTCTCTCATTTTAGAGATGATGCTTCTGGTATTGCAGCATTCCTCCTATGTTCCCCTTTTTGCCAAAATAAAATTTCTTTACATTTTATGAGAGGTTTTTATTTTAACATGTATTAAATGTGATTTATCTGAATAAATATTTCTCTGAGCCAGCAGTTTTTATAACACGAATCATACTCTAATTATAACATAATTAAGGGTAATTAGGTATGGCGTGGTTTTCCTTTAAAATGACAAGCTATTCCACATCTGCCAGGACATTAATATCTCTGCATTACTCAAAGAAAGTCAAGCAGTTCCCTGGAATAGCTGATATATTAGATTCTAACTAGGCAATGACATGGGTCCAATCAGGCCCACGCCAGACCAGCAGCTAAAATACCCAGACCATCTGGATGTCTGTCCCCTGATAAATCTCCATGATAAATGTCTTCGTTTTGATGTTCTAAAGGAAATACAGACCTGCTTAAACTTCTGGCACAGCTGAAAACATGTTGGTAACACTAGAATAGAACTCAGATGTCTAAACTATATGAAGGTCATTTCCAAGCTAATCATTATGACATGTGAGTATTGTTTCATTCCAGCAATAATCTCTTTAGAAAACCTGATCGTAATGAAAAAAGTTCTGACACACCATAATTTCTAACACACTTTTGCCAAAAAAAGAATTCCATGCTTTCACAGTATGGTATGGTATTGGACTTTTTACTTGTCGCCATTAATCACTAACTTAGGTAATGGCCCAGGTTTTCCTGTCAAAGTAACAGTGAGGCTAACAGCGCTCATCGTTATTTATGCGCAAATCGCACAGCAACTTCAGGTGAGGGCAGATGTGCGGTTAAAGACGAAAATCCAGAAGTTGCTGTCCGAGTTGCGCTACTCCGCCATTAGCTTCGCGAAGTCGGCATCTCGCTGTCTGACTCACCATTGAAATGCATTGAAGGGCGTGAAGTTCCTGTACTTGCATGGTAGGTACAAACTAAACTCGCCACAGAAAGGTAGAGCTTGTCCATTTCAGTCTAAGCACCCATTTTAACAGGGTGATAAGTGTAAATCACTGCCAAACAACCTCTCTGGTACCAAAAATTAACTATTACAAGTGTGAAGTCTCATTTCTTCAGCTTTTAGTTGTTGTTGGAGACTTTTTTTAAAAATTAATTTAAAAATGTTTGTTTACTTTTTCTTTCTGTCTCTTTCTCTCTCTTAATCTAATCTTTCTTTCCCTCTCTTTATTTCTCTTTCTGTACCTGATTTGACATTGAATGCACTATTCTAACTTAGACTTCCTGGTTTAGACTCTGTGCTGTTCATTTCACAATACTTCAATCAGATTGGCTAAGGAGATGCACAGTTGCTTGCCCTGTTCACACAGATCCCAGATGCCCTGTAGAGGACACCACACCCATTTATAGTAACTTGCAGTGCAAAACCTCATTGAAATTAAACAGGCAAGGGCAAGTCTAACCAACGCCTTCGTTCACCAGTGACAACAAACTCTGGACCATTATATTTGTAGATAAACTGAGAGAAAGGGAGCTGCTTTTTTCTTTTGCTTTTCTCTGTAGATTTCCATAGCTGCAAGAAACCTTTGGGTCAAACAAAAAGTAACAAAATTACAAAAGGTAGAACATTGAGCAGGTTTTTCACCTAAAAAATAAGAACGCAACATTCCTTCCAAATGTGCATTAAGGAGCTGAAGTCGCACAACTCCCAGCAACTAATGGAATTTTATAAGGTGGTGCCGACAAGCCCAGCCAGATTAATTCTGCAAATGTAAACGAGGAACTCTCATCATTGATATAAACTGGTTTGAAAACGTTGAAAATTAGGAGGTTATTTTCTTCTATTCAAAGTACATAGACAATGGTCATTACAAATAATGCCTCTGTGATGAGAACTTGTATACTCTAAGGCTCTATAAATGGCTTTATCCACAATACTCCCCCCATCATTCATGCTACAGAAAGCCTCTTGATCGGGTCAGTTGTACGACATTGCTGAAACTGGACATTTCTTTGATTAGCCTTCCTGAAAGTAAAGAGTAGCAGAAAGTTCAGTGAACCAAGGCATCAATAAAGAAACAGCTAGATTCTGTGCCTCAGCCTCTAACACATGGCAACCATGATGATCCCTGTTGGGAAGTTAACCCCCAAAAACTAAAACAAAGAAGCAAAGAAGCAGTTATTACAATTGATTGTTGGTGGTTGGCTAGGACACTGGGAGAACTCCTGCTCTTCTTCGACCAGTACCTTTGGATCTTTAACGTCCACCTGAATCACTAGAACAGGTAGATGGGGCCTCGGTTTTATAACTCATCAGAAAGACAGCAGCTCTGACAATACAGCACTCCCTCTATACGGCACTGTAATGTACCATTTCAATTGGTTTTTGCTATGAATAAGGCCTGTTCTAAAAACTTTTAGGAGAGATATGCTTTTTGCCCTCCAGCAAGATCTTCGATGTAGATGGGCAAGAATCATATATTAATTTACCTATTGCCTGATCAACAGAAACTGCCAACTGGAGATGAGGAAAAATTAGTTGCCTGCAAGATAAAATTGATTAACAAGGTGGATTAAAGAGAATACATGTCTTCCGTTATAAAGGGTGTCACTTAGAAACCTACCCATACAAAAATCAGGAGCATGAGAGTCAGTTGGGAAGGAAGACAGGTGGAAGGAACAAGAGATGCTGGGCGTAAGAGAAATGAGAGATTGGAAAGCAAACATAGAAAAGTCAGAAGTGAGAGCAAGAGAAGCAAATGAGGGAAAGTCCTTTGGAAATGCCATTATTCAATTCCTCATCCAACAGACAAGATTGAGAACATGGGAATCTTGAATCCACCTACAATCAACTCCACGGCTTGGCATGTTAAGAGTTTCAAAATACTGAGACACTCAATTTATGAAAAAATGTTTGACCTTCTGAATGTTTTGTTTTGCAATGGATGGAGGCTTTGCATTATGAAGACGTTGCTAAAATGATCCAAATAAGTTTTAAAACTGCACTACTTTGGTATTGTGAATAAGATTGTTACTTTTCCCCTGAATTAGATAATTTACATTTTCAATTTGATGCTACTGTAGTAAATACTGCTACTTTATACAATGACCTTTGCGCTACAGTACATCACTCTATTGTCATATACTGACAGACCATCTGCAAATCGATAACTGAAGTAACCTGGTCATGTAGTAAAAGTATGATTTGGTTGATTTTTTAGACTTTTCCAATTAATTACTGGAGCTAATAATCCCTCAAATAAACATTATAATTTCTTCCAAAATAATTGCTTTTCTAAAGTTCTACGATCTTACCTGACAGATAGTGAGATGAACCAAGAATGGTGTGTATGATGTGGAGATGCCGGTGATGGACTGGGGTGGACAAATGTAAGTAATCTTACAACACCAGATTATAGTCCAACAGGACTATAATCTGGTGTTGTAAGATTACTTAGAATGGTGTGTAACCAGGTCACACAAGGAAGCACAACACGAGAAAAAGTAATTCGTCCTATCAAGCCCATTCCTTCCACAGTCTTACCTAATGCCATAAGGAAGGGTCTGGCAAAGTTTTTCCCCCTCTGTCTCAAAAATTAAATAAAGCAATACTTTAGAATATCTATCCTACCTTGCATTCTGCACTATTTATCCGTGACCAGTTTGGCACGACATTTACATGGTCTCAGCAGCTTTAATTTTACATGGTGTTGCCATGCCAAGATTTTCATGAAATTGCCTAGTATTGCTAGTGTGGCAGGAATTCTATACAAGCATTAGATCTGTACAGCTTGTACACATTTCCCAAGACATTTTTACAAGTCCAAACAGATGTATGAATAATTTCTTCATTAATTTGAAAGTACCGAGGTAAATGAAGATACCTCCCACAGGTGGCAATGTCTCAATTTTGTGTTGCACTGGACGTAGTATAACTACAGCTGGCACAAAACCCACCTTTTATTGTTTGAAACTTAGAATGGCAGTACAGGGCACTGCCTATTTTCTACTGATTGAAAAGAGTTGATTGTCCTATCAGACGCGTTGCCAACTCTTTCAATCACAGACAATTTACCAGGGGTGCAAGAGGATAGTAAATCGCATCGATGTACTGCTTACGAGAAAGCAGATTACTGCAATAAAATTGGCACAGCTTTGAAAAGGGAAATTTTTCAGTAAAACAATTAAAGAAATCACAACAGGGGTTGTTTCCTTTCGACATGTTACGAATTTCAGAATACAACATCCAGGGCAAGCAGATTGTAAACACAAATGGATTTTATGTTGAGGAGATACAGTTTTAGCATATATGTGCCACATTTCCCCTGCAAATGAGTGGTATATCTCCGTATAGTCACACATAAAAATTGCTAGTGCTGTATGACATTGGTATAATCCGATTAGGACACCATTATGAAGACTGTGTGCGCACATGCACCACGACTGTGACTGCTTGTGAAGCATGCACATGTATGTTCAAATTTGTGCACAAATTTGTGCCCTTTCAGCCAGTAGATTGCAAAGGATTTACACTGTATTGGACTCAGTGGGTGATGAATCGCCATTGAAAAAGGTTCCAAGTAGTAAAATTCCAATCTCCCTTCCTGCTCTCCCTTCCCTACCCTACCCTTCCTAAAACCAGGTAATCAAAAGCTAATGTCACATTAATCTGATATATATTCATGTAACAATACAATCTATCTATATTATTCAAATCTAATTGGCATTTTATAGATGACATTTCCCTTGGTCCAAGCAGGAAGGGAACAATATTCCTGTCCTTTTTAAAGGAATGAATTAACGTACCATCAACTGCTCTAATGCCTTTAGTATACTGTGGACATAAAAACACTAATTTCTACTTTCACTTAAGGCTTGGTAACTTTATACTTCTGACCTTTGGTTTGACAATTGTTTATATGAAATAACTTGATTATGTTGATATTATCCATATCCTTGCCATGATTCATTATGAGAGTATTCCTATATAAAATCAAAATGAAAAATTATTTTGAGTATTACATGTAACATTTGCAGAGGAAATTGTGCTGAATCAAATGGTACACAACTCATCAATTGCTAGTTTCCCACTGGGAGGTTATTTTATTTACCTAACAACATTCTGTGATATATACTTAAAGGTTTCCTCCCTTGTGAATGAAATCACTTCCTGTGAAACAGGAAACAGGAAACATTTTTCAATTGGAGAAAATTATGTTAAGTTTTGACACTCTTGAATGTGAAGTAAACACTTTCCTGTCATCTGTGTATTTGTGAATGGTAGCACAGGACAAAGTTACAGTTGTGTGCAACAAACTGCAGTCTTTGCACCAATGAGTTGCACTAGGATCCAATTGCAGTACGACTGAATGCTTTTAGTGTCTGTACATTTACAGCTGTGCACAATAACCTCTGGAAATTTTTACTGTGATACTGTTTCAAAAGTGTGAGCCGTGGCTCAGTTGGTAGCACTCTTGCCTCTGAGTCAAAAAGTTGTGGATTCAAGTCCCACTCCAGAGACTTGAGCACAAAATCTAGGCTGACACTCCAGTGCAGTACTGACTGAGTGCTGCACTGTCAGAGGTGCCGTCTTTCACATGAGACGTTAAACCGAGGCACCGTCTGCCCTCTTAGGTGGACATAAAAGATCCCATGACACTATTTTGAAGAGCAGGGGAGTTCTACCCAGTGTCCTGGCCAATATTTATCCCTCAACCAACAGCACTAAAGAAACAGATTCAAAAGCAAGATACTGCGGATGCTGGAAATCTGAAATAAAAACAGAAAATGCTGGAAATACTCAGCAAGTCAGACAGCATCAGTGGAGAAGGAAACAGAGTTAACATTTCAGGTCGCTGACCATTTGTCAGAACTGACAGAAGGAAAATAAACAGATTATCTGTTCATTTTCACATTGCTGTTTGTGGGACCTTGCTGTGCGCAAATTGGCTGCCGCATTTCTGACATTTACAAAAGTGACTACACTTCAAAAGTACTTCATTAGCTGTAAAGTGCATTGGGACATCCTGAGGTCGTAAAAGGTGCAAGTCTTTCTTAAAAATACAGAAGGGAATTCTCAGCAGTATGACTTCTCAGTAAGGTATGGTTTTTCAGATGGATAGTATGACTGTACAGTTTTGGTTGTGTCCGCATATACAAATAAGCCATTTGGAAAAGGAAACATTCAATGAGAATGCTAGAAAATGGGGCATAGACAGAAAAATGAAGCCACAAAATGACTGATCATATTAATGGTTGAATGTGTGGCGTATTAGTATGACATTCCTCTATTCTCTATTTTCATAGAGGTGTTAAACCATTTATCTTAAATGCGGTGATTGCTAATAATTTCTAGACGAGACAAAAAGAGAAACAGATGGGAAGAGAAATCAGAAGATCATGAAAACTGAGGGGAAGCAAAGGCAGAGAAAGAATAACCAAAGAGGTTGCTAAGATCGACAGAAATAAATAAAAACAATTACAAGGCAGGCAAAAGTAATAATCAGGAGAAAAGGAAAAGATAAAATAATAAAGAAAACAAATACAAAAAAATGGTCTTACTGCCTTTTTGCCATTTTTGGGGGGAGAAGTTCAATTCTCAAAATTGCTAGTAAAATTCTTTGGACAATATGCAAATATGGATGCTGCCAATAAAATAATTTTGTTAATTTACTTACAATAATATACCTGAACATATATAGGAACTCAAAAGATATGTCAGAGAACCCCACCCTAATAATTTCCTTCCACATCCCTGTCCAGGCTGTTGGTTCCATTGAAACAGTTTCTGTAGTATGTTTTATCCAGAATACGTTTCTGACAAGTGCCCTAATGGATTCAGGCAGTTGTATTTATGCAACAGACACATCATGCTGAGGTGAGATTTTTGGGTGCGCACATATGGTTGAAAATTTGAAACTGGATTTGGAAAATGTTGTTTTTCAAAAGGGGCATTGTGACTTAGCGTCCCACCAGAGCACTAAAGTCACTATGACAGAAGCCAAGCTCCACCTCACCTCAAAAGGAACATTCTGTCTTGTATATGTGTTAAATATGACTTTAGAATAGATAGAATAGTGTGTTTTAAAAGTGACTCCAGTTAGCCGTGGTTGCGATTGATCACTTTTTTCTTGGTGTCAGGGAAGAAAAACAATACACAAAGCTGTTTAAAGGTAGTTTTGTTTTGTGGGGAGGTAGCTAGCTCTGATGGGACATGAAGTAACGGTGCCCATTTTGAAAAACAGCAACATTTTCCAAATCCAGTTTCAAACTACCAACCATATGTGTGCCTCCAAAATTCTCACCTCAGCATGATGTGTCTGTTGCATAAGTGCAACTGCCTGAATCCATTAGGGCACTTGTCAGAAAAATATTCTGGATAAACATACTACAGAAACTGTTTCAAAGGAGCCAATTGCCTGGTGTTATGTCCTGATCAGAAATTAATCAGGCCCAGTTGGTTTGGCAAGTCCAGCGTGTTTTTGAAATGCAAGGCGTGCAAACTTGCAAATTCATATCAGACAGTAAGAATCATTTCTTCTGTGGCCAGGTGTCAAGAGTAAATGGCTCAGCAGACAGCAAAGAGACTGCTGTTCACACCTCACCTACTTGAGTCGGTTGATGCTCTGATCATGAAAGAAAGAGAAGACTTGCATTTCTATACCGTTCTTCACGAGCTCAGGACATCCCAAAGCGCATTACAGCCATGAAGTACTTTTGAAGTGTAGTCACTGTTGTGATGTAGAAAACATGGCAGCCAATTTACGTAAAGCAAGGTCCCACAAACGGCAACGTGATGACGACAAGATCATCTGTTTCAGTGATGTTGGTTGAGGGATAAATATAGGAGAACTCCCCTGCTCTGAAGGTACAGTTACGCTGGTCTGCTCGTGTGGTGCATATCTCTGATGAACAAATCCCAAAGATCATCTTTTATGACCCACTGACAACTGGAAAGCGATTTTGTGGTGGACAGCAAAAGAGATGTAAAGACTGCTCAAAAGTGACTCTGAAACAGTGCAAAATAGAAGCCCATAAGTGGGAACAACTTGCTCAAGATAAGAAAGCATGGCGAAAAACTGTCCAGGAAGGCACCTTCAACTATGAGGCCCGTTGCAATGCTGATGCTGAATGTAAATAGCAGCGGAGCAAATCTCACCTGAAAAATCAAGATCCCCAACCTGGTGTTTCGAGGACCCACTGTTGACTCCGTGGACGCTCGTTCCTCGCAAAAATCGGTCTCATCAGTCATTGAAGAACTCACTGCAGAAAATGTGACGATATTCTGGCTGTCTTCTTCGATGTGGAAGGATGAATGATAAAAACTTGACTGGTAGAAATAATTAATATTCGGATTGCCTGACTAACAATAACGAAACTCTTTGATCTTGGTTATAGAAGCCTGTCTTTGGAAGTCCCAGAAAGTTGTATAAGAACCTGGCAGGGTTTTCCTGAAGAGACTTTAAATCCCTTTTTTGATTGCCCGTTGCCAGATTGAGGCAGAAAAGGGGACTCTGTAGACCTTTGTCATATAACATTTCATTGCAAAGAACTTCTAAAGATTCGCCAGTCGTTCATTCCTTTGAAACAGTTTATGTAGTAAGTCATATACTGGGCTTTTAGTTTCTTGATGTGTCTTTCTGCTTTTCTGTAACTATCTCGTAAATAAATTTGACTGAATTTTGGTCTGAATGATACAGTCTCACGGTGTGGTATTTATCACCTTTCGGAGTGGATAGGAAAATTTGATGGGCAATTCTGAGGTCTCTGATACTTGAAGACTGTGGTAAAAGAACAGTTGTTAGACCTGTGGCACACCGTCCCATTCACATCATATATAAGTTTGCACGTTTCAGGTCATTGGAAATGCCAATCTTATATAAAGTGCCTTTTCACTGTAAGCTCAAGTTGAAATTGTCAAGAGAAAGCCCAAATTGTAACAGTCGTATCAAATTAATATCATATGATTAGCTCCATATGTGTTATCAAACCAACATATAGCCTTAGATTAAAATGTTTTTGAAATGAAGTGTTTTTCAACTACTCCCACCAGAGTATAATACTTATACCTTAAAAGACAAGGAAAGCTACAATCTGGTCTATTTGACCAAACATGTTCACCTATATCAAAATAAGAAATGTATTAAAATAAAAGATATTGACATTTAAAGCCTATATAGATTGCTCCTCAATAGTTACTTCTTAAAAATTCATTCCATATCTAGGACCTTTCTGGCTGATAAATCTTGCTATCTGACTGGTGACATTTCATTGACTGAATTGATGTGTTCAAGAAACTACTTTCATTATAAGCAACCTCATAGCCTTGATCAAATTCCATCTAGCAGGGTGAATGTTAGTTGCCACTATTACATTTTATTTGTTAATCTCAACTGTGCCACAAATTATTTTTGCTTATTCTGATGGCTTGACATATTATTAATATCACAGGATGCTGCCCATTATAATGATGCAGGTTCAACACAAAGCAAATTGGTTGGACTTTCTGATGATTTCCAGACCAGGGCAGTTTCAAAAACAAAGAACTGGGCTGTCAGTTATTTTGCAGTATCAACTGTACCTCTCCATTTTGATTAACCAAATGTAAAACAATCAGAGATTTGTGTTGTTGCATTCACGAGGGCTGCTTACAAAGTGGTCATAGTCTCCGCAGCAAGCTCAATTCAGGGCTCATCGGAAAATAAATTCTTGGCTGTCAGATTTATACTGCACTGCACTATGGGTCTTTTGTAGGCTGCCATGTTGGTATCCAGGCAGCAGTGCAGTGGCATGTGACCATACCAGCTTCCCCTGTTACCTGAAACAGATTTGAGTCAAGCAACTACTAGTGTCATTCTAAGCTTTCACTTGTAGCGAGATATCACCATGAGAAACCTGTGACTAGAGACACAAGGTTCATATCAACAGAACTCCAGAGGTAGGATTTAGGACTGCCAGAATTTGGCTTATACCAAAATGCACTTTATAGAACAAACCGAGCTGAAGATATCAATAACACATTCAGATCACTTGGTCACCAGGGTTAACCTCGTGTTGTCTTAGAAACTTATATTTAAAAAATGCAAGACAGATTGTGTACACATATTGGTTACATTTTCTTCAAAACACTAGGTAGTAATCGTACTTCCAAAATTCCATCATTGGTACCATGGATACGTTATGTAAACAATCTTACAACACCAGGTTATAGTCCAACAATTTTATTTGAAAATCACAAGCTTTCGGAGGCTTCCTCCTTCATCTGACAAAGGAGGAAGCCTCCGAAAGCTTGTGATTTTCAAATAAAATTGTTGGACTATAACCTGGTGTTGTAAGATTGTTTACATTTGTCAACCCCAGTCCATCACCGGCATCTCCACATCATGGATACGTTAGGGAGATTGGTAGCATCAATTTGGTCTGCAGGGGCACAAGCAAGTTTGGATGCATACATGCTAACTGTTTGAACTTCACATGGAGAGTCAGTGCCGTGGGGATTTGGTCCATGGATGGAATTAGCATGGACCATGCACCTCCCCAGGTGCCACTATAGAGCTCCCACCTGCTGTGTTTGTCAGGGCTGTATATTGTGGGAGGGAATCCCTGTCACAGTGGACAGCCCGGTCAATCATAATAGGGTCGCCAGCAGCGACTAAAGGAAGGTGGAGCAGTGGCGGGGGGGGGGGGCTGCAGAGGAGTGTGAACAGTGCTTTTAAGGGGTGGAGCGAACGGAAATCCCAGGGCCACCGTCTGAGGAAAGTTGGAGAGAGATAGAAATAATGACAGAGATTTAGATACAGACAGAGACAGAGAAAAGCCAGTAGCAGTAGTTGGTGGAGGGGAGGAAGAGGAAGAGTGCATGCCCTCAGACCCTCCAAGGAAATATATTTTGTACTTTCAACACCTACATCCCAGTTCTGCCTTTCATGCAATTAAAGCGAAGGATTGTTGGGTGTATCAATAGCTTACATTACAAGCCCATGTTCCAATGCATTTCCAGTGCAATTTTCATGTGCCATGGGGCCATTTTTGAGGCTGCATCAGATTTTTGAAGCTGTTGATCAGCTTTTGCTAGTTTTCTCAATTGGCATTTATGTTACGGAGATGTAACAATATACCAAGTGAAAGAAAGATTTTAGTTCAAATAAAGCAGATCGTACTGACTGCCTAATGTTGGTGGATAGATGCCACCTTCATGGCTGAGCCAAATTCTGTGCTCGCCTGACTTTTACATAGATGTGCATCAAACAGGGGTTGCTGGATAGTTATCAGGAATGAGAAGTGTGACTGATTTTTCCTTCCCTCACTCAGGCATACTTGAGACCTATTATAGAATCATAGAATGATGGGAACTGCCAGACGACAAAAGACCAAGGCCTACTAAGTTTGCCTTCTACTATACTGATAGACGCATGATACACTGATGGAGCTGTTGACTAATCGTGGCAATTATTCTCTATCAATTAGTCCACAACAGACCCAGAAATTACACGAGCAAAACCACAGTGATGGAGAGCTTTGGGAACCATAGGTCCAAAGTCACCCTTTTCCTCTCACGCATGCTACACGTAGCATGTGTCATGTCTCAAACTACTCATACTGTATCCCAAAATGTTACTTTCTGAAAGAAATCTATCTAATTTACATTTGAATGAACCAATATGAAGTGCTTCCACCATCTCCCTAGGGAGTCTGACCACTCGCTCACTGAAATATTGTTTCCGCAGATTAGTTTTGAATTTACCCCCTTTCAAGCGCAGGCCGTGTCCTCTGGTTCTACTGTTCTTGCCAAGGTGAAATAGCTTGTCATGGTTTATAATATCGCGTCCCTTTGGAATCCTAAAAACAGCAATCATATCACCTCTCAACCTTCTCTTTTCCAATCATAATATGCCAAATTTCGATAATTGCTCCTCATAATCCAATCCCTGGTAAATTCTGGTAACTATCCTCTGCAACCTCTCCAAGGCCTCTTTCATCTTTCCCAAAGCGTGGTGCCCAGAATTAGACACGATATTCCAGCTGAGGCCTAACCAGTGGCTCATAAAAGGCTTAGCATAAGTTCCTTGCTTTTGTACTCTACGGGGGTGATTTTATACCCCAAGAACGGGTGGGTTGGGGCCGGGTGGGAGTTGAAAATAATTGTTTTTGGGGCGCGACCACAACCCGGCTTGATTTCCGAGTTTCATGTCAGCGCGTAAAAGTATAAGCTTCCCATTGGGAATGCAAAGTCCGAAAATTTTGCAGTTGCGACCCAAAAAAACAACTATTTTCAACTCCCACCCGTTCTTGGGGTTTAAAATCACCCCTATGTTTCAGTTTATAAACCCAAGGGTCTTGTGTTCTTTTTTTTTAACAGCTTTAGCAATTTGTCCTGCCACCTTCAAAGATTTGTACATGTAAACCCCCAGGTATCCCTGTTACCGTACCCACTTTAAAATTGTACCATTTAGTTTATATTGCCTCTCCTCATTCTTCCTCCCAAAATGCATCATTTCACACTTCTCTGCATTACATTTCATCTGTCATGTGTCTGCCCATTTCACCAATCTGTCCATGTCCTCCTGAAGTCTGGATTATCGGAGCCATATTTGTATTTCCAGTTGAGGTCAGGTAAATTAGCATTGTCTGGTACAGATGGCTCCGCTGCTCACTAGATAAACTCGATAAGCCATGTTATTTTTAATGTTATTTTGAGATTGGGGTTCCTAATAATGCATCATCAAATGATAAAAGGGAAAATCACTAGATTTATTATGGCTGAAAACAACTTTACATTCAGCAGCTCCAACTTTGCTCACACACTCCATCCTGCAGATTGATTTGTTCTCCAGTCTCACTAACAGATTGTGCTTAATTAAAACACTAAGGAGATATATTCAAACCAATACATCATAGTACTTTCCTTCCTTCAAAGCAAATAAACATTTGCACCTATCTACAACTAAATGGTTCCCTTGCGATTTATTATTTATAACATGAGTAATCCTGTAGTACAATATATCTATATTGTAATTTAGAATCTCTACTTGCTGAAATTAATAATTATCTGTACATAGTTGTATCTAGAAACTTTAGCCTTTTAACACATTTCTATAAATTGTTCTGGGCATTTAATCGCAGGATTAGATCTCGGCACTCTTGGAATTTCATTTGACAACGGACTTAGTTTTACATCCCATTTTCTATTAGTTTCTAATCTGTCAGATTGTAAAGAGGATATTGTTGGGTTAGACTCGCCGCTTAGTGCAACCTCGATATTTAATTCAGGAGTTTATTCTTCATTTGCTCCTCTGATGTCCCAACAATTATGTTCAACTGAAGCAACATGTTCGTTTTGTACTAAGTGTGACCTTGGATACATTTGTTCCTTGATGGTATTTTCTGTATCCATATATTTGTGCTATAATTTCTAAACTATACTTCATCACCAGAGTTCAGTATTGAAAGGCTGTTACCTTACCAATAAAATCTTTTCCTTGAACTTTTGTTGCTGTTTTCTGTCCCTTATAATCTCTAAACTTTAGTGTAGTAAGGAAGAGTTACATTGTCAAGGTTGAGATTTTGAATTGCAGCTCCATCTGCCTGATCCAGTGAAAGAAAGAACTTGCATTTAGACAGCATCTTCCACAACCTCACGATGAGCCCAAGTGCTTCATGCCAAGGAATTACTCTGGTAGTCACTGTTACCAACGTAGGGAAACACAGCAGCCAATTTTTGTATTGCAAAGTCCTACGAACATCAATGAGAGTAATAACCAGATCATCTTTTATAGTGATGTTGGTTGAGGGTTAATTATTGGGCAAGACACCAGGAGAACTCACCTCCTCTCCTTTGAATAGTGCTATGGAATCTTTTATGTTCACGTGAGGGGGCAGATGGGGCTTCGGGTTAATGTCTCATTAACAACAGTAGAGCAATCCCTCAGTACTACACTGAGATGTCAGCCTAGATTATGTGCTCAAGTCTCTGGAGTGGGACTTGTACCCACGACCTTGTGGCTCAGTTTAAGAGTGCCAGTTCTAAGCTAAGGCTGACACCAGCAGACATAAAAGATCTTGTGCTACTTTTTCAAAGAAGAGCAGGGAGTTCTCCTAGTGTCCTGGCCAGCATTCATCCCTCAACGAACACCATCAAAACAGATTAACTGATCATTTTATCATTGCTATTTGTGGGGCCTTAGTATGGGTGAATTGTCTGTCATGTTTGCCAACAAGACAACACTTCAAACATCATTCATGGGCCATAAAACACTTTGGGATGTCCTGAGACCATAAAAGATGCTATATAAATGCAAGTGCTTTCTCCTTTCTTTAAATGTCCAGAAATGCATAATTCTTACTTGATAGATGGATTGTCTCTTATTATCCACTCCATGAGTAGTTGAAGTAGTGATAACCCATCCTCTAATGTGGTACTAAAGTAAACTAGGTGTCTCTTATGCACATCATTCCCATGGCCCCATGGCTTCTGTAGCAGATTGCAAGATCAGCTATACCTCAAATCAAAAGACCACATTTTTAATATTTATTTACTCATAGGATCTTACTGGTCACTGTAATTTTGTTGACTGCAGCAGCCAGTCTGGCCAGAATACATGAAATTACCATTTTGGGGAAATGAATTCACAGAGACTAAACATTCCTTTAATGCAAATCTATTTTGACTGCAAAGCAAGCGGAAACCACTTAACACAGGCTGCTTCCTTTATCTGGAAAATAAACAATATAAGGGGTCAGAATTTGCTGAAAAAAATAATGGCATGTGAACAACGTACGCCATTATTAATGTGCAAATCAGCCAGCAACTTGTGGTGAGGAAGAGATAGCCCGTGAATTGTGAATCACCACAAGTTGCTGGACGATTTGCGAACACGGCATCACACTCTCGACCTAAGAACATAAGAAATAGGAGCAGGAGTAGGCCATTTAGCCCCTCAAGCCTGCTCCGCCATTCAATCAGATCACGGCTGATCTTGGACCTCAGCTCCACTTTCTCGCCCGATCCCCGTATGTCTTGATTCCCCTAGAGTCCAAAAATCTTTCCATCTCAACGTTGAATATATTCAATGACTCAGCATCCACAGTCATCTGGGGTAGAGAATTCTGAAGATTCACAACCCTTTGCGTCAAGAAATGCCTCCTCATCTCAGTCTTAAATGGCCGACCCCTTATCCTGCGACGATGCCCCCTAGTTCTGGACTCTCTAGCCAGGGGAAACAATCTCTCAGCATTTACCCGATCAAGCCCCCTCATAATCTTATACATTTCAGCTCTCATTCTTCTAAAATCCAGAGGGTATAGGCCCATTCCACTCAACCTCTCTTCATTGGACAACCCTCTCATCCCAGGAATTAATCTGGTGAACCTTTGTCGTGCCGCCTCCAAGGCAAGTATATCCTTCCTTAGATAAGGAGACCAAAACTGTACGCAGTACTCCAGGTGAGGTCTCACTAAAGCCCTGTACAACTGTAGTAAGACTTCCTTACTCTTGTACTCCAGCCCCCTTGCAATAAAGGCCAACATGCCATTTGCTTTCTAATTGCCTGCTATACCTGCATACTAACTTTTTGTGTTTCTTGTACAAGGACACCCAAGCCTCTCTGAACACCAACATTTAATAGTTTTACACCATTTAAAAATATTCTGTTTTCTAGTCTTCCTACTAAAGTGAATAACCTCACATTTTCCCACATTATACTCCATCTGCCACCTTCTTGTTCACTCACTTAACCTGTCTATATCCCTTTGCAGACTCTTTGTGTCTTCCTCATAGCTTACTTTCCCACCTAGCTTTGTAGCTCAGCAAATTTGGATACATTAGAATCATAGAAAGGTTACAGCATGGAAGGAGGCCGTTCGGCCCATCGAGTCCGCACCGCGACGGGCCGGGCCGCGCTGCATATTACACTCAGTCCCTTCTCTAAGTCATTAATATAGACTGTAAATAGCTGAGGCCCAAACACTGATCCTTGCGGTACCCCACTAGTTACAGCTTGCCAACGTGAGAATGCCCCGTTTATCCCTACTCCCTGTTTTCTGTCCTTTAACCAATCCTCTATCCATGCTAATATATTACCCCCAACCCCATGAGCCTCCCCGTGATTTTCATGAAGTTGCTGCATTTGCACATTAATTGCATCTTAAACTGGCCACAGAAAGTCTAGTAATTAAAAGTGTAAGTACCCTTTTAACAATGTGATAATTGTTAATGATTGCCAATTAACCTCTTAGGCCCAGAAAATGAACAGTTTTGAATTGTCAGATTTTTTAAATGTCAAATTTTAAATTTTTTTCTTACTTTTCCTTTCTGCCTCTTTTTTCTTTTAATCCAATCTTTCTTTCCCTCTCTTTATTTCTCTTTCTGTACCTGATTTGACATTGAATTCACCCATTCTAATTCACCCTCCTTCTCAGTCCTTCCTCTGTTTATTTCTCAATCTTTAAATGTCACTGGTTAAGGAGATACACTGTTTGTCCCGTGATTCACTAAGGTCCCAGATGCCCTGTTGCCCTCATTGTGCCATTATCAGCTCGCACTTCCAGCAACTTCAAGGGCAAAACATTTATTAAGTTGAAGGGTAGGAAAAAAATCTAACTAACCAGGCATGCCGTGAGATGCCCTGTTCCAGCAAATTCCAGCCCAATGTAAATGTACTTGGAAGCATGTGCAAATGGAATTATGTCTAGCATTAATTTGGGGGTTTAGGAAACCATCATTTTAATTTGATAGGTTTGTTCAATTGTGATTTCTTATATCCCAGGTTGAATTTCAAAGGGAACGTGAAGTGTGTTGCACTCGGCCTCCTGCAGTTCTTCTTATAGTTCTTCTGGGATCTTCAGAACAGAGCCAAACACCTGAAGACTCCATTTGTAAAGACTAAATCTTACATACAAGTTGTGTTACAGTCACTGGCTCAGGTTCAGTAGCTTTAGGAGACTTAATGAAGTGTCATATGTTGCAAGTTGGAAGTTCTATAATCAAGTGAAAACCTCTGTATTGACTTTCTGTTACTGTATCATTCTTACTTTTAATAAACCTGATTTTGGTTTATAGCCTAAGTCACACATTCTGATAGTGTTTATATTCTATCCAAAAGCTAGAAGAACATTACAGGGCTCGTGTCAATTCCAGTAACAACAGTGTCCTATTCAACCCCTGGGCAATGCTACATTACCAGATATTGTGTGTGTAAGGTAGCATCCAGCTTGATAGGGAGTGTGAACTCACTTACAGAAATGGCCCTCAGCAGTGAGCAGAGAGAAAATATTTAATGGGAGCCCTAAAATTCTAACAAATGTAACAAATTCTTCACCATCTGCATTGATTTCTCCATGAGATCATTTTACTGCAGTAATTAGGACCTGAAGTTGTGCAAATAAATTCCCATTCTTTCACAAACTGTCTGATTTCAGCACTGGCAAACTGTCGACATTAATGGTTTCAAAAGGGATTTCATGTTTGGGGAAAAATAGTTTCCATGCTCACAATTTTATGATGTTAACTCTAATGCACACCACTGGGTAATATTAGTACCAAGCTTTCTGGTACTAATATTATCAGTTGATAGGATACTGAGCGAGGTTTCAGTGGTTCTGCTCGTTAGTTTGGTCCACGTTTTAAGCACACGAATGATACCCTGATCTATTCAGGGCCAATTCATACACTCACATCAACCCTTTTTGACATTTCTCCCTGCCCATATGTTCCTATAATGTTTTAATCTGTTTCTATACAACCTAAAATGGATTTGGTTAATTTATAGTATTTATGTAATATTAACTTCAACTAGCTACCTTAAAATAAAGTCAGGAGGCATGAACTTAGACTGGTTACCATAATAATTTGGGATGATAATTAGCAAACAAGGAGGAGCATTGTGACCAATCTCAAGCATTTTACACCTTTGTGATGCAATGGCTCCTGGGTGACACCTAAAACCATTTGTTTTTGCAAGTTTCTATAGCTTTGAAACAATGGTAACACCCCAGAGCATCAGTCAATTCAAATGGCCAACCATTGTCAAGCCTGTTTGACTATCAGCAAAGCTTGTTCCCATTCAATTCTGATGGCCAATTATTCTGGGTTAATTGAACAATGTTTCCCCACAGTTCTAAAGGGGGGGGGGGGGGGATTCAATTTGAGGATCTCTGTGATTGACAGTGCAGCAGGCCATACCCATGCCCTCACAATCTTAGGAATCTTACAACACCAGGTTATAGTCCAACAATTTTATTTTAAAATCACAAGCTTTCGGAGATTATCTCCTTCGTCAGGTGAGTAGTGAACTCACCCCAGTCCATCACCGGCATCTCCACATCATGCCTCACAATCTTAAGCAACTAGCTCTCTGATTCTCGCACTCAGATACCGAACAGGCATGTGAGCATAAGCAATCCATTACAAAAAGTTAGAACCAGTTCACTTTGAAATAACGTAGCTTGAAATAAAACTTTACATACGGCATCAATAAGTTTGCGTCTTTGTTATTTTCCATGAAAGTAATTTCACAATGAAAACTGTATGTTACATTCGTATTTTATGTAAAATAAAAGTTTGTTGGTTTGCAGTCATGCCTCATCGCAACAGAGTGCTTTCCAGTTCATCTTTGTTAAAGTGAGAACATACATGGCAGCATGTGCAAAGTTTCAATAGCCAGTGTGCAGAGCATGGGTTCATAGAATTATAGAAAGTTATAGCACAGAAGGAGGCCATTCATCCCATCGTGTCCGTGCCGGCCAAAAAAGAGCTATCCCGCTTAATCCCACTTTCCAGCACTTGGTCCGTAGCCCTGTAGGTTACGACACTTCAGGAGCACATCCAAGTACTTTTTAAATGAGTTGAGGGTTACTGCCTCTGCCACCCTTTCAAGCAGTGTGTTCCAGACCCCCACCACCCTCTGGGTGAAAAAATGTCTCATCAGCTCCCCTCTAATCCTTCTACCAATTACTTTAAATCTATGCCACCTAGTGACTGACCCCTCTGCTAAGGGAAATTGGTCCTCCCTATCCACTCTATCTAGTCCCGTCATAATTTTATCTACCTCAACTAAATCTCTCCTCAGACTCCTTTGTTCCAAAGAAAGCAACCCCAGCCTATCCAATCTTTTCTCATAGCTAAAATTCTCCAGCCCTGGCAATGGACACGATGGGCCGAATGGCCTCCTTCTGTGCCATAACTTTCTATGATTCTATGAACATCCTCGTAAATCTCCAATCTCCTCTGCACCCTCTCTGGTGCATTCACATCTTTCCTGTAATGTGGTGACCAGAACTGTATGTAGTACTCAAGTTGTGGCCTAATCAATGTTTTATACAGTTCTAATATAACCTCCCTGCTCTTATATTCTATGCCTCAGCTAATAAAGGAAAGTACCCGTATGTCTTTTTAACCACCTTATCTACCTGTCCTGCTGCCTTCAGGGATCTGTGGACATGCATTCCAAGGTCCCCACATTCAAGTCCAAATCATTAATATATACCACAAAAAGCAAAGGACCTAGTACTGAGCCTTACGTGACCCCACTGGAACAGCCTTCCAATTGCAAATACACCCATCAACCATTACCCTTTGTTTCCTGCCACTGAACCAATTTTGGATCCAACTAGCCACTTTCCCTTGGATCCAATGGGCTTTTACTTTTTTGACCAGTCTGCCACGTGGGACCTTGTCAAAAGCCTTGCTAAAATCTATGTACACTACATCAAACGCATTCCCCTCATCGGCCTTCCTTGTTACCTGCTCAAAAAATTCAATCAAGTTAGTCAGACATGACCTTCCCTTAACAAATCCATGCCGACTGTCCTTGATTAACCCGTGCCTTTCTAAATGACAATTTATGCTGTCCCTCAAGAATTGATTCCAATAATTTGCCCACCACCGAGGTTAGACTGACTGGCCTATAATTACTCGGTCTATCTCTTACTCTCTTTTTAAACAATGGTATGACGTTAGCAGTCATCCAATCCTCCGGCACCACACATGTAGGTAGGGAAGATTGGAAAATGATGGTCAGTGCCTCCGCTATTTCCTTCCTAGCTTCTCTTAGCAACCTGGGACACATTTCATCCGGGCCTGGCGATTTATCTACTTTTAAAGGTGCTAATACTTCCTCTCTCGCTATGTTTATCTCATTCAATATTTCACACTCCTCCTACTTAATTACAATCTCTGCATCGTCCCCCATCTGTGAAGACAGATGCAAAGTATTCATTAAGAACCACGTCTTCCACCTCCATATATAGGTTACCTTTTGGATCTCTAATCGGTCCTACTTTTTCATTAGTTATCCTCTTGCTCTTTATGTATTTATAAAACATCTTTGAGTTTTCCTTAATTTTACTTGCCAGTATTTTTTCATGCCCTCTCTTTACTTTCCTCATTTCTTTTTTTAATTTCACCCTGCACTTTCTATACTCCTCTAGGCTTTCTGCAGTATTGAGCTCTTGGTGTCTGACATAAGCTTCCCTTTCTTGCCTTATCTTACCCTGTATGTTCCTCGTCATCCAGGGGGCTCTAGATTTGGCAGACCCACCCTTTTTCTTTGTGGGAACATGTTTACTCTGAACCCCTTGAATCTCCCCCTTGAATGCCTCCCACTGCTCTGACACTGATTTACCATCAAGTAGCTGTTTCCGGTCCACTTTTGCTAAAATCACTTCTCAGCTTAGTAAAATTGGCCCTTCCCCAATTTAGAACTTTTACTCCTGTTCTATCTTTGTCCTTTTCCATAACTAAGCTAAATTTAACTGAATTATGATCACTACCACTAAAATGCTTTCCCACTGATACTCCTTCCACCTGCCCAGCTTCATCCCAGGTTCTATGTTATAATTCTCAGGTCATACTATTGTCATAATATTGTTTAAAACAATAACTTGAATTTATATAGCTCCTTTAACGTAGTAAAATGTCCCAAGGCACTTCACAGGAGTGTCATCAAACAAAATTTGATACCAAGCCACACAAGGAGATATTAGGTGGCCAAAAGCTTGGTCTAAGAGGTAGGTTTTAAGGAGTATCTTGAAGAAGAGAGAAGTAGTGAGGTGGAGAGGTTTAGGGAGGGAATTCCAGAGCTTAGTGCCTAGGCTGCTGAAGGCAAGGCTGCCAATGGTGGAGCGATGAAAATCGGGGTTGCACAAGAGGCCAGAATTGGAGGAGTGCAGAGATCTCAGAGGGTTTTAGGGCTGGAGGAAGTTACAGAGATAGGGAAGGGAAAGGCCATGGAGGAATTTGAAAACAACGTTGAGAATTTTGAAATCAAGGCATTGTCAATAAAGCTCAGCGAGCACAGGGGTGATGGGTGAACGGGGCTTGGTGCGAGTTAGCATATGGGCAGCAGAGTTTTGGATGAGCTCAAATTCCCAGAGGGTGCAAGGGGGGAGGCCGGCCAGGAGAGCTTTGGAATAGTTGAGTCTGGAGGTAACAAAGGCATGGATGAGGGTTTCAGCAGTAAATGAACTGAAGCAGGGGCAGCGAAGGTCGATGTTACAGAGGTGGAAGTAGGCGGTCTTGGTGATAGAGTGGATGTGGAGTTGGAAGCTCATCTCATGGTCAAATAGGACGCCACGGTTTTGAGAAGTCTGGTTCAGCCACAGACAGTGGCCAGGGAGAGGGATGGAGTCGGTGGCTAGGGAATGGAGTTTGTGGCAGCGACCGAAGACAATGGCTTCGGTCTTCCTAATATTTAATTGGAGAAAATCTCTGCTCATCCAATGCTAGAAGCAGCATTACAGGTCAGAGGCAGTGGAGGGGTCGAGAGAGGTGTTGTTGAGGTAGAGCTGGGTGCCGCAGCATCCATGTTTAACTAGATATTAGTCAATAAAAGTTACATTCTGGATCATAAGGTATGTGACGCCTACTCACTGTATATACTATTCCATCTATTACTATTAACTCCTCTTTACAGTTTCTTTCCTTTAAGACGCTGATCTGTGACTGTAGGCAGAGACAGAATAATGCAAGTCTAAGGTTAAAGGTGCTATATAAATGCAAATTGTTGTTTCCTACTTGAATGTCTGGAAAACAATCTTTGTTTTGTTTGTGGCCATCCCTCCATTACTGTTTGAGGGTCCCAAAAGTCTTATCCCCTTCCGTTTCAGTTCTGATTAATTACATCTTTTGGTAAGATATTGGCACAGCCTTAATAACCATGTCAATGTAAGTGTTAATATTCTCACCTGCTTTTTCATTGGCTTTTGCATTATGCTCCACTGCTCTTGTTGATGTGTAAGTTGCTTGGTATATAGCACCTTCAGGTCATACTTCTATAGGCTGTTCATTATTCTTTGCGTTAGCAAAAATGTCAATTTCAACAGTAAACATGGCCATACTAAATCTTTTCAACATACTGATATATGGGCAGATAAATGCATTTTTTTAAAGTTTTAAAACTTTGTACATGTGCCAACAATAACTTCTATTCATGCGGTGCCCTTAATATAAAAAAGGTCCCAAGCGGCTTCACAAACAGGTGTACGGCCAGAGGCGGGCAGCGTTAGAGGTGGAAGTAGGCAATCTTTGTGATGGAGAAGTTACAGGGTCAAAAGTTCAGCGAACACTGGGATTTCAAATGGCCTGTTCCAGCCTGATTCAGTGGCCGGAGGGGTGGAGGGAGGGTGGTGGGGGGGGGGGGTGGAATCAGTGGCAAGAGCCAAAGATGACGGCTTCAGTCTTCCCAATGTTTAGTTGGAGGATATGGCAGCTCATCCAAGACTGGATGTTAGACAAGCAGTTTGACAGCACAGAGGCAGTGGAGAGGTTGAGAGTTGGTGGAGAGGTAGAGCTGGGTTTTGTCAGCTTACAGGTGGAAGCTGTCCTCATGTCTATAGATGATGTCGCCAAGGAGTAGCATGTAGATGAAGAAGAGAAGGGAGCCAAGGATAGATTCTTGGGAAGTGCCAGAAGCGACAGTATGGCAGTGGGAAGAGAGGCCGTTGCTGGAGGTGCTCTGGCTATAATTGGATAGGTAAGAATGGAGCCATGGGAGGGCCGTGCCACTGAGTTGGACAATGGAGGAGAAGCATTGGAGGAGGATGGGGTGGTCGACCATTTCAATGGCTGCAGAGAGGTTGAGGTGGATAAAGAGAATTGAAGTACATCGATCACAGACACGGAGGATGTCATTTGTGATTTTTACAAGGGCTGGTTCAATGCTGTGGCAGGGCCGGAAACTTGATTGGAGAGATTCAAACAGGGGGTTACAGGAAAGATGGACAAGAACAACTTTAACAACACATTCCAAGATTTTGGAGAGGAAAGAGAGATTGGATATGACATGGTAGTTTGCGAGAACAGAGGGCTGATGATCGGTCTTTTGATGATGGCAGTTTCAGAAGAGAGGGGGTCAGTACCTGAGGAGAGGGAACCATTTACATTGTCAGCTAGCATGGGGGCCAGGAAGGGAAGTTGAGTGGTCAACAGCTTAGTGGGAATAGGATCAAGGGAACAGGAGGTGAGTCTTATGGACAAGATGAGCTCGGTGAAGAAAGGAGGGCAGATTGGAAAAAAATTAAATGGAGACATGGATTCAGGGCTAAGGCAATGGGAAGCCTGGGGGTGATTTTGGGAAAAGGGAAGAGTAGATGCAACAGAAGCAGCTAACGGATGGTCTCAATCTTAGTAACAAAAAAGTCCATGAGCTTATCGCACTCGTTATTGGAGGTGAGGGTGGGGAGGCAAGGAAGATGGGTCTCAACAAGGCAGTTGGCAGTGGAGAAATGAAGCTGGGGGGTAAATTTTGATCTTGAGGACAGTAAATTTATGAGCAAGAGTGAGAGTTGGAGGGTACACAGCTGCTTTCAAAAAACAGCTCTATTATAAATGAAACATACATCTCCTCAAGCTGTATACCATTCCTAGGGACCTAGGGTGCAGGACTGAGTAACCTACTCCTCAGCCCCTGGTCATGCCAGCTTCAATGTGTATGAGAATAGGTCAAGGCAACTCATTCTCTGATTACCCCTTCCCAACCCATGAAGGATGATGTGATCTTGCTTTGGCACTTGATGGTATAGCCAGCGTCTGAATCACAGATGTGAATTCATATCCTATCTCTCCACAGGCTAGCACACTATGCCATTCTACCATCAATGCAGTTTTCCCATTTTAGCTTTCGGGTTGTAGTATTAATTTTCCATCAACATTTCAACACAAAACTAGACAGATTAAAACTATATTTGAAATTTAATTCTAAGAAAGATCAAAGAAGAAGAAATGGTTTCAATCCATTTGTTGTCTTTGTGATATTTGACTGAACATGGTTTTGGGTGGGGTGGGCTGGCTGGACCAGAGGGTCTTCCCTGTCCGTCACTTTATCGTATGTTCGTATGTTATCTGATAGACAACATGTAGTTAGAAGCTGCAGAGGACTTTTCAGCAACTCAGAGGATGAAGTGACTATTCATGGCATGCTCAAGTGAGAAATGCCATAAAAAAATATAAAACTTTAGTTATCAGTTTTACAAATTGCATCTGAAATTATTATTACAGCTCAGTGGTGCAGCGTAAGTATTCACACTGCAATCAAATATGTGAGATCCTGAGAACTAATGCTATTAAAGTACAGGAGGGCCACTGCGAACCAGGTGTGAATGGACCTGACATGTGAGAGATGAACAACTGGGAAAATCCATTAACCTATAAACTAACATAGGTTCAATTTCACAAGCTCAAATTACACGAATTTAGAATCAATAAAGCAGCAGGTATCTCTGCCTCTGAGTTTCTTCTATTTCTTATTTTGTAGAGAAGTATTCATTTTCAGATATAAGGTCAGCTAATAAAAGATATGCAAAACAAAGGACTCTAAAGGATTATTTGCATTCTCAGAAAATAGGAAAACCTAACCATGCTCTTTTTCTGTGAAACGGTACAGCTAAAAAATTAGCATCAATTACAAGTCCCTTGAAAATGATAGAAAAGTTTCAAGAACCAAATTACAAAGCAGGTCAAATGCAATAAGAAAATGACACACACATGCACGCAGACGTCTTTGCAAACCGAAAATGTTTGTATAAAATCTACATAAAGCTTTGGATTATGACTTCTAGAAATCTGCATATACCCTCTCAATCAACAAAAAAGGCAATCAGATTCACAAGAAAGCACTAGAAACATGTGTGTATTGCAAAGAACCATACTTTATATATTGGATCTTCTCGCACATCTTGGTTTCTAAGATAATATCAACTGCAGCACGCATAGAGAGAAGAAGTTCGAGCACCACGTGATAGGATACCAAGTAAAATATGTCAAAGATGGCAAGAGAAAGCAATAGTTTAATTATGGGAAATGTTTAAGGTAGAGCAGGTTTACAATGAAACGCTGTGATATATGACAAGTTTATAAAAGTGGATTCAGCTCTGTGCTCGCACTGTAATCTCTCACCTCGGCAAGAGAGAACTGCTCAGCTAACACCTCACACTTCTGTGCTGGAGAAGTTCGCAAGATGTCATCAATGAGGAAATAAGAACTTCCAACTGTGCTGAAAAACTTATATTAGAATGCACTCTAATGTCCCATTCATATTGCACTACTCCTTCCAGTGGAAATGGTTCCACAATAGGCAACAGCTGCTGTGTCCTGAATTTGCCTGTCGGCTAGATTTAGAGCACAGGCAGCAGTATTTGAACAACTGTACGTGCATTTCTGATTTGAGAATTCTGCTCTGGATCTTTCTAGGTTTCAGGGGAGGATCTGTACAGGCCATCAATGCATTGACACTGTTCCAGAAATCAGGAGCCGGTCCCAATTACTGCCACCCTGCTGTGATTAATGCAAATCGCTCCCAGGAATATTAAATATTGAGCGTTGAGCAGAATCTAGCATGCCAGCTAGAGGCTTTGTACCATTATGGGATGGTAAGCTCATCACCTACATGACAAGTAAAATCATTCCACGCGCCAGGTTGAAGTGGCTGATTTCCAATCTTATTAACTGCAGGTTGGATGCAACACATAGACCAGTGAGGAGTTGTCTGAACCCAGAATTCCATAAACATTGTGGGGGATGGATAATGTTATGGAGACAAAGAGTATAGCTGACTCCCATTGTGCTAAAATTGTACCTACATTTATTTATATAAATCAACAATAAAGGTTTCTTGTTTGTTCACACTATTCAATTTGCATTTAAACTTTTTTCCTATCTACAAAAAATGAGCTTTAATTAATTTAAGTTAAGCAGTACTATTAAAAACATTGTTAAAACAGAAAAAGCATTTAGCTTTGACAACAGAAAACATGTACTGTAACTAATTAAATTAGACATTTTCACAAAAAAGGAGTCTTGCAGTTGATCCAGCTTGTGCCATTATCTAGGTCTTATTTGAGTCTTACCATTTCTTACCTTAGTATCATACTATGGCCTCCTCTGTGCTATATGGTACAGCACAGGAGGAGGCCATTCGGCTCATCATGCCTGTGCTGGCTCTGTGAAAGAGCTATTCAATTAGTCCCATTCCCCTGCTCTTTCCCCATAGCCCTGTAAGTATTTTCTCATCAAGTATTTATCCAATTCCCTTTTGAAAGTTACAATTGAATCTGCTTCCACCACCCTTTCAGGCACTGCGTTCCAAATCATTACAGTTCTCTGCATAAAAAAAATGTTTCCTCATGTCGCCTCTGTCTCTTTTGCAGATCACCTTAAATCTGTGTCCTCTGGTTATTGACCCTCCTTATTTGCGCTATCAAAACCGTTCATGATTTTGAACACCTCTATCACTTCAAACCTATATCTCTCAACTGAATCAGGAATTAATCCAATACCATTTTGAATGTTTCAATTGATAACATTATGTGAGTTTTACTAGCTCACTACGGATAAACTAACAGTTGGATCGGAGTGTTTTACAATGCTGTAACACAATCTCAAAATTTTGATGGCATGAACAATAAAAGCATAGTTCCAGCCATTTATGTAGTGATAAGAATCCCAAAATTGTATTGTACCACTGTAACATACTCTAGCACATCTCTTGTTTTATACACTGTTCTGTTTTAGTATTTGGTTACAGTTCTCTAAAGTCTACCATTGTCCGCCATGACAGTCTTCTGAAGACAGCAGTGGTCGTTTTGTCATGTGACATGACAAAACGCGTACAACAACCATCTCAACAAAAGACTAAGTATATGTTACAACAGAAAGGTCAGTGACACGGGGCACTTTTGCTAGTCTGCTCTCTTCCAGTATCAGTCACTATATCAAGTAGGATTTTGAGTTGCAATAGTTTTCTAGATAATCAATTTCCAATAAATCTGCAACTAGCTTCATCAATGCTGCAACCAATGCACCAGCTTTTTTTCCCAACTAGACATCTTCACGACATCCTACTCAAAATTGCATTGTAAATATTTAAAAGAAATAAACCACAGTAGCTTTGATATATTTGTATGAGAACCCATCAAAGAGGCAGACAACATGAATGTTATTAAATCTCCTGGTGTAGTATAATACTTACAATTGATGCTTGCCAAATGCTGTCACTCAATTATATTGCAAACAACGGAATCTAGCATTTAGGAAAACATTCAGGTGACCTGAACAGTAGATAATTTTACTTTATGACTGATAAAAGGCTGTAGAAAAAATAAATTTGCACAGTCCTTAGGATGCACTTTAATGGAAAACATTCAGATTAAAACAATTTGTATCCATTGAAAAAAGGACATGACATGCTCTTCTATTTAAAAATAATCAAATAATAACAAATAAATTGTGTGCTATTTCTCTGTAACATGCTGTGAAATAAAACTGGGAAAAAGTACAGTTATGAGTCATGTGGTAATGTCACAATCAACTTGCGTCTGTTCATACCGCTATGTAAACAAGAGCTTTAGATGACTGCTGTGCTGTCTCCAACTCACGAGCTTTTCAGAACTATGTGGTTCCATTCAAAGTGCCCTGTGGGATACAGCATCTTTGGTTTGATCTCCAGACAATGCACTTCCAGACCAAGTATGACTTGCTGAAACAAATCCAATTCCAATATCTTCAAGAGATGAAGGGATAGAGATTTTGTGAGCCCGTTTTCAGGCCCAAAAGTGGCACTGCACTGGCAGCGCTTGCTTAATCACGTGAGGGCAATTAGTAGACGCAATTGGTTAGAGGCTGTCATTATCACGAAGAAGGCGGGTGGCCAATGCTACCTCCACTGTTGTTTGACAGCTCACCTAATTGGGAGCTTGAATAGCGGGTGCCTTGATGATATTTAAAGGCAGCCTGCACCTCTTAACGGGGAGGTACACTTTGGCTGCAGGCAACCGGAAGGAAATTCAGGAGATGGCAGGCCAAGGTGAATTTCAAGGATCTCTCGCTTCTCAAATGCAGCACTGGAGGTCCTGGTGGAGGAGGTTGGCAGGGGGAGGAACATCCTCTTCCCAGCAAGTAGCAGGAAGGTATCCTGCCAAGCTGCTCGGCAACAGTGGGCACAGATGGCTGAACACATCAGCACCAAGAACATTGCGCCTAGAACTTAGCTGCAATGTAAGAAGAAGTTCAATGACCTGACTAGGGTTGCTAAGGTAAGACTCCTAACTCCGATCTCGCATCACTCTCTGCATAACCCTGCACCGCCTGAAGTCCTAGCACTCACAACCTTACCCTTCCCCCAATTATCAGGACGCTCCTCCATTCACTGCAGCACATTTCACTCTACCTTCTTCTGCTCCTAATGCCACACTCTGCATCGCCTACTCTCCTCACTATTACTGCCTTCACCTCCTCAAACTGCTGCCACCATTCACACACCAACACACTACTCGACCTTGACATGCACATCCTCAAAGCATCTCACGAGGCTACTGCCAACACTCTCTCTTCTATCATGCAGGATAAACTTGGGAACAATAATAAAAGAGGCAAGGACAGGAGGAAGGAGAACATCCATTCAGGTCCTACCCCCAATCAAAGATGAAGTAATGCAGATCATGGAGGTGGGTCGGATCAGGGGCGTGGTGAGTGGCGAGGCTGGAGGACACATCCTGCAGGGTTCTTGGCTATCTTACACTCTATCTCTTCTCACTGAAATCTCACCCTCATACACCATGCATGACAAAGTGCATCTGCTTTCAGCAGCCACTCATCTGTTTCTAATTATCTTTCACACTAAATGCTAATCCTTGTCCCTCTCTTCCCTTTCAGGTCAACAAAATATAGAGCGCCCAGAGATTGAGGAGTTGCCAGAAAGCATCACCTAAGGTGACACATCATCACTCGACCTAACTTTAGCAAGCATCAGCTCAGTGACTGGCACTATGTGTACCAAAGAGGATAGACTAAAAGGGGGCAGCATTGGGAGACTCATCAAGCATCAGGGCGCCGGAGCATGGGTGAAGGAGCACTAGAATAGGTAAATGAGCATGTAGGCCAGGCACTAATGGACTGCACTAGGTTAATTTCAGTTCAATATCAACAGAAGGAAAAGTTGTTAAATTCACAAAGTGCACAATGTGAAGGAAAGAGATTTTAATTTTTTTGTATTGATGTTGGACTTCATATTCTTAGTTTTGCAAGAGGAAACCCGTGAGGTAGTGTTGGAGAGCATTCAGAAGGTGGGTGGAAGGAGTCACTCAAATGGTGGGTCTGTTGGTGTGTGTGTGGGGGGGGGGGAATGGGGGGATGGTTTGCTTAGGAGAGCATAAATAAGATAGGATGCTCTGGAAGCCCCTATCCATGCTCTCCGCACTCCTATCTGCGCTCTCCACACCCCTAAGTTGCGTTACAGCTTTGGCAGCTGGCAGCACTGCTCAGTCTTGGTCTTCCTCATCACTCTCGTCCTCTTCATCTTGTTCCTGCACTTCATCCTTCTGTGGCAGCTGCAAGGCTGGCCCCTCTGAGTGGCATAGTTGTGTACCATATAGCAAACCACTGTAGATCTGGAGACTCGCACAAGGCTACATGCAGCACTCCACCGGATCGGTCCAGGCACCAGATCCTTTGTTTGAGGATGCCTATGGTTTGCTTAATGACAGCTATAAGAACTTAAGAACTTAAGAACATAAGAGGAGTAGAAGTAGGCCACACGGCCCCTCGAGCCTGCTCCGCCATTTAATAAGATCATGGCTCATCCTTGACCTCAACTCCACTTTCCCACCCGATCCCCATATCCCTCGATTCCCTTAAATTCCAAAAAATCTATCTATCTCAGCTTTGAATATACCCAACAACTGAGCATCCACAGCCCTCTGGGGTAGAGAATTCCAAAGATTCACAACCCTCTGAGTGAAGAAATTCCTCCTTATCTCAGTCTTAAATGGCGGACCCCTTATTCTGAGACTATGCTCCCTAGTTCTAGACTCTCCAGCCAGGGGAAATAATCTCTCAGCATCTACCCTGTCAAGCCCTCTCAGGATCTTATATGTGTCAACGAGATCACCACTCATTCTTCTAAACTCCAGACAGTATAGGCCCATTCTACTCATTCTCTCCTCATAGGACAACCCTCTCATCCCAGGAATCAATCTAGTGAACCTTCGTTGCACCATCTCCAAGGCAAGTATATACTTCCTTAAGTAAGGAGACCAAAACTGAACACAGTACTCCAGGTGTGGTATCACTAGGTCTCTACACAATTGCAGCAAGACTTCCTTACTCTTATACTCCAACCCTCTTGCAATAAAGGCCAACATACCATTTGCCTTCCTAATTGCTTGATGTACCTGCACGTTAACTTTCTGTATTTTGTGTACGAGGTCTGATTTGAGTGTGGCTCTCATTGTATCGGCGCTCAGTGTCTGAAACCGGGTTCCTACAGGAGATGAGCTAGGTATAGAGGGGATACCCCTGTCTCCAAGGAGACAGCCTGACACCCACTGGTCTGAGATGAAGATGAGGCGGGGGGGGTTAGGGTTTGTCATGAGGACTGGTGCAGTATGATGGCATCATGACTACTGCCAGGAAACCGGGGACAGACTTGCATTATTCTCTGCTTGCGGTAACTGACCAGCTGAACATTCAGGGAGTGAACCTTCGCAGCACCAGGCAGAGCTGTGTGTGTCCTGGTGTTTGCCTCCAATTCCTGCTGCAACAGGTGACGTAGGTCAGCGACTCCAATGTGCTGTCTAAGTGCAGCTTCCTGATACACTGCCGTGTTGAGGTAAGACATCCTGGTCTAGAGGACCCGTATGTTGTAGCACCTCATTGGCCCTTGCCTCCTTCACCCATCTTCACTGAGCCTCCACAGGTCTGTGATGCCATGCCGTGCCTGCTGCTACTGCTGTTGCCGCCGCTGTGGCAGTCCCAATGCTAATCGCAGCAACTTACCATCTTTTCCTGAACTCCTGCAGCCAATGATGTCAAATAGTGCAGTTGCAGCCAAAAGTCAGCTCTCCAACACCTCACTTATATCTGACAAAACTCAGCCAAAAGGGAGCTTGCAGGAGAACAGGGCAAGGCTTTTTGAGACAATGGATAGAAACTGCATAGGCCTGGAAATTAAATATATATTTTTTAAAAGATTAAATTGTTTCAGAATGTGAATGTGGAGGGCTAGATTTGAGTGTAATGGAGAGGTATTTAGAGACCTTGTTTTTAATGAGACTCATATTATTTGGATTTTGCCATTATAAAGTCAAATCCAACAAAGTTCAAGAACAATACCACCTTATAAACTATGCCTACTTCCACATGTACCAACATATTATTACAATTCAAACTCTCCCTAGTTAGTACTGTGTATCCAGGAGTGGACTTTGATGTGTGGTGGCAGAATTTGGATTAAGTAGATCTATAGTTATTGTTTGGTGAGTCAGCTCCACACAATTCAGCAGTCTTAGCTCCAAGATTCCCAAAATGAAGCATAAAAGATCAGGTTTCAAAGCCGAGGACATGTTTCTGAGTTGGGGCATTGGCAACACAATCTAAAGTAGTCTCAGTTCTTGGTAATGTAATTGAACACACATGGAACGGCATAAATCTTCAGAACACCCGTTATCCACTATAACTATTGCAGAGCAAAGCGTCCTCCACTATCTCTGAATTACAATTGATAAATAATTTCAATTTAAAAGAAAGTTATGCACCTCTAAGTCACAGAAAATATAACTATTAGTCAAGTATTCCAGTGTTAATTACTGCATTATACTCTTCACAGTGAGACTGTATGCATCAAAACTAATCATGGCAAATTAGCTATAGACAACATGGAGTCACTGCCAATTAAAACTGGTAACAGAATTGATGTATAAATTACTTCAAGCCAGTCATAACAATACATCTGCAAATGTAACAGCCTCAAAAATGCACAGCTGAAAAAGAGTGCCAATATTAATAACTGGGAAAACTACCAATAATTTAGTGGCAAAGAAAACTATTATTTTAAATAAGTAGCGCTCTTGTGTATCAACTTACCTGTTTTTATTTAAACTTCACCTTTCAAAGGCATTCAATGATTATCTCCACTTTCGCCATATCTGTTCTTACCTTTGTGACTGGTACTATCCCGGCTCCCTTGAGGTAATGGGGTATATTGCCGAAAGCTTGGTGAGTTGGGGTCAAAGTCACTGGAGGCCTGCATGATAAACAGTGATGTCAATACAATGCCTGAAAGTCAACAGTAAAAAAAAACATTTTCTTTCTTTTTTTGCTATATAAGTAGCAGGGGGTAGACTATTGTCACGTTAAGTCTCCTCAAATAAGAACCTTTCAACATTGCCTGCTCACTCAAAGATGCACACAGCAAGGGTAAGCATCAGCAATGCTGGGTTTCTTCAACATTCTTCATGAAGCTTTATAAAAAGCATGTCACACAACTCATAAGTATAGAGACTTTGGCATATAGGCTATAATAGAAGGAAACCAGCTTGTTCACAGTTCATATCTCGATTAGAAAGTTTTGCATTTCAGTATCTAATCATTTACCCCACAACTGTATGCGCCAACCACTTAACAAGATGGCTTTCCTACTTTCCAGACAAAAATATTTCTACGTGATTCAGATACATGAGGGACAACATTAAACAGCACCGCAGGCTGCGCCTTCAAACAGTAGAAGAACTTGAATTGTTGATCAACTTTACAAGATTTTGAGAAGCCACACAAGGGCTGGCTCTTCATGGCTCAAATCACCTTCAGCCAGACTTCCTTATGTTCTTAAGCTTAGGTTAGGCTGTATTATAATTGTGCTTCTAGCTCCTGACCTCCCATTTCCCTCTTTCAAACTCTTAAGTCTGTTGCTCCCTTCTTTCCAATATAACATTAAGTTTATAATGCTAGCTAACTTTGAATCACTATCCTTCCTGACATGTCACCTTGCTAGAGGAAAAGGTATTGATTTCCATTTCAAAGATTAATTTAAAAAAATAAATACCACTTGGTCTCTCACTCCCCAATTGTGTTCATGCACGGTGCACAAAACAGCACTAAACTGGATTAACATCAAATTTCCTGCTCTGTGGGAAGTAGCCCCATCAGTTCCGAGAGACCAGGAAATTTGGTTTTAATGCATGTTGTTTCATGCACTGCTGCTACTCTGCACAAATATAATTGGGGAACAGAAAACCAGGAATTAAATTATTTTGCTTCTTCCTCAGAATGGAAATCAGCACCTTTATTCCAGCAAAGTGACATATCAGTGAGGCTAGTGATTCAAAGTTACACAGGATTTTAAACATATCCATATACAAGAAGAATGGGAGCCAGAGACCAAGAGCCTGTGAGAGGACAGCGGAATATTAGCACCGGGGAAAGGAGAGTGGAAGATTAGCACCGGGGAAAGGAGAGTGGAAGATTAGCACCGGGGAAAGGAGAGTGGAAGAT
This sequence comes from Heptranchias perlo, assembly GCF_035084215.1. Taxonomy (NCBI): domain Eukaryota; kingdom Metazoa; phylum Chordata; class Chondrichthyes; order Hexanchiformes; family Hexanchidae; genus Heptranchias; species Heptranchias perlo. Next base: position 11,599,473 of record NC_090360.1, read on the forward strand.
TAGCACCGGGGAAAGGAGAATGGAAGATTATCACCGGGGAAAGGAGAGTTGAAGATTAGCACCGGGGAAAGGAGAGTGGAAGATTAGCACCGGGGAAAGGAGAGTGGAAGATTATCACCGGGGAAAGGAGAGTTGAAGATTAGCACCGGAGAGAGGAGAGTGGAAGATTAGCACCGGGGAAAGGAGAATGGAAGATTAGCACTGGAGAGAGGAGAGTGGAAGATTAGCACTGGGGAAAGGAGAGTGGAAGATTAGCACCGGGGAAAGGAGAGTGGAAGATTAGCACCGGGGAAAGGAGAGTGGAAGATTAGCACTGGAGAGAGGAGAGTGGAAGATTAGCACCGGGGAAAGGAGAGTGGAAGATTAACACCGGGGAAAGGAGAGTGGAAGATTAGCACCGGGGAAAGGAGAGTGGAAGATTAGCACTGGAGAGAGGAGAGTGGAAGATTAACACCGGGGAAAGGAGAGTGGAAGATTAGCACCGGGGAAAGGAGAGTGGAAGATTAGCACCGGGGAAAGGAGAGCGGAAGATTAGCACCGGGGAAAGGAGAGCGGAAGATTAGCACCGGGGAAAGGAGAGTGGAAGATCAGCACTGGGGAAAGGAGAGCAGAAGATTAGCACTGGAGAGAGGAGAGCGGAAGATCAGCACTGGAGAGAGGAGAGCCAAATTATGAACAGAAAAGAGCAGGGGACCAAGGCCAGGAACAGGTGAGTGTTCTCCCCAAGAGAGCTGGTATCTTTCACCACAGTGACGTACCTATGACAAACTCCTAAACCACTAAATAGTAACCTAAATTTCTCATCTTCTATGGAAATATATATAGTCCAAGATCAATACAGGTTACATCTCATCTCGATATAGTGGAGGTACTACATATCTTGATACAGTAGGAATCATTGGTGCATCTACAACCTCAGTCACGAAATCGTGTAACTAGTTTTCACAAGCCATGGGCTTATAATCACGGCTGTTCTCAGGTTGTTAACTTTCTGGAGACTGTGTCAGCTTTTTGAAGCTATTAGTCAGCTTCTGCTAGTTTTCTAATTTGACATGTCGGGTTTTGTGAAGCACCTCTGAATGCTTTTGTTCACATTAAAGGTGCTACATAAGTTTAAGTTGCTGAACCAATTTCTGTTATGTTACAAATCAAAGCTGCCTTTCCACATAGTTCGCATTTATCTCAGCAAATATATTCATTTCTGGAACAATATTTAATCAGATTCAAACGATAATTCAATGTGTTTGGCTCAAGAATTAATTAAATTCCCATTTCGATTGCAATTATTCAATTGAGTTTTAAGGTATAAAGTTGGAAAATTGAGTTCCAATCTCAGTCTTGACTATCATTTGCACTCACACATCTCTGGAGTGGTCTTAGCTATGTTGCCTGAAGGTGAGGTTCTTATCCACAAAACTGATATGTGTCAAATGGGATGTCGACTAAGAAGCAGTACTAATAACAACTGTGGAGATATCTGTGGGTGAGACTATCCCACTTGCCACACACCATTCCCCCTCCTCAGATTGCTGAGCACCAATTTTTGGGACGGGAGGCAAGGTACAAAGGAATAGGAATAGGCCATTCTGCCACTCGAGCCTGTGAGGGAATGCTAACTTGAGTTAGGGATCACTAAATAATTTTTTTAAAAAGATTACTTGACTGGTGTGAATGCACAAGTGCGTTAACACAGAACAAATACAGTAAAAGCAAATTAAATCTCTTTCAATAACAACTGGCATTTATATAACGTCTTTAATATAGTAAAAAGACCCAAGGCGTTTCACAGGAACGTTATCAAACAAAATTTGCAACGAGTCACATAGGGATATTAGGACAGGTGACCAAAAGCTTGGTAAAAGAGATAGATTTTAAGGAATGACTTAAAGGAGGAGAGAGAGGTAGAAAAGCGGACAGGTTTAGGGAGGGAATTTCAGAGTCCCTACCTAGCTGACAAGGGTTGAAACCCTATTTTACAATCATTAAAAAAAGGTAATAATTTTTGCAATCTGCTTCACTCTGCAGTGTTAAAAGGCCAACACACTGCACAGAACCATTCGATGGCACAAGTTTCAGTAACAGCTATTTGCATTTGTATAGAGCTTTTCACATAACTGAATGTCCTGAGGTGCTTCGCATCTGAGAGAATGGACCGAGAGAAAGTGGAAGATTTGGCTAAAAGCATGTTTGAAAACATAGGGACAGATTTTGCACTAAAAATAACGGCGAGCCTAACAGCGTTAAAGACTATTATGATCTCAATTTGTTTCAGACTAATTTCAAATTAATTTGATTTCACTTCTTTTTGTCACTGTGTGCAGTGTTCCACTGTGAGTTCCTCCCCATATTATTAACTGGGAATTTTCCACAGTTAAGTTGGCCCAGTACAGGGCTTTAGGAGTTTTGCATTTTGCCTCATACAGGAGATTCCTTTCCCAATATCTCGGCCTGTCAGGGATCCTTTTTCTCTTGCAGACAACCCTTCCCTTCATATTACAGGAGAGGTATGGGCTCTTCTCTGTTTAAGAATAGATCTACATCTCTCATCCTGTGGGGTAGGTCGGCCCCTCTGGCGAACCAGCTGGGCTTAATGTATCTTGTCAAATATCCTGATTGTCATGGTTTATTGCCTCTTGTAGCTCAGAAGTCTTTTGTGAATCTGGGGCCCTCATGTTGAACGGTGGGTGACTTTTTTCCCCCATTAATTTTTTTTATAAGAAATGTATGTTATCACTGTTAAAATTATTTCCATTCCAACTTGGTTTAGCTAGAATTTATTTTCTCCACATAAATGCACCATTTTTGTTGTTCTGCTTATTGTGCTTTTTGGATTGTTACTTCCATCTTATCTGCAGATCAATCACAAAGAAGAAGTAAAGCTAAAGCATAAGCTGTTTAATGTATGAACTACATCGCCCTTTATAAATTTTTTAAGAAGGTCCAGACTGAAAGGGCAATTTTCATGAGCCCTCCAGACACAAAATTCCTTTCAACCAGCCCAAGTTCTGAGTAATAGATCCACAATGTGACACTGAATATTATTTTTCCAGCAGCCCCATGATGTACACAAAGCATTATATAAAAATGTTGTTACAAATGAATTACCAATGCACAAATTATGTACAGGTAACAACTGACACATCCAAGTATGCTTATACTTATCTGAAAACAATCTTGGATCATATAAACACAGGGGTAGAAATTGGTCATCATTGTGTCCAGACGGAAAACGAGGGCAAATATTATCAATCTCGCAGGTCTGTACCCTGCACCTCAAAAACGCCTGAAAAACCTCCAGATGATTTTCAGGCATCCGGAGCAGCCACATAAATCAGACAGGCCCTTTGCATATGCTAATGAGGGGCCTAATGCCTGTTTTAGGACCCCGCAGGGAAATTGGGCTACCATGAGTGGAGGCATCGGGCCTGCTCCGCTCCAGTTTTCCAGGCGTGGATGCGGCCAAGCAAGCGACCGCTACAAAAAAGATAAGAACCTGAGGGCCGCTGAGGCAAGTGGCCTGAAATTTGTTTTCTGAAATGGGCAAGCTGCCTGTGACGCCGGCAGCTCGCCAATCTCATTGAAATGAGGCCCAAGGCCCAATCTCGGGCCAGCCTTGGGCTTCCTGGCTGAGAGGTGCTGATTCTGGGCCCAGATTAAACTTCTACCCCCATACAGTTGCCAACTGTCCATTTGTGAAGTGAATATCAGTGCTTCCTGTCTCCTTTCACTCGGGGCTGAAAAGTCAACTATTTTGGGGGGGTTGGTTGAAATCGCCCCATAATCCTGCACTGCTGAGCTCTTCTGAGGATGCCCCCTGGGGTTGGAAACAAATGGCAGGTATGTACATATGATCGTCATCAGCAACACGAGCACTGCTCCTCAGTATAATTCACCCAGCACAGCTGCAGTGGCATAACTCAGTGTGCCTGAGGATTTGGGGCTCTCGTCAGCAGTTTATGTCTAACAACATCGTAAGAGGCAAGGTTTGTACTTATAATAGGAATAACCCAATCATGTGTGAAAGCTATGAGCTGTATTGCTGATCACAAATCACGAGTCTCGAAATTCTACTTCTTTAAAGTTTAGCCCTTCAACTAAACAGTATAGTGTACCCAAACGTTAACCCGAAATAGCACTGATATTCGTGAACCTGAAAACTGTAATGTTGCCGGAGAAATGTCTGTTGGGAAATAATGCAAATTATGGAATGTTATTTTTCCTCTACAGACACAACCTACTGTTTTAAGTGATCAAACTTTAAACTCAGCCCTAACCAATAAATACCAAGAAATTACTGTAGGGGTGTTAACAATTGTATGACACTTCTTTGCCCGCTGTTTTAGTGGAGACATTAACCTATTTATTTCAAATGGGTTAATTCTTGTGTTAAAATAACAGACAGAAGAATGTCAGGCGATTGTCGATACCCCTTTCAACCCATTCCTGGGAGGCTAGAGTCAAGGAAATTCCTGTTGTGGGAATTCTCTCCCTCAGCTCCACCTCCTCTAACTTCAGGGGCCATGTTTGGGCCCTAAAGATGTCCTGCCCACCTCAGCCCTCTGTGCAAATTTACAGCCAGGGAGAATCTGAATGGAGATCCAACATTTCTGGGTCCTGCCAGAATCCCTATCTCTCTTGGGCCTCCTGCGCCCAACTTGCACTGCACAGCCACAATGGGGGCCGAGGATTTTTGGTCCCTATGTTCCCTATGTGAAGACGACTTGATATTTTCCCCAACATCTTCTCACCGTACTGCTGCCTTTCTGGGACTGGGCTAACATAGCGCCAGGGAAGCTCAACGCCAGTTCTCCGCAGAGAGGGGTACAGTTCAATCCAGCACGATGTGAACAGCCATTGAGCGCAGCCCTCCACCGTGCTCAGGTCCACAGACATGAAGCTGCTCTCAGGCCTACAGTGCAGGGAGATGTGTGCAAGCCCATCTTGTGCTCTTACAAGCACCAGCCAATTGGGATGGCAGCCTGGCCAAAAACAAACCAGCAACAAAGCAGAAGTAAGTGAGCCATTGACAATTTACGTGGTCCCTGAACCAGCTGTTCTCTGGGCCATCAAGCGAACAGGGTGTGGAAAAGCTAAAGTTTTCCCCAGAAATGGACAGTTGGCAATTATGCATATGTGAAGCCACTAGAATTCAGTTTTCTCAGAAAAACAAACTGGAATATAAATATGATCGCAAAACTATAATAAAAATCCCACAATGAAATGTTATAAAAAGGAATTGAATTTATTCAGTCACATTGGAGCAGTGGCCTTGGTCAAAGGCCTTTATTCAGGGCTATTTTTCAGTTGTACATTGTTCTTCTTGTCAGCTTTCTGCAGGCTGTGTCAGCTTTTTTTGAAGCTGTTTATTAGATTTTCCAAGTTTTGTAGGTTACCATGTATGTAAGCCTTAAAGATCATCAGCCAATTCCCCCAAATCCTTAACCACTCAGCATTTCAGCATGGCCTCATATTTATAACAGATAGAAAGCCATGTTTTTATGTAGAGAATGATTGCACAAAGCGAGCTTCTGACATTTGCAATTAGATCTATTGAAAAAATGTAAATGCTAAGCAGATAGAGAGAATGGAAGTCTCTGGGAAAACCTAGAATTTTGGGGGCATTTTCAAACATTGCATTCATCACAAACAAAAAGTCAGTATAAGACGTATACATTAATGCTTGATGAGATATAAGAGCTTAAAAGGTATCCTTTGTGAATTACACAAAATAAAGACCCAGTCAAGGTCACCATTTTCATTTCCATTTTCAAAACACACAACTCATTAATAAGACTTACTTTTGCAGCTTTCCTGTTTACAGATGTTGAACTGTGACTATGGAGGAGATGACATTAATAGGTAGCTGTCTGGGACTGCATGACAAATTACCTTAGCAACAATGTTCTGACACGGTACTACTGGCAAGCACAGAGTGAAGAATGAAGCCAGTATTCTTTATAAAGAGATCACTAAGTCATGCATAGTCTAAAAATGGCATCTCGAGACATCTGGTAGTGCAGTGCAGTGGAGCACTGGCATGCTGCGCGAATGAATGTTAAGATGAAGGTTCTCTCAGATGATTTCCCTGCACAGTGGCTACCTATTCTTGGCTGGGCAATCAGTAAGAGGCACCAAGTGTAAGTAAAGGAACCTGCTCTGACAGTAAAAAGCAGAAGTTAGAGGGAAAATTAATTCACTGCTGTCAGTGCACATTGCGTACACCAGATCAACAGTATCAATTACAGAGGCCTGTTGTCCCTCTTGGTCACAAGGTGTTTGCAATTGTCGGGGGAGGGGGGGAGGAGGGGGTTGGGAAACGTATAAGGTGGGAGAAAATAACTAAAAATATGGGGCAGGAAAGGGAAGAAAGAATTTGAGGTTTTCCACGTAACTTTATTCCCACCAAAGACAATTCCTTTTATTGGAGGGCAGTTTGACAAGCAGTGGCTGCACTCCATAACCTCAACGAATGGCCATTTGTCATGTACAAGTCCAGAAGGTGATTGCTCCCAGATGATTCATCCAGGGAACTCAGTAAAGGCCAGAGATCACACCTGGCACCCTCCTGCTCTGCATGGCTCAGTATAATATCATCAGCATGGCAGCAGTGGATGATTTATTTTAAATATACCAATGAAGAAGTTGGCTCCTTTTTTTGGTCTGTTAGGCGCCTGATGTGATGATTACGTCTCTGTATCCCTGACAGGTACTGATCACCAAGAGGCTCCAAACCAAACTCTTGGGGGAAAAAAACACAAAGTAGAGATTCTGCTTGTTTGAGATGGAGTTCACTCTCTCTCCCTGTATGTGTACAACTCACTTACTTAAAAGCTCAGGGAGCTTGGACACAGATTGGCAAGAGCCAAGGCCCAGGGACTCCATAGGGATACTTCTGCAGTTTAACTGGCTACAACTGCACAGCTGGCCAGAACAGTGACAAGCTTCCAGATCCTTATCCAACTCGGACCACCCTGTTAGGATGTTGACTTGCATAGCTATATGGAACTGTGGAGAAGAATCCCTATGCCCCCAGTGATGGGTCTACCACTCCTGGTTCAGTTAGGCTGAAAAGTCAATCGCAAACAGTGGCCTGGAATACAGCAGGTCAATCGAGTTCAGGTATCAGATTACCCCGTGCCATAGAGGATTGACTCAATTCCAACTTCCCAACCCCACATGCATCAGATTGGATCCAACTTAAGCCCAAGAATACTGTGCTTACTTCCGCACCATGGAAGATAATCACTAGTTGATCACTTGACAACTGACAAGTGCAAATCTGAACCCTTGCTAAGCAGGGAGCTAGTACTCTTCCCAAGTGGCATGATATTCAGCACAACTCCTGAGAGTGCATTACTACCATCTGCCTGGCCACAGCATGGACACACATCATACCCCATTAATGGGCGATTCCATTAGTTGCAGGCATTAAGCTTCAGCAACAACTGTTTGCTTCTCTGTACCCCAATCAAGATAAACACTAAACCCTGGATGTATGAGTGTCTGTTCACATACAACACACTGCAGCAGCTATCACCTCAAGCCTCTGAGTTTCCTCATTAGCTATATGATAGATATGGCCAAAAAAATGACAGAAAGCTACGCAAAACAAATGGCAATGTGCTAGCCATCTTCATATTCTACACATCAAACCCCAGTACCACAGGCTAACTCGTCAACAACTGCTTAATCCACAACCTCATGTAAAGAGTTCCCGCAAAGGAATGTGCCTGCTGTGAGCTTGACTCTGCTCACGAGTGCTGAATGCAGATAGGTACAAGTTTGGTTTAAGATTGTAAACTAAACAGAAAATTCCCAAATAGTGCTGATCTCTATTTGGCTGAAGGAACAATACTTCTATCAATCTTCATTAAGATAACATTTTTTATACTATGCTGAGTATGTGCTAGTGATCTCTTATCAGTACTAGCTTCTCTCTTGTCTACATTTTGCTGCCAGAATTGATCGATGTGCACTGGACTGAATGCTGGTGCTCCTCTATTCTACTCAAGCTCAAATGACAGCAATTCACTGCTCACTGATGATGTCATCTTGTCAGCTAACCTGATTTTCTCACTTAGTCAACCAGTGATACCAGTTCTTTAATTGCCTACACATACAGAAACCATGGTTTGCTCCACAGATGGGTATTTCACGCCCTGTTCCACATAGCGAGTGAGTATGGGGAGGCTGCAAACTGGTACATTTTTTAATTGAAGATTTTCTTTCCTCCTAGAACCAACTAATGTGGGGGAACTGGTGACACTGTGGGTTGCCTGGAGGTTGAATGTGCAGTCAACACAGGAAAATGCCCATTCTATGTCCATACATGAGCTCATTTTATTTGTATCGTTGGACCTTTTATTTTGTGCCTACGGCACTGGAAAAGAAAATAATTTTTTTTTCCCCTTCTCCTCCAATTTTCTCATTTTCCACCTGTACTGAAAGTTGTGATTCATAGTAGGGGCATCATAGACTGAGGCTTTAACTGGCATCTTCAGACATAGTCAGAGATACTTCCAGCAGTGGGTCAGCACTTTCTGATCAGGAGCAGGAATCCAATTATTCTTTCCCTTCCCAATGCCAGAGCCATTAGGATAGTTCCAGCAGCCCCAACTCCACCCTGACCTCATGAAGTATGCAAGGGGGGTTTCAGGCAGGAATCCCCCTCCTGACCCATTGCCCACTGCAGGGAGGGAGGAAAATCTGATCCAGTTGCACCAGTTAAAAGGTTAGAAGCTCAGCAGCTGGATGAGAAAAGGAGAGCGCAAACGGGGAGACTGCGCACAAGAGGGCCGGAGCTAGATCTAGATCTAGACCTTGACAGAACTGCAATGGCAGAAGTCTGACAAGGCCAATGGCCCAAGATTTTCGAAAGCTGTGGTGAAGGTCATGTTGGCTGACAGAAGGGCAAGAAGATTCTTTCGCACTCAGGGAATGAAACTCCAGAGGAAGAAGGTTCAGGAATTTTGGAAAGAGGTGGCTCTGGTAGTCACTATCAACTCAACCACCTCTTGAAAGGGTTTTAATGATCTCACCAGATTGGCTAAGGTAAGTGAAGGCACAAATGCCCATGCAGATGCAAAAAATAACAGTGGAAGCATGACTCACTTTCATTCTATCCAGGACCACATAATGTAAAAGGAAAGATGAATGAGACAGTTATTAAACACAAGATACCCTCTCTATCCCCCGCATGGCAATGTCTCCTCTCCTACCATTCCACTGTCCCACATCAAATTTCCTGCAGTATTTGAGTGAAAAGTAAACAGTTTCCTGCGTTGCCTGCACCCGGTAGCATTTTCACAAGGGAACAGCTGTAGAAAACTGGGTGAAATGAAACCGTGAATTAATCAGTGGCCTGTCTAAATCTTTGTGTTCTATGCAAAGGAGATGCATGTGCACAAAGCAAAGAAGTGCCATGGGTGGAGGATTGGCAAATATCAGGCTCCTTAGTACATATGAGGAGGAAGCTCGACAACTCATCAGTAGGGAGGCAGTGGGAGATGGAGAGGTAGGAGGAGAGCTGTCAGATTCAGGTTGGTAATGGGATGGATCTCTTACAGTACTCTAAGTGTTTACTGTCTTCAGACATTCGGATTACTTGAAAGGCCTCCTATCATTGCTCAGTCACATCTTCTCATTTGCAACTCAGAGTGCTTCCTCCTAAAATTCATGTCTCTGAATCCCTGACAGGTGCTGAACACTTACAGAAAGAAATATCTGATGAGCAGCTGGCACCTCCGGAAACACATTCCTGTACCTGATTCACTCATTCCCAGGGCACCGTACATTTTCAAGCACCAGCCCAAATATACCCACTCGTTGAATAGTGAGATAGACTACACTACAGGGTGAATCACAGACCACCAGTAAGTAGGAGAAGCTGGGAGGGAATAATGAGGAAACAGTCATCTCTCCCCGGAGGGGGCAAAAACAAATGCCCTCAGCTAAGGAGCCCATGGACCAAAATTACAGGGGCACAGTCCTTAAAAGGGAGCTATCCTATGATTCGGAAGCATCGATCACATGCAGGCAGTGGAGAGAGTCTCATCTCATGTTGCAGATAGGCGATAACGTTGAAGGAGTCCAAAAATTACATCTACAATACCATGCAGGATGTGTGGCATGATGTGAAGAACACATTAGTAAGTGTGGCAGTCCAGGCGATAAATGCAACATGAAGACATCAGGAATAGGTCCTGTGGACAACTGTTGCTTCTGGAGTGGCAGTAGTGACTGCTTCTTGAAGAACACAAGCTTTCCGGACTTAGCTGGAACTATTCGGCCTGCTCTCACGTACTTGTGAGCTGCAAGGATTGGTTGCAGATGTCACAATTTCTCATGATAGTGACAATGCGTCGATGCGTCAATGCAGCTTCCTCCAATGCCAGCACAGGAAGGAGCTTCTGATCTGGGCCTTCCAGGCATTGAACGTACAAGTGATGTGACACCAGAAACAGACCCTGCAAGGAAATCAGCGTCACTGAGATGAATGCCACTTCAGTCCTCAAGGGCTCCATTTGTACAGGCCCAGCTACAAGCCTCATTCTCCTGATGCTAAAGCAGCACCACATTGGAGTAACAGGGTAGGGTTATTTGTGAGAAGAGTTTTAGGTGCAAAGGGTAGACACAGTGATAAATAGTAGCAGTACTAAGGTATAATAAAGGGACCAGTTGAAAGTAAAGATGAACGATGTACTTATTTGGCAGTTTGGTATGTTTGTGTGTTTTTTCCAATGCAGACCTCCTGTTATATATTTTAGGTGATGATTCAGATTTGCAAGTATCTTTTTCCTGAGAGGATATGAGAGGTGTCTCAGATTTTGAGAATGTGGTCACTTGCCTCTCAGATAACCAAAGAGCTTTTTGTGTATTACAGATGGAAGGCACCCTGGAAGAAGTTGCTGATGATCTCCCACCTGATGGCATGTGTTGCTGACAGTGGATGTGTCCAGGTCTACCTCCTCTCTCTCCTGGGCATCTTCATCTTGATCAGGGGATAGTATTGCAGAGCTCCCTCTGACCTGTCCACACAATGGAAACAAGACCTGAGAATTTCAATGGTCTGCTCAACTATTTTCTTAGGTAGCATCCAAAGCGTCATTGTACCTGTTTCAGCCTCTGTCCTTGGGTGGCAAAAAGGAGTCATTAGCCATTCTGCCACATTATTCTGGCTGAAAAGGAGAGGTATCCTGGATTACCTGAGGATGTAAGAATCATGGCTGCTTCCTGGATAACACACACTGACATACAGAATGAGATGACTTTCTGTACGTTCAGTGAATGAAATCATGTTCATGAAATTGATGCTACTTTCAAAAGAGGCTTTCACTATTACATCAACAACACCCTATACTTGGGGGAATCCAGCCACTCGAAAGATCTCTCTGTCAGGTGAGTGAGTCACCTGACGAAGGAGAAAGCCTCCGAAAGCTTGTGATTCTCAAATAAAACTGTTGGACTATAACCTGGTGTTGTAAGATTCCTTACATTTATCTACTGATTAAGCATAGCTCTCTTTAAATTTCTTGCAAGATTCAACAAATACCTTGAAATACTCAAATATTTGTATTGGAAGTGACTCCCAGCCAATATAATGCTGCAAATTGCTAGCCAAATGATCTTTCACCTTCCTGACCTATTCCCCAGCTCTGGAACATTGTATTGGCCCAGCACCACCACCTTTATATTGAATGTGATTTGTAGGGATAATAAATTTGCAGAAACTCAGAGAAATCCTGGGGATGACTAGACCATCACATCCGCATGCAGTGGGACACATTTAAGGCAGACGTCCAAGGGTTACAGCGGGGTCATAGGAGGGAAATCACGGTTGCCATTTGTTGGGACGGAGTTTCGACATTTCCCTTGCCAGACCACCTCTTTCCAGCCTGAAAATGGGCTGTTTGTTGCAAGGAAAATTCAGGCCCAGGAATCAGCCCACCATGCAGTATATTTGCCTACTCAGGCTTCAGGCAGGAACATAAGAAACAGATTTTTTGCAAACAAATGCGAGTGAGGTCTGACTGTACCTGAATTTGTTGTTATATTTTGCTGGCACAAATGGAGGCCAAAATTGGGGTCCAGATCTTTAACGGATGCTCTGTGTCACAATCACTTTGTAGCTTGCAACAGTTGGATAGTAAATGGATCCTCAGGTTTCTTTCATCTTTGTTTGCGAAAAGGGTGGTTTTGATTACGGTAAGGAAAGATGAGCATAAGAGCACCAGCTATGATTAGAAGCTCCATTCCCCCACCCCCCCAACACTCTCTCTCTACACCCCCAGCTGTTTTGAAGAGTCTGGGGAAAGATTCATTCGCTGTCACTGATCTACGGACTGGGTCAGAGGTTAACAGAAGGTCAGGCTATGACTGAAGCTGACACTTTGATCCCCTGTTGTCTGCTAGGAATCCAACAGGTGGCATGACATCACCACACTTTAAAGAATATAAATGAGCGCTAACTTCATTTGAATGCAGAAGAGTGTAAAATACTTAAAGCAATTCAAACCCCTTTGGCTTCTTTCTAGATCAAACAAATACAGAATTGGTATTTTGCTTTCGAGAAGAGCTCACGTCTCAAAATGGATTTTAAATTAAAGAAATGTGCATAGGAAGGGTTTAGCTGCATTACATGTGAATTCCATCCCTCTGCGAAGTCCATCAGATGTTTATCTTGAACCTTCAATGTTTTTTCTTGTTAACTATTCTCATATCCTCTCACCATTTGGCTTTAATATCCTAAATGCTTTTTTAAGCTAACTCCTGTCTGCCCTGACTAATTTCCTCTCTAGCTGACAGATCAGAGGCTTTCCTCACCGCTGTTCCTTTGCACCGGTGAAGCCCCTCGTAATCCTGCTGCTTGTCTACAATTAATCTTTCCAGTTGCCACATTATTAACACTACCACCCACAGATAGAGAATGCCTGAGCTCCACTGGACATTAGCTCCTGCGGGAGAGGCAGAAATGTCAATCAAGCTCTGGTCAGAAAGCTCCCTGCTGTCAACATCAGAGATTTCATACCCTTCCGACTGCTGATCAAACATTTCTTTCCTGGAAGATTAATTCACAATCCCACCCATTTCCTCCCATATCCTCTCTCCTTTTAAGTTTATTCAATGACCCATCCTGTATCGAAGGAAGAGGCTCTGGAACCCTTTAAAAATTGAGCAAACCAAAGTAGAAATCCCATGTGCTGTAAAATTTATTTTCCCTTTAAAGCTGATCAGATTAGGCATGACCAACAAGGGTTCTCTTTGATCGTTTGCTATAGAAGTTCGCACAAAAAAAAAAATCACAAGACAAGGTTGATTTGGTTGACAGGACTACAGTAAACCTCTTCACAAGCTAATCGATTTTACTTTGATATCTTTTTGTTATTCTTTTCTCAATTGGCACTAAGGCACTTTGCAAGCCACAAAAAGCAAATCTACCGAGACCTATGTAGCTAGGCTGTCATTCATCATTCCATTTGAAAACATTATGCACTAATGTGGATAACATCCTGTGCTCCTTGAGTAAGCACTTCTCTGTCCAACCTTGAGCCAAAAAGCATCACACGCTTACACACAAAGCATAAAGACAGACCCTTTTAACTAATGCAGGTGGACATGATGCCACACCCCATTGTGAGCAGAAGAGGGTGCTGTGTGCAGTGATTTGCATTTAAGACAAGTCAGGTCACAGAGTCTAATGAAGGGAAGCTATAAGGTACGACAATGTGCCCCCCTTGCCAAACATATTATGCCAAAGATATCTGCCAGCTGTTATTATTTGCTTTGTTGCTTTGTAAATAATGTCAAATTATATTACAAAACATAACACACATAAAACAACTTGCATTTAAATAGCATCTTTAATATAGTAAAGACGTCCTAAGGTGCGTCATGGGAGCGTTATCAGACAAAATTTGACACAAAGAGATATTAGGACAGGTGACCAAAAACTTGGCTAAAGAGATAGGTTTTAAGGAGCATCTTAAAGGAGGAGAGGTAGAGAGGTATAGGAAGGGAATTGCAGAGCTTAAGGCCTAGACAACTGAAGGCATGCCCACCAATGGCGGAGCAATGAAAATCAGGAATGTGCGAGAGGCCAGAAAGTATGTATGTTATAATTTAAGATTTACAAGCAATATTGAGCATTTACAATAAACAGTTTCCCGCACATTTGTATTATTTATTTGCAAAATATCTTTTTTTTTGTATATTTACCGATTATTTACTTAAACCACCAGATTAAAATAAATTTCAAACCACATTGATAACTTCAGCATAAAACTGCTCATACTACACATACTGTAGTTTTAGTAAAGAAGCATCAGCCCCACGTACCAATGTAGGAACTACAATCCTACCCCCCACCCCTTAATCATCATGGCAAACACTTGACAACAAGGTTACCAACTGACTTTGTGTTGTCCCACCACTCCCCCTCCTACTCCTTTCATTTTAACTACCTGCCATTGTTTAATCTTTATTGGGTCCATTGGCCATTTTGCTTCTAGTTGCTGTTGCTCTCCTTATTTATTTTTCTCTTCCTTGTACACTTTTATTCAACTTTCATTTTTCCACACCATAACTGCCACTTTCTTCCAGCTTGTTTTTCCACTCTGTGAAATTCCTCTCAGTCAAGTCCTCTGTATTGCTCTCCTTATTCTCTCTTACTCTTGTCCTAACATCTCCTTGGTGCCATCTCTCATTTTTTTTAATAAAGTTGTCTGATGTGAACAGTGGGTTTCACAAACACAGACCACACATTCGATGGAGTATTGATGAGCAATATTACTAGTGTACTAACCTTAAAAACATTCAAATGTGCAAAATAAAATCCAAGCCTCTTCCCAACAACTCAGATGAGATCAGGGACTTGTAATTTCTGGGCACGCACTTACATCTCACCGTTCCTCATGCAGCATACTGGTAAAGAATCAACAAACTGGTTAACTAATGGAATGCATCATCAGTTTGACGGATGACTTTACAGGGAAAGCACACTTTGAAGCAATTTCAATGGACAAAAGCTGACCTAAGAAATTCAGCCCAATAGTGCCTTTACATGGACAGTATGGATGGCAAGTTAGGACAATCAAGCTACTTTAAAAACTAAGCACTAATCACACGCGAAAGCATTCTTGTCACCAATGAAACAGGAGTCACATTTCAGTATTAAATTACATATTATTAGCTAAATAAGAATCTATGAGTAAAACAGACCAGAACACTTTTAAAGAGATAAAGGATTTGAGTTTTGCCAGTTAAAAGTGAACTGGAATTATTTTATTCGTAAGTATAAGAACTTTGCTTCCTGAAGCTTTTAAAAATATAAACAGCTGGCTCTAGAACCATTTGCACTTTGAGCCACAGCGCTGAAAAATTGGTGGAAGTGCAACACAGTGCTGAAGGTAAATGTAAACTTGCATATTAAAAAATGATCTTAGGTACAAAAATCTTGTAAATCAAGGCCGATATGTTTTTCTTTGTCTTTGAATGAAAAGCCGAATGAACAATAGAATTTGTAACATATGAAGCACAAAGTTTAAAGAAATATAATATTTGTGAATTTTGCCAGTAAAAGATGAAATGTGGCCTATTTTACTTGAAACTGTACCCAGTTTAAACTCTTAAAGCTAGCCCCGACTGATCTTAGTGTTTTTCACTGAAACCCAAGCCCAGTAAAATCCAATAACGATGACCTCTGTGCACACATATTTTTATCTGCCAGCCCATGAAAATGTACATCGAGAGGAACTGAACACTGCTGTCTGTGTAGTAAACTGAATAACTGTGATCTAATTCTTGTTACCAGTATCGAGCAGACAGCTGTTTTTATGCAAAAGCCTATTTTTCAAATGATCAAATTAACATGACATGCCAGTTTTTTTTTTTGTTTGGCTTGGTCTTATGTTTAGATTCATTTGCACTCTTACAAGCAGCTCACCTCCTGAAGCTTAAATGCCTCTCCACTATCTACAAGCTTCAATTCAGGAGTGTGATGAAATACGCACCACTGACCTGGATGGGTGTAACCACAAAAAAAACACAAGGAGGTCAACACCAACCGGAACAACAGGCCATTTGATTGGCACCCCTGCCACAGAACTCAATATCCACCCCCTCCACCGTGGGCGCATTGTAGTTGCAGTATGTACCGTGTACAGGGTGCACGCGTACTGCAGCAACTCTGCAAACTTACTTTGACAGCACTTCCCAGCCCCACAACTTCTACCACCAAGATGGACAGGAGCATCAACATCACAGGTACACCATCACCTGCAAGTTCCCCTCCAACCTTCTTTGTGACTCGAGAATAATGTACACACAGCGCTGTTGTTCTCATTGTAATCAACCTCATAACTTCTCTCTTTTCTTATGCTAACTCAAGGATGCTGTCATTAGGATTCAGAAAATTCACTCCAAACATATTAGGATTAAAGGAATGTCCGCACAAAGTGAGAAATGTTGTATATTTGATGAAATTGAAGACTACATTCTTTTTGTGGTGTTTGTACTATCCACTGCAAATTACAGATGAAGGAACCCAACTGAAGACTCAAGAAGATTCAAAGTCAGCAACTACCAGCATCTCAAACAGAAGAAAAGACTTCAAATGCCAGACTGATCAAACTTTTATTGAAACTGAAAGACTATGTTCAGTAAAATGTGGTTTATAGTAAATGAATACTTAGCAGAGGATTCTAAAAGGGGCATCTGAAAAAAAGTTTGTAAGTAAAATAGCTTTAAGGTTAATATATTTTCTTTTTTTGAGAGATGCAATCATATTGACACAATGTATATAGCACCGAGTTCGCTACTGCTTATGATTATTATGCTCTATCTAGCTGTTAAATTAGGTTAGCCATATGCTTTTGTCTGTACAACTAGTTAGGACCAGTTCTGCGGTCGCAGTGTTTTAGGCTCTGTGTATTGTTTGAAGCTTGGTCAGAAATAAAGACACCAAGCAGTGAAGAACCTGCTGAATGTGCTGAGACATCCAAAATCACCTTTTACAAAGTATTCTTTACCGAACTGAAAGGCATGCAACAATTGTACCACTGCACATAAGATACAGTCCTGCACTGTTGGTGGACAGATGGTATATTATCTCCAGTACAAAGACCACCAAGTCAATACTATGTTGAAAAAGATTGACCATGATGTTGCCCATTTAGGTCTACTCTAAAAGGATACCAAGGTCTCCTCAATTACATACAGTTCTTTGACTAAGGATCACATACAATCTATATTGGAGTCACAAATATTGAAAAAAACAGAAGATTGAAGTTGCTCACAGTGGCAAATAGGACCAGACTATTTTTTTTTTAAGGATTCCAGTCTTCTATGTTTTTCCCGTATCTTCATACTTCTGCAAAATTTATTTCTCCTCAGTAATGAAATACTGTTGTCCCGTTTGCGGACTTTAAATAAAGCTAGTCAATTATTCCTGGATGTAGTATCATTTAAAGTTATGCTACCAAGTAGACTGGAAACTAATCTATCCAAACCAAAGCCCACCCACTCATCATCAGAAAAATATCCCGTCAGTCCAGAAGATCGTGACTGAAGCAGCAGCACATTAGTCATAAAGGCCTAAGCCAGACCTTCTCACTGATGCAAAAGGCACAGAAATCACTGCATCAACAATATGAATCAATCCAAAAGTTCAGCAAAAAAGCTTCACACAACACATCTCCTGCCTGTAGAGCTCAGTCCCAGATAAGGCAATTCTTGGAACTTTGAGAGGTTTAAATTACCGAATAAACAAGGAAAACTGGAGTGCAGGTTAAGGTGCAGCAAATCTGTGATTTGAATGTTAGTAGCCCAGTAAAATATTTTCAAATCTTGCCTTTCCCAGCAAGCATCAGGGTCTTAGAACTGAAGCATCTGCCCTTGTTACAGATGCTGCCTTTTGCCCCCCTGTTGTTATGCCACCTGCTATTTAAAGCAATCTCTGTCTGTGCAGGATATCGTGCAATTATCTGCCGTATACTTTATGGAAGAGGACAGAGGAGAATTAAAAAACCCAGCAATGAAAGTAATTGAAAGTGCAAAATTGGGGGGTAGGGGAGGAGAAGTACATCTTACATCACATAAATATTTCCCTGTAAATTTACAATTTTAACGACTTTTCCACAAAACACTGATCATATTGGCACTACCTCAGGGTAAAATTCGACCACCATTTTGTGTTCTAGTAGTCTAGGCAGAAAACTGAGCTCCGATTTTAACCTTCCCTGCCCAGCAGGAATGGGGCAGGTGAACGGTTAGAATCAGGAAAATCCTTTTACTGTCCCAATTATAACGGAGCCACTGAGTCCGTTCCTAAACTCAGCCACTGGAAACTGGCAGGTGCCTAATGAATATATTATCAGGGCCCCATTGGGACCTCAATGCGATTTTAACTGGACGAGGTGGAATAATAATAGTAACAGTAATACCTCGCGGGATTGGCTTCAGAAACTGACTGACATGACTTGCAGGAAAATTTAAAGGGGCACTTACCTCCATTAATATAGGTCAATAGGGTTTCTGCACTTTTCTGACTAATGCATTCTAAATGTATTTCAGAGCTTGGAGATTGCTTCTTTTTCATTAGCTTAGGTTACTCACCCTGACTAAACATTTTAAGTTTCTCATGGGTGCCATTTTTGCTTCTTTATTCTGTGTGGATGAACAGTTGAAGGAAGAGCAGTTGCAGCAGCCTCAGCAACCAGAACGAGCAGCAGCCGGGCCTGTTAGGGCACAGTAGGTGAGGCGGGTTGCTGCTTGTAGAAGGCCTTACCCAGCCCACAAGGTGTATAGGCCAAGAGACACTTTCCTGGACATCTCAGAGGAGCAGTGCATCAATAGGCCGCCCTTCACCAGGCAGGCTGTTGCAAATCTGTGCAGCATCCTACAGCAGGACATGCTGCCTGCTGGGCCAGGGGGCTACGCTTTGCCGGTGGCTGTGAAAGACCACCCAGAACTTTTTCAGCTTGGGCTCCTTCCAGGATTCTACAGGAGACATCACCCACATCTCAACAGTCTGCAGTGAACAAATCTGTTAAGCAGGTCACCAACATCCTCTTAACCGGAGTCAACCAGCTGCCAGAATGAGAGCGGTCTGGGATTTGCAGCAGTGGCCGGCTTCCCTTGTGTACAGGACATCATTGACTGCACGCATGTAGCTATCAGGGCACCAGAAGACGAGCCAGGAGCTTTTCGCAAAGGGAAAGGCTGGTCATCAATGTCTAACGCGTGTGTGATCACTGCTGAAGGATAAAGCAAGTCTGTGCCAGTTTTGCTGGCAGCTGCCACGAAGCTTTCATCCGGAGACATTCAACGATCCCCCACCCCACCCCAACCCCCCACCGCTATTCCGCCTCTTGAGGAACATCAGAGGATGGTTGCTAGGGGACAAGAGATACCCCCTCCACTCCTGGCTGATGACACATCTCTGCAATCCCACCATCCCTAAGCGGCACAGCTACAGTAAAAGCCACAGAACCACCAAGGACATCATTGAACATACCATTGGCAACTTGAAGCTAAAGTTCCAGACAAAGTGGGTCGTATCATAGTAGTGTGCTGCATTCTGCACATCATGGCAATGCATTGAGGATTGGAGTTGGAAGAGGCACAGCATAAGACATCATCTGACGACAAATAATTGGGTGAAGGTGAGGGAGAACCGGAAGGAGGGGCAGTACAATCCGAGTGCAGCCAGGGAGCAGTTGATTTCTCAGCATTATCCTTAACCTGCTCAATCCACTCACCTGATAAGTGGTAAAAAGGCCTCTAACAGTCTCTGTTACCCCATTCATCACTCCCTTCATTCTGCATCGAAGGAAGTCAAACCATTCAGCCATCCTCTAGATCAGTGATGGAAGGTCTTCAACCTGAAACCTGTTTCTCTCTCCACAAATGCCGCCTGACATGCTGAGTGTTTTCCAGCATTTTCTGTTTTTATTTCAGCTTTACAGCATTCAGAGTACTTTGCTTTTGTCTATATCAGTGACATTCTGACAATGCAAACTCGCTAGCTGCAATGAAAAGAGAACATACACCAAACTCCCAAATGTGAAAAAGGTGATGAATTTATTTACAAACTAAAGATTAAACTAAAATCTCTTGACAACCAAGTGCTCAACCTATAGTGCTTTTCTTAACAGAAGGTTTCCTCAATCCAGTATCCCCACGAGATGCTCCCCCAGTGGCTTCAGCAGAGCTGGTGGAAGATTACTGTTGCTCAAGTGGGGACCTTTGAGATGACTGTGGCCAGTCTGAGAGGACTCGGCTGCACACTGCTGCACTTGGGCTTCTGCCGGGGCAGTCTTGCCCAGCTGGCTTTCTGGCACTGCACTGGGTATTGATTGAGAGGGTAGCGAGGGAGCAAACGTGCTGACACCCTGAGAGGGCGACACCAGTCACTCCCATTGGGCTGGGTCGCATCACTTCCACTGATCTGTGGGAGGGCAGACTGCAGAAGAATAGTGACTCTTTGAAAGCCCCTATCTATCTATCCAAGGCCGACGTCTGTCCATCCAAAGAGAAGCACAGATTTGAGCCCAGAGTCTGCATGGCAGCCGTTTGAGTTCCACCAAAGCTGCAAAGCCTGCGAGCGTGGACTCCTGCTGTGAGGGCCAAGCTGCTGTGTTCCTGAAACTCACTGGTGAGGTAATAATAAAGGCCTAGGAGTTAAAATACCCCAGGTCTTCTTTTGGCTGAAGTGGTTGAGTTTTCAAATGAAATAAAATCAGCTGCCCCAAACTAACCGAAAGTTAAAATTGGTGCCAGAGAGTTGGATGTCCAGAGTGGCCTGTCGCCCAAAATCACTCATTTCAATCAATTGTTCGTGAGGCCAGTAAATGGAGCATCATTGGAAACCTGGGGTTTCCACTGGAATTATGGTGTAAACAGAATAGAATAACACAGCCCATCACGCCAAAGCAGACCACCCCGCAAACAAACACAGCACACCCGGCAAACACAGCACACCCGGCAAAAACAAAGCACACCCGGCAAAAACACAGCACATCCGGCAAAAACACAGCACACCCGGCAAAAACACAGCACACCCGGCAAAAACACAGCACACCCGGCAAAAACACAGCACATCCGGCAAACACAGCACACCCGGCAAAAACACAGCACACCCGGCAAACACAGCACACCGGCAAACACAGCACACCCGGCAAACACAGCACACCCGGCAAAAACACAGCACACCCGGCAAAAACACAGCACACCCGGCAAAAACACAGCACACCCGGCAAAAACACAGCACACCCGGCAAAAACACAGCACACCCGGCAAAAACACAGCACACCCGGCAAAAACACAGCACACCCGGCAAAAACACAGCACACCCGGCAAAAACACAGCACACCCGGCAAAAACACAGCACACCCGGCAAACATTGGAAACACTGCATAACCTGCAAACACAGAAGCTGTTAAAAATCTGTGATAGATTGTCGCACTTTCATGGATGAATAGTGATTTTGTAATCGTCATGGTGACAATGGGGAGGGGGGAGGAAGGAAGGAGAAAATAAAATAGGGGATCGGGTATTAATTTACAGTTCATGGGAGAGAATAAATCCAAATCAGTCTTTAATCTGTATTGAAAACACCTTTGTGAAAGTACTTTTATTGTAGCCGGCACGATTGAAATTTGCAGAGAGAAATAGTTTTCCAAGCATGTATCCATTATATCAGGGCTAGCACTGGAACAAGCTGTGTAGGATCAGAGCTCAGTAGGTGCCTTGTTCCAAGATAATGCACCACTGTAATTGAATTCTGACGATATCTTAAAAAAGTGATTTTTAAAAAACACTATTATACATGTGCTATCCTGACAATAACATTTTTGAATCTATGTAGGCCAATGGTAGCCTCCTAAGGGCACAAATTCCTCTAGGGTTCAAAGACATATATCCTACCCCCAATTTTCAATCTAGTGTTTGCTGAGCTATCAGGTGTTTTCACCTAACAAACAGCTCCCTTCTTTGCCCTAGTTGATGCTCCCTTTTTCATCTCTGATCTCTCTGAGGCTTATCAAAAACACAATTTAATTACAGCTCCAAAAAGTGTAAACACAACTTCTTTTTATCTGGTGATACATCTGGACAAGTAGACAATGTGCTAAAACAAAATAAATCTGCCCTGACAGTCACATCAAAGGGTTCAGCCAAGGGCTCGCAGCTACTTAAGGCACAGGAATGTTGTTGCTAGGCATCAGCCTGCAAACTATCAGCCCCTTAAAGAAGAGCTTTTTTTTACAGTGGGATGAGAGTGGGAACTGGAAAGTTAAAAAAAGACTTTGGGATCTCAGGAGATTTAGAAGCTTAAACCAAATCGTATAAAATTCTCCAGTTTTCCCACCAAATAAAGCTGCTAATTTTTATGGTGAAAGATGACTGTATAAACTTGTCGATATTTTCCCATTTGGGTTCTCTGTCAGTTTTGAGGAGGCACAGTTCTTGTTAAAACCATGTACTTGCACGTACAATCAGATGAGAAGCAAGAAAAGACGAACAATGTGCTTGCCCTGTGCCGCTAGAGACTAATGACTGATGGGAGACTTGCAGTCCCAACACTTAAAAGCCACTTTATCAGTTGAAAGATGAGTTAATGGGCTTACAACAACTGAACTCTAATGCAACATAAAAGTTATTTAAGAGAAAAAAAATGGCTTCAGAATAGTTTTCACTTCTTGTAACTAATCTGGTGATTGCAGGGTGAAAGGAGTAACCTGGCTGATTGACAAATACAAAGGATATTTTACAAAAATCTTCATCCCTTTCAAAACACACCTCAATTATTACCCGCAACACACTGCAAGTGACGCACAATAATTTAGAAACACATTATTTCAGAGCCAGCACAAAGGGCAAATTAGTTCAAACTCCTAAAATAACGTGGGGAATTTAGCCTTCACTACATTTGATATTTTTATACATTGGGGAGTTTATGCAACCTGTGTAAATGCTTGAAGTCAACTTCTGCACCATAAGTTATGATTTTCTATTAAAGTCAACCCCTTTTTACACATACATCTACTTGACATGTAGAGTTAATCCATCTAATTCAATCATTATATTGTTGCTGCTTTTTTTCCTCCTTAAATTAAGCTGATCCAGTGCTGAGAACACAATATTCAATCAAGAACATCTGGCGACACAGCACTAAGCAACCCTAAAGCTATCTCTACTGCATGGGCTGTCAGCCGTACTAACAAAACAATTGCAAGCACAACCTTAGCACGAACCCTCCATGTGTGGTAAGAAAATGCATATAAAATAGTACTGTAGAAAATAGGGTTTCATTATAGTTTAGGAAAGGGAGATCACATTTTCCTGATAAACTCTTCATCTTCAACAGGCAACCTTTTTGCCAAAGTGCCATTTATTTCAATGCAGCTTGTTTCTACCCCCCGCCCCCCCCCCACCGCACCAACACACCCTGCTTTTTGACAGGGAAAAATGATTGATCTTATGATGCTTCATGGTATTTATCCAATGTAAATCATGTGTAGTTGAGCTAATGGAGCTTCTGGGAATTGTTTTCCTGTTTTTTTTTAAAATGCAGTATTGTTCCCAATGATAATCTTGGAGAACTATGTTTTTCTTCAACCTTTTTATCTGGTGACAGGTCAGATATAGTCAGTCATCAGCTATCAAAGGAACAGTCAAGCACTGCTCAAACAAGGAATCCTTAATGCAATCTCAGAAGAACATCGGACTGTTCAACTCATGCTTCTTGTATCTGATTTGACCAAATTCAGTACAATTTTATGACTTTTTTTCTGTGTAAAATAGAAGCAGACCCACCACTGCAACTCATTTTACTGCGGACTTTTAACAGATGACCTTAGTTATATATCCTTTGACTAGATTTAAACTCAGATTTCCAGAGGCGAGGTAACCAACATGAAATCCCATTTATAGCCCATTGCACCATTTGAACAATTAACTCTTTTCTTTCAAAAGGCATTTATTAACCAGGACAGCAGCTATTTAGGTCAAACTCCCTTCCTCTCCACCCACCCTTCCCAGGATCTTGCTCAATCTATCTGTTTTTCTACACATCCCTGTCTGTCCTGTAATTTTAAACAGAAACCAAATTGTGATACAAGTACACCGCCCAATTGTCAGTTAACCAGTTATGTATTTACAATACAAAAGAAGTGACCTAATTTCAAATATTAAGACAGGGAAACAGAAATTGAATGTTGTTTGTATGCAAAGCACCAGGCAGGAGAGCAACGCTGATGTAACACACAACTGTAATTAGAATTACATGTTTCTGTGCACAGACCACTGTTCTGTTTAATAAATCAGGTTTAAAATCCACAATTGAAATTCACCTTGACATACATAGATTTTGTTTTCTAGTTAAACAAAGTAATATTTTTCCTAAAACAGCAGCCTCTCTCTTATCCAGCAGTTGACACAAACTAAGAAGGATATAAAGCAATTAAGTTCAGGCAAAGTTGTGAGCAAAGCAGTTGTGTTGAATGTCTTTGCTATAATTTCCATTCTGCAAAACATCTTGCACAGACCTAGAATACATCACAGCGTGATATTTTTCATTGTTGTCACTGACTTAAAAGTCAAGTAGGTATCTGACTTCTTCAATATAGGCTATATATTGCCAGAAGAAGATACTCAATGTAACGTAAAACCGTCTCACCTCTCCGTGATTTGGTTTCTCCCCTACAATACGGTTCTGTTTTCCTCCCTGCCTACTTTTGTTGTCTCCTCGGATGTATTATTTCCCCTTGTCTAGTTTACCAATGCCGCTTCCTTCATGAATTGTTTTAAAAGCAGTGAAGAGAAGAGAAACAGGCGCCTGTGATGGCTCAGAGAGTTCATTCCATGAGCAGTTGAACCACACAGAGTGAGAAGGTGAATACTCTCTGATCCCTAGTTTGTGCTGAATTTGTTGATCTCAGTCGAACAGTGATAGGGGCACCACAACTAGTCTCAGTGACCCAGCTTAGGGAAGGCAGATTTAGCCAAGGTGCTGCTCCTGATCACTAAACAGTGAAGTATTTTGGAAATGCATGTGTGTGGACACTGCAGGAGGCCAGGATTGTTGACCCCATGATCAGGGCCACTAGTTTACAGTGACTGCATAATTCAAGTTCCATTTTTAGCATATGGGAATCTGGGGCTTCCCATGTTTTGGGGATTGAATTACATGATTCTGTCTGTTTATAACTGAAACCACTGATTTCTGTTGACAGAATAAGTCAAATTCTGTTTTTATAACATGGGATTCTGGAAGGTTGACTGACGTTTTGGGGATCACATTCTGAAATTCCACCCATTTTTCTGTAAAAATCAAAACTAGTTGAATAACCTGCCCACATTCACCATCAAGGCTCACACAGAAATAATGGTCAGCTGGACAAGCGGCAGAGGGCAATCAGTACCCACAAGACTGTACTCAGCAAGGTGTCAACTTCTTCAACACCGCTGGGGAGAAAATTAGTGAGAAATCAAGGGGATAAAAACTAAAAAAGGTCTCATTTTTAACTTCATAGAAGGAATTGGCATTTACATAAAGCCTTTCATGTCCTCAGGACTTGCTGCCAATTAATTACTTTTGAAGTGTAGTCACTGTTGTTATGTGGGCAAACACTGCAGCCAATTTGTACCTGATCTTGACAGCTTTACCTATACACAGTGCTCCCTCAGTCTTTTAAATGAAAGATTTTAATAGTCACTTAATAATGGCTCTGGTAGAGAGGCAAGAGTGTTGCTCAGCTTCAAATTGATGTCAAAATTTTTCCAAATGACACATAACTAATTGGCAAATTGTTGGTGGAAGAATTGTAAAGTTACTGCTTCTGACACCGCCACCATCGGTTGAAATATATGGCTTTCCTTAGAAAACAATTTTGCAAAATAAATGCAGAAATAAAAACCACACAGTGTAACAGAATTAAACTGAAATGGAGGTTCTGGGCATACAGTGCTTTGTGGCCTTGAAGAATTGTTGTACATCCGATTTGCTGGGCATTGGGGACCAACATAGTGAAGTGTGGATGTTATAGGGATGCAAAGGTCATAAGCAGATATGGGCACCAGAATGTATTGGTCTTGTAACTCTCAGTAGTGTGCTGTTATATGAGGAACGAACTGGTGAAGGTTCCATAGCAGGATATGAACCATTAGACACAGTGTGAGAGGGACCATGATGGTCATTTCATTAACAAAACAAATTTGCATTGTTTCTTCATTTCTTTTCTTCTTGATTAAGGGAGAGACTCGACCTTCAAAATATTTTTGCCCTTGTCCGCCTTGATCTTTTACCTTGTCATGTGTCATGTGCAGCATTACTGCTCCTACATCTATGTCATTGCTTAGCCAAAACTGGTTACCAGGAAGTGTGGGAAAGATACTCAGATCACTTGCCCACTGATTTTCCTTAATTCCCTGTGGGAAATACCTGGACTACACAGTACTTAACCACGGTGGTACAGTTGAGATTGAAAACTCAGCATGTGTGGGATCAAACTCACATCCCACCACCCTAAAGTGCAAGTTGTTAGTTCTCCACTTTTCTCATTTTTCTTTAATTTCCTCAAGTCCACCTTTTGTTTTTCATCCCCTCTTCCTTTATTCATCACTGCTAAAAAGGCAAGAGTGGCCAACTGAAAGTCTAGGCCATTTACATTCTAAATTTATCCATGAAATATTTTTCAGTGAATTTAAAACTGATCGCTGATTTCTTTTTTTTTTGCAAATCTCACAGCACCATGTACACACATAAAATTTGGGGATTATAATCAACAACTTCTGTGGAAATCAAGTTGTCATGATTTAAATGTGTTGCAAGTAGCTTCAACCAATAAACTCTGCAGCAATTTGAGGAGTATGGGTGGCAGAAAATCAACATTTGAATTCTTTTAGTGTGTGCTCCTCAGCTTGGTGAAACTGCTATGTAATTTCAACACAAAGTATTGTGATCGATGAGAACTAGAAGAATTAACAATAACATGGGGCACCTCAGTGAGTCTCCCCAGATGAATGAGATCGTTGCCCAGCCGGGCCTGGCAAGGAAATATTTCTTGACAATAAATTCTGCAAACAAGTCTCTCAATAGATCTGGATATTTATCAACAAATGCAGGAGACAAAAGGAAAGTCAAGATGAGGGAATCAGTCGAGGACTAAAAGGAATAAAAGAATCAAGCAGGTGCACAGTACTTCATATAGCTTATTCATTCAATAGTGAAAGCCAGTACTGAATACTGGGTGTTGTCTTTTTATTTAATTGGATCCTACAAGGCTCTGTTGATTGGCACAGGTGAACAATCCAAAGTAGTCAAAGACTGAAGTTTGGTGAAATAGCCGGAAGAATCTGTCAGATCCTCAACACCCATTGGCTAAAGACATGAGACAGAAAGCGAATCAGCAGCCTGTTTTGCACTCCGTCCGATTTTTCTTTTTAAGAAAGTTAATTTATGCCCCATTATTCTTAAATGAGATTGAAACTGATCTCAGCTGGGCTGGGTGGAGGGGCATTAAAATTGGCCTCAGCACCAGAGAGCTAATGAAGGGACAAGTGAGCCACTCCTGATTGTTACCCAGTGAGTCCTGGTGGAAAGTGTGTGTGTATATGCAGACGTGTGTGTGTGTGTGTGTGTGTGTGTGTGTGTGTGTGTGTGTGTGTGTTTATAAACATCAGATCAGGATAGGATTAGACTTCAGCCGTAGTGCCCCCACAGTCAAATAGTCTGTCAACCTCACTCGGTAGTCTCATACATGAAGAAAGAAATAAAGAAAGCCTTTACATAGCAGCTTATCACAACTTCAGTATATCCCAGTGTTTTACATCCAATTAATTACTTCCGAATTGTAGCCACTTGTTATATATGGAAGCATATAGCAAAATCCCACAAACAGTAAATGAGATGAATTACAAGTTAATGAGATTTTTTTGGGCGGTAATGGTTAAAGAAAGAATGTTGGCCCGGACACTGGGGAGAACTTTCTACTCTTCTTTGAAAATGATCCAGCTGGAAGACAGCGCCTCCAACAATGCAGCACTCCCTCAGCATTGCACTCACATGTCAGCCTAGATTATGTACTCAAATCCTGGAGTGGGACTTGAACCACAGCCTTCTGACTCAGAGAAGAAAAATACCAACTGAGCCAAACTGATACTTCAGTGAAACACCCATGGAATCATATCCCAACAGGAGTCAACATCTTCAGGAATGGAGGAACGGAAAAACTATCAACTGGAAAAAATGAAATTGAGAACATTGATAGTTGCTGCTGAAATTTGGCAGATACTGTTCTCCAATTTTTGTTCCAACATTTGATTTGAAGAGATGAAGATGGAAAGAGGACACTGAATCCTTTTGTCCAAAGATTTCATGGGAATACTACTCTTGGCTATGAGTCAAGAATAAAATGCATTGACTAAAGTTATTAACGAGTCTTGTAAAACGTTTGAGAGTCAAAAAGAGAAAGCTCGACTTTCTTCAGGCTTTTTGAACAATAATGTCACTTTGTTAGTGACATTTGTCATACGCAACCGTTATCAAGGAATTGAGGACTCTGAGCTATGCCTGGACGTTGTCTGATGTGAACGATTATTTTCTCAATTCTTGAGATAAGGTTGTTGTTCCCTGATGTGAATAAATTAACTGGCTTTATTTTATAATTCGCCACTGTACTTGTGGAATTGACAGGATTTAAAATACAATAGGGAGTGGGGTTGGAGTGATAATTTTTTAAAAACTTAACTTAAAAGTTGATATTAAGATTGCCACTCAGAATTAACTAAGCTCCAAAATGCCAATAAATGCACCAAATCAGGTATCAAAACTCAAAAAGTTCTGGAAGGAGGTCACACACCTCACAGAAAATAAGGGAGATACAAGTGTTAAAGGCACAAGATTTTCTGTGAGGGGTGGTTCTAAGGGCATACCCCCCACCCCCTCCCAGAAAGGCTGACAACAGGCAGGCTATACTTGTAATCCAAAGAATTTCTCATCATTTAAGCACCAGTCTTAAGAGTACAGAATCTTAATTGGTGTCAACAAGTTATTGGATAAAGCCAACAAGAACAAATACAAAATTGAGAAATAGCAACAGTCCCAATAAGTATAGAGAAAGAAAAGAAAGAACTTGCATTCATTTATATAGTGCCTTTCACATCATCAGGGCGTCCCAAGGTTCTTTACAGTCAATGAAATACCTTTGAATTATAGTCACTGTTGTAATGCAGGGAAAATGCAGCAGCTAATTTTGCAAGGACCCACAAAAAGCAATGAGATAAATGAACAAAAAATCTGTTTTACTGATATTAGTAGTGACACTGGAAAAATTCTCCTACTCTTCCTTGAAAAGTGCCATAGGATCTTTTATGTCTACCTGAGAGGGCAGACGGGGGTCTTGGTTCAACATCGCATCTGCAAGACAGCACTTGACAGTGTAGCACTCCCTCAGCACTGCACTGAAGGGTCAGCATAGATTATGTGCTCAAGTCTCTGGAGTGGGCTTGAATCTACAACCGTCTGATTCAGAAGCAAGAGTGCTACCACTGAGCCAAGGCTGACACTTAAGAATGAATCCAATCTATGACAATGTTATTTTTTTTTTATAAAAGAAGGTGAAGGGGCAAGGCCTATATTGCAGATTACCAGAAAGGTTGAAAAGAGTAAAAGGTAAATTGGGATGTAGTGATCTGATAATACCCAATTATAGAAGAAAAAAAGACTGAGGGAGGTAAGGAACTGCACAGTTTTGAGGGCTTAGCAAAGAATGAGTTGTTACTACTGCAACAAGAATTACAACAAGCATTTATACAGCATCTTTAACATAGAACAGCTTCGCAATGCAATCACAGAGGCATAAAGAAGAAATTGAATGCCCAGCCAAAGGACAAGATATTAGGAGAGTGCCTGTGAAACCATACTCCAGCAAGGAATCATTGCTTTCAGGAGAGGAAGGTAGGGGAAGAAAATTACAAAGAAAAAAAAGTCAAAAAAACCCAAAGCACCCAAGCTCCTGACACCTTCTAACAGATTTTCTGCTCTGCAATGTCATTATTTTTTACATGAGTACATGCTGTACAAAGTGCACCAATAAAATGGGGTGCCTTTTGCTCCACAAAAAGACGTTAGTGAGGTGTTTTTACTTAGAAGTAGTGTAGAGCATGTTCTTTTCAATGATTTACCCACTGTGCTTGACTGAACTTGCACTCTACAAAGGGTCATATGATAGTTGATCACATGTTGAAATTGGTTTAATTTCTACCACGTGAAAGCTGGTAAAAATGTGCAATTCGTGTGCAATTCAGTGTTAGACAAGAGGAGGTTGCGTACAACAGGCAGTTAATGGCTCATAACAGTAACCCCAGACTTAATTCAATTCGTGAGACTGAATGCCAAACACTTAACTGACCTTGCATCTGCAGTTGAGATTGTGCATTTTATTCATTTATACCTGTATATGTAAACACTCATTGAGTGCTTTATAGCATTATATTGCCAGGGGCTAATCTCAATTTCTAGTTTAAACTGAAAGATCTCAAACAAGCAAGTCTTGTGTTACAGGTCCAGCTGTCATTGTGAAGTGTAAAGGGTAGTTTAATAAATCATAGGAAGCAAGAAAAACACCTATACAATGTCAGCTGAGCCCACATGTGGGAAGATATCTATACAGGCCTGCTGTGCTCTGTTTTCCCAGGCTATTCTACTCACTTTTCATCATAAAACATCTGCTGCATTTTTTTTTTAAAAAGGCCTCTTCACAGAGGAAGTTCAGACTCTCAAAGTGCAGTACTTTTTATTATGAGCTTTGCTGGCTGAACAGAGAATCACCAAAAAAAACCTTGAAGCCTTTTTGCAGATCCATGTGAATCTTGCACTTCAGAAAGTTGTTAAGCATACAAATGTTGATCTTTTCCATATCCAAGCAGTACTGCGAGCTAATTTCCAGCCTTAAATAGCTCACACATCATTTCATACCTAATTGGAAAAACATTCCAGACAACCAGGTGTGACCAACTTATCTGTAAAAACATCAATTCTGAAAGACCTACACCAAAGAAAGCATTGAATGCAGCCTAATATAGTACACCTCACAGGAAATTATAATGCATCCTACACTCTTGCTGTTAACATATATATCTACTCTTTCAAGTTATCCTAGTCAACAATAATGTTGTATTAAATGTTTTACTAAGTTGTAATTATAGACCTCTGCTGAGTCTGCTCAAGTATATAGGGGACTAAATTAACCTGGGCTGGCAACTACAAATCAGTTCTTCAGAAACACTTCTCCTATTGAATTGTTTAATCTCATCAAGTTCTGCTTTCACATCCAACAATAAATCAAGAAGTCTTTGTTATTATCGACCTCCATAAGTGCCACTCCAAAAAGCAATGGATCGTGGGTATATGTAATCCTGACTGGATAAACAGCAGGATCGTTGCTGGCTGAAATACTTTTATATTAGCTTCAGTGCAGCTGCTGGAACACAAACCTGTGATGGATATCTCATTTCCTATGCATGGCATCTATTTCTGGCAAATTATTGCCACATAAATTTCTTGTCAACAGAAACGGCCAATTAATTAAGTTAAAAATTTACTTCTGATCACATCTATAAACCAAATAGAACAGCAAGGCAATTTCCCAGTTAACAAAGCTACCCCAGGTCAGTTTAATGAATAATTTTTAACCCCATCATCAACCAAAGACAAGTTAATATCTGCAGAAAGCTGAAAGCAAACAAGCTGATATTTACAAAAGCCTGAAAGTGTGCCATATGCACTTATATATGTGTATGTAAAAAGCACAATAGATAGAGGTGTGTCAGCATTTTCCAATATAGGGTTTATTCATGGAAACCCAGCTGAGGCAGTAATGATAAAACAGCACCAACCACTCTATTTTCACATGAAAGGAATGAATAACTAAATGAAACTGAATGAAAAGTTCTATAGGTAAAAATACAAAAAAAATGTATAATTTTAAAAATGTTATTATGCACCACTCCATATATCATCTATAAATTGTACACCAACGGTCTGGATTGTGATCAAGTGCAAAGTACATTGTCCTATTTCACTTGATTTTGAATTTGTCTCAAACTGGGATTAATTACTGCGTAGTTTGCAAGCTCTCTGCTCTGGTGTATTGTTTAGTTCTGGCTGTGACAAGCCAAGAGCTGAGGCATCTGGTTTGAAATATGTCATAGATCTTTGGTCGGCTGAGCATTTTGCCTTGACAATATTATGTCAAACAATCAAATAACAAGTTGCATTGAACTTTTTTTCTGTAAGCTAATAAATTCAAGAGTATTATCAGTGACCCTTTTCATTTTAATAGTGACACATTTCTGGTGAATTACAGGGCAACTTTATCCACTAGGCCTTGGGCCAGTTTCAGCCTTGTGTGTGAATGTTGTCTCCCACACAGCCTCCCAGTCTGGTAATAAATCAAGGAAAGTGTCACAGCACACTTGGTTACTGTGCGTCATTGGGGAGAGCAGGAAGCATTGGGGGTGTAATTCTGTCCATCAAACTAATATATTATATCAGTAGCTTTGTAATCTGCTCTAGTAAGTTATGGAAACTGACACAAAGAAATTATGTTTTAAGGCAATGTGTTCATGAAATGTTAAAATCAATCCAGGGTCTGCAGAGCGTTTCATTGTTTATTGTCGGGCAAAAGTCTTATTAGTGCCGCAGTGTTGTAAAGATTCACAACATGAAAGGACTGCACTTTTGGTAGCTATCTTTATTGGTAACAAACACTTCTTAAAACAATATTATTCCTGGGCCACATTGAAGGTCCCAAGCCAGCTCTTGGTTGTATGGAGTTAGCTGATCAACCAAGGCACAAAGTCAAGCCCAAATTGACCCAGTTGGGGGGCCTTTGCATAATACTGCTATTTTCTCTTTGAGCATTGGTGAAGAAAACTTCAATAATGAAATTGATGATTAATAGCTTTGGGGCACTTGTGCATACCCTTCACAGTCATTTCAAGTGCTACCCACAGAAGGAATGATTCAAGTAAAATTCCCCAAGAAAGCTTAAAGACGCTATTTCTCTCCTTCCAAATTTTGTTGTACACAAGTGTAAACAGCACACTTCCAGGCTTTTGTCACTATCAGCTCATTTTTGATTGGTGACAGACTTTTAAAAAAAATATTAAACTGATCTAGAGAACCTGTTAACTGGAAAATGCTTTACAGTTCCATTTGGTTGGTTGATAGATGTATTTGGAAGTAAATTTTTAACTTAATTCACTGGCTAGCTCTGTGACAAGCAATTTATGTGACAATAATTTGCCAGAATTAGATGCCTTACATAGGTTTATATTTTTGTGCTCATTAATGTGAATGATGGTAGCAATGAACAATAGAGCATTTTCCATTTTCCTACTGTTGCATCAAACACTTCCAAGTTAGGTATAGGAACAGGAGGAGGCCATTCAGCCCCTCAACCCTACTCTGCCATTCAAATAGATCATGGCTGATCTGTACCTCAACTCCATTGAGATTTTGGATTTGGGTCATTGTGGGAGGAGTTTTTTCTGTTTTAATACTTATTGAAGAGAGGGGGCTTCACTTCACATTTATCTTGCAGCAGGAAACACAAACTGGCTATGATGAGACAAAATGCCCTTAATGTGCTAATTTTGACCTTGCTTACTTGCTTTTTCTGTGATTAGTCAGTTGAGTCAGAAGAAATCTAGGCAGCCTTAATATATTGACACATTTTAATTGCAAAGCTATCAATCTTTAGATCAGTAGTTTGCAAGTGTCTTCAGCCAAAAGTGTTATGTGGATGATTCTACCTGTCGTCCTTCCGAGGTCCCCACATCATAGATTATAGTCTTCTGTCAATTCAGTTCACTCGATACGACATTAAGAAGCAGCTAAAAGCACTGGACACAACAATGGCTGTGGGCCTTGTAGTGAAGACCTGTGTGCCAGAACTAGCCATCCCCCATCCCCAACCAAGCTATTCCAGTGGTTCTTCATCCTCAAAGGTGTTCAGAAGGCGAGAGAGAGGCAGAGGGAAACGTCCCGACTCCAGAAAAGCATGCAGAATCTTCTCCTGCTTCAGTCGATGGGGATCGATGTCGGGGAGGAACTCAGAGAGGTGAAGGACCAGCAAGCCTCGCTCTTTGCCTCCGAGGCCTCCAAGATCATCTTCCGGTCCAGAGTCCGCTCCGTGGAGCAGGACGAGACTTGCTCGTGCTTCTTCTTCCAAAAGGTGCACAGAGAGATCAGCAGCCTGAAGGAAGAGGACGGCTCGGTCACGTCCTCACAGCCCGACATACTGAGGATCTGTAAATCCTTTTATGCCGGACTGTATGACGCGAAGCCCACAGACAGCGAGGCCTCCCAGTCCTTCTTGTCGTCTATCACGGAGGTTCTAGACGACAGCAAGCGGGAGAGTCTGGATCACCCGCTAACTCTGGACGAACTGACAAAGGCTGTCCGTTCCTTCGAGAAGAGTAAGACTCCCGGAAGCGACGGCTTACCGGTGGAGTTGTACTCGGCTCTGTGGGACTGGATAGGCCCAGACCTGCTGGAAGTGTACGGGGGTATGCTCCTGGCAGGCAGCATGTCAGACTCCATGCGGAAAGGCATCATCACCCTCATCTACAAGCAGAAGGGGGAGAGGGAAGAAATCAAAAATTGGCGACCCATCTCACTACTTAACGTGGACTACAAAATTCTGTCCAAGGTCATCGCCAATCGGGTCAAGTCAGCCCTGGAGGTGGTGATCCACCCCGATCAGATCTGCGCCGTACCCGGCAGGAAGATCTCTGATAGCCTGGCGCTACTCAGGGATACGATTGCCTACGTACAGGACAGGGGGGTGAACACCTGCCTGATCAGCCTGGACCAGGAGCAGGCCTTTGACAGAATATCCCACACGTACATGATGGACGTGCTCTCCAAAACGGGGTTTGGGGAGGGAATCCGCAATTGGATCCAACTGCTCTACACAAACATCAGAAGCGTAGTTTCAATCAACGGGTGGGAATCAGAAAGCTTTCCAATCAAATCTGGAGTCAGGCAGGGCTGTCCTCTCTCCTCCGTCTTGTTCGTGTGTTGCATCGAGCCCTTTGCCGAGTCCATCAGGAGGGATGCGGGCATAAGAGGGGTGACAATTCCCAGGCAGCGGAGGCACTCAGGTCAAGGCCTCCCTGTACAGCTGTCGGTCCGCAGATTGATGAGCATCTGCGACCAGTTCGAACTGGCCTCGGGGGCCAGGGTAAATCGTAGCAAGAGCGAGGCCATGTTCTTTGGGAACTGGACCGACCGATCCTTTGTCCCCTTCACCGTCAGGTCGGATTACCTGAAGGTGCTGGGAATCTGGTTCAGGGGGGCCGGGGCGTGCACCAAAAACTGGGAGGAGCGTATTTCCAAGGTTAAGCAGAAACTGGGACTGTGGGATCGACGATCCCTCTCGATTGTGGGCAAGAACCTGGTCATCAGGTGCGAGGTGCTCTCGGTGTTGCTGTACGTGGCGCAGGTCTGGCCCATACCTCGCTCCTGCGCCGCGACAGTCACCCGAGCCATCTTCCGCTTTGTCTGGAGATCAAAAATGGACCGTTTCCGCAGGGTCACGATGTACAAATCTACAGAGAAAGGGGGGAAAGGCGTGCCCAACGTGGCCCTCATCCTAATGGCCACCTTTGTGTGCGGCTGCATCAAGCTGTGCATAGACCCTTGGTACGCAAACACAGTGTCACTACGTGCTGAGGTTCTACCTGTCCCCGGTGTTGAGAAGGATGGGCCTGGCCACGCTGCCACGGAACGCTCCGTCCAGTTGGGTCGTTCCGCCCCACCTGTCCTTCGTGGAAAAGTTTGTGCAGAAAAACACCTTTGACCACAAGGCGATCAGCAAGTGGTCTGCACAAAACGTCCTCGAGACCCTGCGGGAAAAGGAGATGGTGGATCCTGTCGGTTGGTTCCCCGAGCAGACTGTCAATGTCATTTGGCAGAACACCTCATCGCCAGAGCTTTCAAACAAGCACCAAGACCTAGCTTGGCTGGTGGTGAGAAGGGCCCTTCCCGTCAGATCCTTCATGCACTCCCGGACTCTCAGCGCCACCGCGCGCTGTCCCAGAGGAGGCTGCGGTGGAGACGAGACCGTCACCCATCTCCTTCTGGAATGTGCCTTTGCAAAGAAGGTCTGGAGAGAGATGCAGTGGTATCTGTCCAGGCTCGTCCCGAGCAGTTCCGTAACACAGGATTCTGTGCTCTATGGGCTGTTCCCGGGGACGCACACTGAGACGGACATCAGCTGCTGCTGGAAGACCATCAACTCGGTGAAAGACGCCCTTTGGTCTGCCCGAAACTTGCTGGTCTTCCAGTACAAGGAGCTGTCCTCGACCGAGTGTTGCAGACTGGCACATTCCAAGGTCCAAGACTACGTGCTGAGGGACGCACTGAGGATGGGTGCAGCCGCCGCAAAGGCTCTGTGGGGAAAGGCAACCATTTAGAGCCTTCCCGCCATTGTATACCGAGGGGCTGCATTCAGGGAAAAACCCCCTCGGGCAGAATATAAAATTCAAAATTGATGTAATGTACCCGCAATAAATCTGCAATGAATCTGTAATGAATCACCTGTATTGATTATGATGCAATGAGGCACCCTAGAGTGTCATGAACTGTAATTATGTCCAATGTGTTTCATTGAACTGTACTTGATGTAACCTGCAAATTGCATAATCGATATTGTGTATGTTTGGAATGTAATATGACAACTGTATTGCATGAACTGCTGCAAATTTTATGAATAAAGTATATTTTTAGAAAAAAACTGTAATTATGTCCAATGTGTTTCATTGAACTGTACTTGATGTAACCTGAAAATTGTATAATCTATATTGTGTATGTTTGGAATGTGATATGAGAACTGTATTGTATGGACTGCTGCAAATTTTATGAATGAAGTATATTTTTGGAAAAAAAAAACAAGCTATTCCAGTGCAGCTATGACATTGGCATTTTACTGAACTATGTGAAAAATTACCCAGGTATGTCTTATCGCCAAAAAACAGGGAAAATTTAACCCAGCCACTTACTGCTCTATCAGCCTCCTCTGAATCCTCAGCAAAGTTGACGGAATGAGTCATCAACAATACTATTGAGAGGCACCTCCTTATCAATCACCCAATCAATGACATTCTGTTTGGTTTCCGCAAGAACTATTCCACTTCAGACCTCATCACAGCTTTGATGCAGACATTAGAAAAGAAGCAAGAGTGGCTATTCATGACATAAAGACAACATTCAAATGAACCTCATGTTACACATTTAGTTATTTTTGTACCCAAGAATGGAGCATATTAAATATATAGCACATGCCACTATATTGTCTCTTGCTACTGCTTGCATATTACTTTATAGAAAAACTGTTCAGTAGTTTATAATCTAAACCACTGTCTGACAAGAGTTTTTGTTCTTTTACTGTCCAATGTCTAAAAATCGAGATCACTCGAGGACTCGTGTCTTATACAGTTAGGTAAACGTAGTACCGAGGGTTTCTGTTTGATGCCTGGGCAATGCAACAACATTGTGTGTGTAGTATCATACAACAGTTCATAGTGAGCAAGGACTTAATTACAGGAGTGGCCCTTCACACTTAACATGAAGAAAATCTCCAAAATTTAACAGCTTCCCTACCACAGTGTCAAATTGGCTTTGGAAATTGGAGAAAATGGCTTTGTAGAAATTGATTTTCCAATCTATTAGAAAAGGACGGTCTCTGGAGCTCCTCAAGCTTCCAGAGTGGGATGCAAATGATAGATTTGCATTCCATTGTCTATTTCTGATGATCCCATCCATTGAAACTCTTAAATTACTTCACAGCAAAGTGACACATCTTCAATGGGTTGACAGTTTCAATAGCTATTCCAGAGTACAATTCAAGTCATTTTCAAGGACAGTGATGTCATCTGCTGTGTAGGTCATTCAGAACTTTAGCATGATGTGTCTTGCACTGTCCTGGATAGGTTACAAAGCCTGGGATCTAACTGGTAAAGCACATCATCAACGAAAACAATAAAAAAGTACATCTTTCTGATGGACTGCAGTTTTGAATTCATGTTCTTTAGCAAGATTGCCATCTTGGAACACAGAGCTATTTGGGTATTATAGAACAATGAGTGCTTTCTCATCTGAATGAAGTATGCCATAGTCAATCAAATCAGAGACCATTACGTGTCAATCAAATTGAATCCTTTCTTGAAATCAATTAAAGTAACATTATGGCTATTGCTGTGCTGCTCCCTTGAATCTATTTTAAACTCCACAAGCTTTCGGAGGCTTCCTCTCTCCTCAGGTGAACGGTGTGGAAATGAAATTTTCGAATCCTTCGCATTTCATTCGAAAATTTCGTTTCCACACCGTTCACCTGAGGAAGGAGGAAGCCTCCGAAAGCTTGTGGAATTTAAAATAAATTTGTTGGACTATAACTTGGTGTTGTAAAATTGTTTACAATTGTCAACCCCAGTCCATCACCGGCATCTCCACACCCTTGAATCTAGGCAGAGTTTGTAATTGGTCAAGGTAGCTTTCCCTTCTTAAAAAGCTGCTCATTTTTTCCCCTTAGAATGGGGTTAACAAGTCTTATTCTGTGAAGGTTTCTATTATAATTACTGTAAGCTTTAGCAATTATTGTCATTATTTTTCTGTAGTTGACTATTAAGCACTTCCCCCTTCTTTGGTAGCAATACAAAGATGACTGTCTAGTACTTGGGCTCTTCTGAGTTTTGAAAGACTTGCTGACATCTCTCCACGGATAAAATCTGCTAAATTACATCGTCACTGTTGTTCAGAGATTCTGTTAAACTTGAGGTTGCATTGGATTGCTTTGCCATACTTTAAATGACAACTTTCTTTGCATCAAATAGTACCACTGGATCTGATGTTGGGCAGATATACATTAGTTGTTTCAGAATGAAATGCTGTTATGGGGATTCCACATTCAAAAGTATGAACACATCCCATTTATATTTAAATGTCTGAACTGCCACAATTAGTTTCAATTTTCATAAGGTAAATGTGTAATCTTTAGCTGTGAGGAAGATCATATTAGTAAAAATCAAAACCATTCAATTCTAAACCCATCTGAATGTTTCCTCTGTGCAGTGTGTTCCTGTTTACCATGAGGATGATACATTTCAAAAGGAAAGGTCCATATTTATCACTTGCAGAAAATCTGCCTTCTGATTTAACACAGAATGGCGTGAAATTATTTTTGTTCTATTTTAAATGAGTATTGTTTGTTCATGTTTATTAAAAAGCTATTGAAATATATTTTTAAACAGAGCTCCACTATCTTGAAAAGTAATAATCTCAACTACAGTCTTGGTGAAGACTATTTGTTTGTTACATTTTCAGAACTGGAAATTTGCTTAGGGCTTCTTTATATTAAACTTTTAAAAGTTTTCAAAGTATACCACAGGGTTTAGGATTGACTACAATTAAGGCACATCCACTTCCCTTCCACCACTTGATCGGTGAAATGAAGAACTCGCACCACTTTCGAGCCATAGGCTGGTCAGTCTTCACTGCATCACTTTCTCTATGTGGTCCACTGTTTGTCATTCTCATAGACTGTACTTTTCAATATACCAATGATAGTCTACTGAAGTTTCTCTGTAAACTAGGCATATACTTCTGCTTTTTTTAAACTTCTTGTGCCACCTCAATAAATCAAATGTTAGAAACAAATTTTACATATTTTATTCCCTTGCCTTAAATTAAAATGGCGGTAATTTAATTTGAGTCTTAAATAATGAGTAATTTTGTTACCAACATGTTACAACACTTTAGCAGCATACTCCAGAGATAGCTAGATTTCAATTGTACATTTACCTATTAAAATATTTGCGAATTCTACTTCACATGTGTTACAAGTTTGTTTAATCAAAGATTTGGAAAGCCTACAGCCAAGTGTATTTTCTTTGCTCTCAGACAATCTGGTACAAGACTCTTTGCCTACTTTATTGGATCACATCTGTACTGTCACTTCTAAGTGTTAGCTAGGATACTTCACCAACGACCTTTAAGCATCAACATCACTGAGCTTTAGGATACAGCTGTTTAGATGACTGAACTTCACAGTAGAAGTCAATGATATTTCTTTCTCAGACAAAAAGAGCATACAAAATCATGTTGCATTTCAGGGATGCACATGCTAAAAAATAATTTACCATTATTTAGCTACTCTATGACAGTGGCAGATAAAATCTAAAACTAGCTAATTGCAAAGTTGAAAGAGATCTGGGGTGTTCATAGACCGGGCATTTAACAGGCCCAATCATCACAAAGCAACAATCACTAAAGTACAAGTCAGAGAATGTCCTGCTGTAACAGGCCAGTGCTCTGGTCAGATCTGATTTGGGTACTTTGTCTAGCTCTGGTCACCAAGACAAAAAGACGACATTCAAGTCTTGGAGGCGTTCAGAAATGAAGATTGAGTTATTAAGAAAGACTGGAGAAATTTGGACTCTTCAGCCTTAATAGGAGGTGACGGAGAAGGGAGCTTATAGCAGCGTATTTAAGAATGATAAATGGTATTGTAAAGGTAAAGCCAAAGCACTACTTCAGAACAGGAGAAGGGGTCACAGGTTTGAGATAGTGAAAGGCAATTTTATAGCTGTCAGAAAGTTCTTCCTTATGCAGAGAGCAATCAACATTTGGATCGCAGTTGTGGGTAGGATGGCCTTTAAGAGAGAGGTGGATGCTGTAATTGAGAAACTATAGGTTTTTCTAAATGGATGAGCTAGGATAAGTTAAATGATCTTCCTCATCTGTATTTATCTTGTGATCTTGTAAAATGCAGGAAGCTATAATTTCAACTCTTGGATAAAAGTTGAAATGTCGTTAGCTCAAAATGGTTCCAAGTTTGGTACCCGCACCATTGACAGCAATAATCACACCCACGCTTTGCATGAAAGATGGACAAAAACCCACCAAACACTAGGGAGAGTATAATTACTACCATTTTAGAATAATAACTATTTAATTGTATTTCATAGCTGTGCATTATGTTCCTCTTGAGAGTTATTACTTTCTTACTTGTGTCATGCCTGGATTGAAGCTTTTTATGAAAACAATAATTACATCATCAAGAGGCTCGATAACCTGTTTTCCTACAAAGGTAAACTATTACCAAAAAAGTGCAGAGGAGCCATGCAGTTATTAAATTAAGTCAGGATAGAATAATCTTCTGGTTATGATGGAGACTGACAGATGTTGGAGACATAAGAACAATATGGCTGGGAAATTCCTCGTGGCTGGGCCTGCTTCACTGGCGTTACTTCGGTGGATGTGTGACGAAAACCCCACTTACGTGTGTAAAGAGGGTTTCTGTTGTACTCCTGGCGAACACCAGCAGCTCGAAGGAATTTCCTGACTTATGTGTCCCGTTACTTTTCTTTTAAATTCACAGTCTATAGCTCTCACTTCTGAATTTCTGATCATCTAACCCAAATACTATCATTTTTGATCCATACAAATTATTTATAGCTGCAGTCATTGGAAAAATGGAGCTAAGTTCAATTTGAAAAAATTAATTTTATGGTCAAATATTTTCATGTAATGACTCCTTTCGGCACATATCAGAAATCTAAGTGATAAAATTATGCTAAATGGTTTATTGGTAGCAAACAATTTAGCAGCAAAATCACCATCAATTCATTTATGGACATTCAAAATTCCCAAATTCAATTCACAATACATTTTTAAAGGTTATGTATACAAAACAAGTAACAATACTGCGAGGTTCTTAGGGTACCCAGGATATTTGCAGGCAAGCACTGTTTCAAGATGGCTACAGTAGGAAAGAAATGGGAAATGTCAGGATCTTTTCTAACATCTCCAATTCTCTCTCGCAGGGGTCTAGTTATTCTAATGCTGACTTGGGTAACAGAACAATGCTGTAACCCAGACTTGCTTAGACAACAGTAGGGCTATTCTGATCATAAGCAGTTTGGGGAACTGCTTCACTGTTCCACACCTCACTCAGTTAGGTAATCATAAGATTACACTAACCCTGAAGTCTTTGGCTATTTGCAAGGGTACCCTAACCTCAACTCCTTAGAGTAACTAAAAGGTGACTGTAATCTAATTCCCTTGGGTAATCACAAGATTCCTTCAATGTTGACTCATCTGGCCAAGGTTACTCTTGCAATATCCAGTTATTTTAAAGCAATGGGATTTCTTCAGTAAATCTAAGTAGATTGAATTTGAAAAGTATTCTTCTGCATGGATACAATATTCTAATTTATGCATAACCCTGTGTCATAAATCTCAGAATAACTACCAGATTTTTAATGGGTAAGTCAAAAATTACTTTGCAACATAATTGTTATTACCTTGTAAATTATTAACAAATATCTTATGAGGCCTTAAAGAACATTACAGTCTGAAAATCTGTGCTTAAAAATATTACCTTCCAAACCAAAACTATGCCTGAAGAGTAGGATATATATTAATTAAAGTTGTGTTAAGCGTGAACATTCTGGGTATAAGCATGGTCAAAGTAATTCTTCAAAGAGAATGGATTTCATCCACATCAGGGACAGAAATAAAGCAAAGACTTTTGGAGGCGATTTCCAGACCTATGCTTTGAAAGTAAATTTTTACTCTTTTAGCAATGGGAATATTAATAACTGTGAAGCAAGCTCCCCTACTCCACAATACATATAATTTTTTTAGGGAAAAGAAAGGGATTTTGCACAAATGGGGAAAATGGATACTTGACTCTCAAGTATCAGCAACAAAGGATTAGCAATCGCTCAGTATAGTTTTCTCTGGCATTACTGGAAGGAGAAATCAGGGCCAAAGTACCGTGGCCGTGTTTCGTGAAGAACTGAACTGCTCTCAACCCCAAGGATTACGTGGGTCACTGATTGTTGTACAAGGCCCATCAAGTGGAACAGTTACAGTCTCACAATTGAAGGCAGCTTATGTCTCTCCCAGAACACAACTACAATGCTGTTTTTCTTTAACTTTTATTTTCTTGAGGTGCTTTGTTCCAAATATAGATCTTTTATTTAATTCAAATTTAGTCATGCAATTTCTGTTGTCAGTTACAGAATACAGAGATATGCATGGGGCCACTCCATACAACCCAAACAAACTGAGATCAACAGAGTTATTCATCCCAGCATTCAATAATGTTTTGTTTAAAGTAAAAAAAAATTTTAAATGTTGCTGTCCAACACATTATGCATTCAAAAAAGTTCCAAGTTTCAGTGTTCTTTATACAAGCAACCAGAATATTTGCACTTTTAAAAGATTTTGAATGTTATTTCACTTCCCATCAGTAGAAACAGAAAGAATACCTATAGAGAATAAAATATATGATTTTAAAGTCAGAGAAAACCCTCGACTTTGAGAAGACGGCAAGCATTGGGAGCATGATGATTCACACATCTCCCACGATCTCTTTCCCAACTCTCCTTGTTTTCATACCAAGCAACAAAGCAGATGTTAAACAAGACTATCAACAAAGCCATCATCCAGCCCTTTTATTTAGGCTATTCATATCCTCAGCCCTAAAATTAAATGACTTTCACAATAAAAAACAGAAATCAATGCTCCATCTATTGTCATGGTTGAAGGAAGGGATCTAATTAGAAGCAAAGACTGATAGAACAATCATTACAACTCTTAATCCCAAACAT
Source organism: Heptranchias perlo (assembly GCF_035084215.1). Classification (NCBI taxonomy): domain Eukaryota; kingdom Metazoa; phylum Chordata; class Chondrichthyes; order Hexanchiformes; family Hexanchidae; genus Heptranchias; species Heptranchias perlo. Next base: position 11,643,153 of record NC_090360.1, read on the forward strand.
AAGGATTGATAGCCTTTGAGTGCCACACCAACCCCTTCTTTGATTTTTATGTGAACACTCCTTATCTCAGAACTTTAATTTGCATGACTTTGCTTGCAGGCAGTTCCTATGATATGTTAATTGCAGGGTGCGTTAGTACTAAAAGGTTAACATAAAATCCTTTGCAAACAAGCTAATAGTTTATGATAATTTTTTTCTTGCCCTTTGTCTATCGCTGGGCTGCCTCTAGCTGCAGTTTTATCAAAGGGCTGTAAAATATATTTTAAACAAGTTCATTCATTCATAATTAATATTTAAATCACTTAATTTAATTTTGCTGTTCTGACCCGCTAACAGACTCCGAATTATAATGTAATTAAACCATTCTCCCTTATGGATGTTTTCATTTCAGATTTAAAGGGGGAAGAGCATTCCACCCAACAGGATCATTGTAACAAATTACTGCAAAAGTTGGAAAACTGCACACTTGTGTATTTAGAAGTTATTAAAACTATTATAGTAAATCATAGAGTAACCACAAAAGCATGTTTCCTTATTTTTACACAAACCCATAATTTTGAAGATGATTACAGAAAAAATGTGTACACTATTCATAATAAAATGGGAAAGTCTTTTGAACATAACTACCCTTGCAGGCCTTAAGGTAATTATATAGTGCATGTATTGTGTTATGACTACTGTATTTCTTGTTTTGGATACGGGCAGGCAGAAAAATGTGGAAAAGACAAAAAAAAGGTGACTTAACTGTGAGGGTGAAATACATTGTGTGCCTTACATTTCCCCAAATCATTTAAGTTTTATAATAAAGTAGATTTAAAACAAAATCCAACATAATTTTTCTCATCTTAATAGTTTTAGTAATATGATAAAACTTACATTAAAGGCTATAAAAATGTGGCAAGAAACAGTTTGCTTTTTTTAAAAAAAAACAAAAGTCAATCGCTCAACTCTGGTTGGACTGAAAGATGTTATGGAGTGTGGCAGGTTGAGACAAAACTCAACGGTTGAGACATGTCTTGAGATTACCAGATTCTTAAGTACCAATGACAGTAATTAAAGGAATCTTACAACACCAGGTTATAGTCCAACAATTTTATTTTAAAATCACAAGCTTTCGGAGATTATCTCCTTCGTCAGGTGGGTAGTGACGAAGGAGATAATCTCCGAAAGCTTGTGATTTTAAAATAAAATTGTTGGACTATAACCTGGTGTTGTAAGATTCCTTACATTTGTCCACCCCAGTCCATCACCGGCATCTCCACATCATAGTAATTAAAGGAATAGTACAAGAAACACAGTGCAGAGGTAGGAAAGAAAGAACTTGCATTTATATTGCGCCATTCGTGACCTCAGGATGTCCCAAAGTGCTTTACAGCCAATGAAATACTTTTGAAGTGTAGTCACTGTTGTAAGGTAGACCCTAATATTGTGGTCTGATAAACTGTTGGAAGATTTGTAGCTCAGCATGGGGCAGACTATGCAAGGAAGATTTAAATGGTAGAAATGGATCTCTTGTGGTGGAGCCTTTGATAAACTTGGCCACAATAATAACTCATTACTATTTAAACTTTTCCAGACATCTGGCTATAATCTGGCACTATTACAATATACAATCCTTCAAATATATATTCTGTGTCCTATGCTACTTTAAATTTATACATCCAATCAAATAATTAGAACCCAGAGTTTAACTGTCTGGACATTTTGAATCAAATTAATCTAATCACTAGGTTCTCCTTTGCTTGGCTAACCTGTGACAGAATATAATTATCAAATCTTCCCATGTAACTTCACCTAAAATTATTGCTGAAATACCAATCTTTACTTTACATATGGTTGTTTTATTAGTTCCAGAAAGCTCAGGTACATTTAAAAGAATATTGTTGGTTTGATTTTTATACTACACCTATAAAGGTCAACAAATTGACCTTCAAAATATTCAATTAAGGTAATAGTGACATTTAATGTGCAAAAATCAGGAGAAATAATTTTGCCTTTTCAACAATGGGACACCGAATCCAAACTTGGCACACGGCATGGAATTTGTTAATTAATTTTTCTTGATTATATATATGGAAAGGTTAGCTCAAAGTTGCACTGTGCATGTCTGCCATCAAAAAAAACTGGAACAGAGTTAATAAAATAGAAAAGGCTGCAGAAGAGGCTGAACTGTTTTTGAGATATTAATTTACCTTCATGGTCCACTCCTTGTGTGAATCAGATTTGTTGATCTTTTGCTTCACTGACACTAGCTTTAAGGAAGTGTTCTGGTTATTAGAGTCGGCCTCACTGAAGGCCTGACATAGATCACGGTGCAGCAATGTAAATGAGACCACACTAAATGCCTCGGGCAGCAATCAAATGGCCAGTGGCAGTGGCTCTGGACGTCACATGTCATCATTTGGTCTGCAAAACTGGCATATAGGGGTCTTCTCAGCCAGGAAAGAAATTGAAAGTGTTGATTTGTGTTGCTACCAGCTCCCTTGAAATGATCCCTTTTGAGTCATTTGTATATTTGTTGTGAGGTACTTTCTGAGCTAAGCTAACAGATCCCAAAGTCTGAGAATAACTTTACTTTTGACATTAATCCCAGCTTGCAACACATTTTAGAGGAGAGGGAGAGTTGGGAACACAAGGTTGCATGAAGCCCAATTTAATATGACTCAGTTCACTTCAAAGGCAGTAGGAAAACTTTTAACATAGTTCAAGAGTTGTTCCAGTCTACAATTATTAGATCACCTTTAAAGCTTTATGTGAAATAGCATCAATGAACCTTTAGATAATGTATCTCCAGGTGCGATAAGGATACAATTAGCTGGCGTATTATTCAATCCTTCATGCAATGGTTAGCTGCTTATTAAAAAGAAGTTCACCCAAACAAGGGTTTGTGTCGCTCAGTAATTCCAGGCATTTTCCCTGGAAACAATCACAGAAAATTTTAACTGTCAGATTTTACACGGAAATGATACCTGTACTTTTATCAGTGAGGAATCTTTGGACAACAAGGAGCCATCTCTCTTGTAAATTTATCATCCAGACAATCCTGTAGGTGGTGAAAATAAACAAAAAGAGCAGGACGAACATACCAAGGCAATTTACTATAATCCTACTGTGGGTAAGTATCACTTTGTTCATCTGAGGGTTGTTTTTTGCGCTTTTTTTTGTGCTATTAACCCTATTCCTTGATTTTAATGCTGAAATTCTACCATGTGAAATTTTCCACAGTGGAGTTAAAGTTGGAAATCTTGCCACTTCTGCATTACCTGTGATCATACCAATTGCATGATCATTTAACTAACTCAAGCAGCAGCTGCCGAAGTAAGCAGTGCTGTGAGGAGTAGAATTTGGCAAAAATCACAGTGCAGAAATAAAGTCCATTTTTACTGAGAGGGCACTTTCAGAATTAGTTGACAGGGTGCTGGAGAGACAGACTGATCATTTCGGATCTGCAGGGGTCACCACCACAAAGGTCAGCCAGCAGCATGCCCAGCAAGGTGTCCCCGACCCCCAGTCATGTGCATGAGACATTTAACAACCTTCAGAAAACTACCACGGTAACTAATAGTTACAGGAAATATAAAAGGGCAGACAGGGACTATAAGCTCATATATTAGAAGCTACTTTCAATGTAAGTATCCTGTTGCCATCATGGCATGAGTCAAATATGCTGTGACACAGCACAAATATTCTACAAAGAATGCTGACCTACAAATATGGCAGCAAATCAAGGTGCATTTGTAAGAAAATCATGTGCTGTCCTATAAAGGCTCATGGAAATGGAGGGAGCAGCTTCATGGACTGTATGTGTACCCAGTACCATTCATGTCCTGTGTTTGAACCACTGTGAATGAATGAGTATAATGTGTAATTTGTTGTCCTGTAAATCTGAAATGCTATGCTTGACCCTCCTATGTAATATAAACGGTTGCATCTGTGTGCCTTTTTGGAGACACATTTTGTACAATTGTACTTTTTGTTTCTTCTAGGACAAGCTATCATACAACATCAAAGCTAGACAATTGCCTGGGACAAGCATTTAATGGTGTTGATTGGACACAATTAGATCTCCCCTCCAGGACGAGTGACCAGCAAATAGTAAAGAATTGCCATATTCCAAGCATAGTATCTCTGTGGTAATAGCATACAGCCACTAAAAACTACAACAAGGCATCATGTACTCCCATGATTGAACATTAATAGTGCACTCTCCTTTATTCATATTATCCTATGTGTTCTTTTCACAGCTGAATGGTCCAGAAACATGGTCCCCAGCATCTCCCTGAATCAAGGAGTTTTGTGTCCCCCCCTCATTGCAGCAACATTAAACACAAATCATGCACTTCACAGCTAGGACATATTGAAGTATTTGATAAATTAAATAGTACTACTAGCATTGTTCCAATAGACTCAGAGATGCTGACTGGATTTACTCAGAAGCCTCCCTTAACATGCCCGATGATGTAGAACTCTTTGAACAGAGGACACTGGCCCATGTTCATGCTGCACCAACTTAATTTGAGTCCAAGCAGTGAAAATCAGAGTCTGGATGCTCTGAAAGCGTGCAAATCCTCGATCTGAAGCTAATGGAACAACACGGGCAAAGCAATGGTAAAAGGCATCTCTAGGCTGAGGACTAAGGTGCAGAATTGTAGTTCTGCAAATACACTTAATAATAAGAGGCACACAGACACTTAATGAAGCACACTGTGATCTGTACAGTAAAGCACAGAAGTGCACAATAAATGTTGCAAGTAATCAAAATTTCCTCTTGTTTAGGACTGTTTCTTAAACGATAAGTAGTACCAGTATTTGTTCATTATTAACCATTACTATTAAGGTGCAGAACACCAGTGTGAAGGGGATAGGACAGACATCATTGCTCTGCAGACAAGGCTAATAGTACAGATTAATAGCCCAGTGAAAAAAAAGCAGTAAACTGCTCCCACGGTTTTGTGCTGGTGGTGGGGAATCTTCCTCAAGGGGCAGATCTTCTGACTCATTGTAATTCTCTGGTACCTGCTGATAACTGTAGAATATTGTAGAATATTGCAGCAAACCATCACTAATTTGCTGACCTTCTCAGAGGCATACATGAAAGAGCCATCACCTGAATCATTGCTTCATTAAGCCATAGGCCTGCTCGATCAGCACTCTGATCTGGCCACCAATCTAATTGTAGTGGACTTCTGCCCCGGTAAGCACATTATGCACAGAAGACATGAGCTTTAGGTACATTATACAACCCCACATCACCCAGCTTTTTGGCTTTGCTTCCCCTTGGAACAGTTCAGTAAGGTTGGATTGGTACATGACATATGGAGTTGAAAATAGTGATGGTTTAGAGGTAGAGCTGGGTGTTGTTGGAATACACGTGGAAACTAACCCCATGCCTTGGGATAATGTCATTAAGGAACAATGTGTAAATGGTGAAAAAGGGAGGGCCAAGGACGGAGTCTTGAGGCACTCTGGAGGTGACCATGAGGTCATCATGGTAGCTACGAAAGGCAGACTTGGATTCATATAGCGCCTTTCACATCCTTAGGATGTCCCAAAGCACTTCAGCCAATGAATAGTCATTGCTGTTTAGTAGGTAAAGTGGCAGCCACGTTACACACAAGGTCCCACAAACAGCATTGAGATGAATAGCCAGTAAATGTGTTGTACAGTGTTGGTTGAGGGATGAATGTTGACCAGCACACAGAGAACTTCCTGCTTTTCTTAGAAAAAACACTGTGGAATATTTTATGAACAGTGCCTCGGATTAGCATTTCATTTGAAAGAATGGTACCTCTGACAATGCAGCACTGCCTCAGTTGGTGAGCGCCGGGGCAAGGAAAGCCATGTGAGTGTAGAGCAGCTAGGTAGGGAAGAGTTCAAGGAAACAGAAGCAGTTCCCATAGAAGAGATGAGCCTACTGACAGATGGGGCACAGAGGTGCTAGAGAGTGATGCGGGGATAGGGCTGAAGTGAGGGAGGATCTTGGAGGGATCAGGAGCAGGATAGGGAAGAGGAGAAGAAGAGGGCAAAAGTTGATGCACTTGCACAGATGGTCTCAATCTTTGTGATGAAAAATTCGATAAACTCCTTGCACTGAGTGTTGGAAGTAAGAATGAGGGGAGCGGGGAAAGAAGGTCAATGGAGATGGTTGGTCGTTAAGAAATGAGAGTCTGTGGATTAGCCTTACCGTCCAGGATAATCCAGGAACAGGAGGATCTTTTTTAAACCAGGTCTTCCCAGCGGCTGACCTCATTGAATACAGCAAGTTTATTTTTGGGTTGCTATCAGTTGTACAAGTCAGGAGCCAGCACTCCTAGCACTCCACTAAACCCACATAAAAGTTGCTTAAACTGAAACTGAGGTCTGGAGTAATGGGCCTCCGTGAAGAATTTATTGCACCAATTGGTGTTAAGAACCATTAACAATCTGTTAATTGGAATTGTTAAAATAGGATATTAAGACAATCCCAGAAAGTTACCACTAAGATCTTTTTTCACAGGAAAGCACTAAAACCACCAACTGAGGCTACTGGTTCTGTTTCCTTAGTTTTCCGCCACTTTAACATCAGCCTTTTTTGGATCTAGCAGCAGAAAATGTACTTGCTGATGTGTCAAAGGCAGATCATAACTCAAGATTAGAGTGAAACTGCAATAAACTCAGTGCTTGAGATCAGTTGTGTACATTTCCATCAAAATAGGCACCTTATTCTGTTGCCTACACACCAATACAAAGACACCAGCTGGGAAACTTGTAAAGCACCGGTAACAACACTGTTAAAACTGCTTCAGGCAACCCCTCCCAATCATTCAGAGTCTGCTGTTTACTTCTTTGTAAACACTGTCGCTTACAGACTCTCAGGCACCAACTCTCTGATATTAGCCTTCACTTATGTGAAACTGTCCAGAAACTTAACTTGGTGACCTCTCTAATGATCCCTGAAACTAAGCTGTGTGAGGTGGCACAGTGTGTGTATTTAGAAACATGCCTATTTTGTTATTTGACATTTTCTTGGAATTTGGGAGTTTTCTATCATACATTGTAAGCACAAATGAAATCTGCCTATGTCATGGTGAGTGGAAATAGTTACATGCTTGGATTCATTCACATGAAGTAATGAGTTTAAAGGGGTATGGTTATCTGAAATATTTGGTTTGCAAACCAGAGTTTCCAGCATGTAAACCAGGGCCAAATTGGAGTATTTGGAAGGGAGGTAGAATGCAGTCAACAACTTGCATTTATATAGCTCCTTTAACATCGAAAACTGTTGCAAGGTACTTCACAGAGGCATAATAAAAAAAAGCAAAATACAGCGGATACTGGAAATCTGAAATAAAAACAGAAGATGCTGGTAAACACTCAGCAGGTCAGGCAGCATCTGTGGAGAGAGAAGCAGAGTTAACGTTTCAGGCGATGACCTTTCGTCAGAACTTAGGCAGATGTTGGAGATGAACAGCTTTTAAGCAAGTACAGAGCCAGAGAAAAAGGAGGCAGGGAATGAACAAAAAGGAAAGGTCTGTGATAAGGTGGAGGGCAAGAGTGATTAAATGACAAAAGGAATGACGGTGCAAAGCAAAAGGATAATAGGACAAGTGTAGAAATAAAAGATGGCTCCAGAGGATGTGTAAATGGTAACAGAACGTCCGAGAAAAAAATGGGAGTGGTGGTTAAGATCTAAAGTTGTTAAACTCAACGTTAAGGTCGGAAGGCTGTAAAGTGCTCAGTAGAAAGATGAGGTGCTGTTCCTCGAGTTGTGTTGAGCTTCTTTGGAACAGTATAGGAAGCCGAGAACAGAGAGGTCAAAGTAACAGTGGGACAGAGTATTAAGTGGCAAGCGACCGGGAGCTCAGGGTCATGCTTGTGGACTGAACGGAGGTGTTCAGCAAAGCGATCACCCAATCTGTGTTTGGTCTCCCCGGTGTAGAGGAGACCACATCGTGAGCAGCGAATACGGTATATTAAGTTGGAAGAAGTACAAGTGAATTGCTCTTTCACCTGGAAGGAATGTTTGGGGCCCTGAACGATGGGAAGGGAGGAGGTGAAAGGGCAGTTGTTGCATGGGAAGGTGCTGGGGAAGAGGAGCAGGTATTGGGGGTGAAGGAAGAGTGGGCCAGGGTGTCTCAGAGGGAACGGTCCCTTAGGATTGCTGAGAGGGGAGGGGACAGGAAGATGTGTTTGGTGGTGCCATCACGCTGGAGGTGGCGGAAATGGCTGCTGATGATCTGTTGAATGTGGAGGCTGGTGGGTGGAAGGTCAAAATCAAAAAAACAAGAAGAAAACTGGTCGGTGAGCCAAAGGAGGAGATATTATGAAGGGGGCCAAAAATTTTAGTCAAAGGGCTGCACTTTAAGCTGGGTCTTAAAGGAGGAAAGAGTGGTGGAGAGGCAGAGATTTAGCAAGGGAATTCCATAACAAGGGCTTAGGCAGCTGAGGGCATGGTTGCCTATGGTGGGGCGAAGGAAGAGGGGATACACAAGAGGTCATAATCAGAGTAACGGAAGAGGGTTGTAGGGCTGGAGGAGGTTACAGAGATAGGATGGGGCAAGGCCATGAAGGGATTTAAACATGAGGATAAAAATTTTAAATTTGAGGCCTTGAGGACTGGAAGCCAACATAGGTCTGCAAAGATGGGTGAGCAGGACAATGTGGGCTAAGGTGTGGACAGCAGAATTTTGGATGAGCTGAAGTTTACCGAGGGTGAAGGATGGAAGTCCGAATAGGAGACCACTGGAATAGTCGAGACTAGCTGTGACAAAGCCATGGATGAGGGTTTCAGTTAGGTTTGCTAACCCTCCAGGATTGTCCTGGAGTTTCCAGGAATTAAAGATTAATCTCCTGGACACTGTTGCAAGCAACCCAGGAGAAAAATCACAGGGGCATTAAAAAAATTGGTATTTTCATTTTCTTTAAACATTTACTAGTTATAAAAATATTGGAAATGGGAAAACAGGCTGTTTGACCGGGGTGGGGGCGCGGTTGGAGGCGGGGGTCATGTGATGAAACCTCCAGGAATATGTCCAGCCAGAGTTGGCAACCCTAGTTTCAGCAGCAAATCAGGAGGTATGGGGAGAAGCAGGTGATGTTATGGTGTTGGAAGAAGGCAGTCTTTGTGATGGTGAGGATATAGGTTCAGAAGTTCATCTCTGGGTCAAATAGGACACTGACATTCCAAACAGTCTGATTGAAGCTGAGACAGTGGCTGGGAGGGGAATGGAACCAATACCAAGGGTATGAAGTTTGTGGTGGGGACCAAAGATGATGGCTTCAGTTATCTCGATGTTTAACTGAAGGAAATTGCAGCTCATCCAAGACTTGGACCGTTTTGGTGCCATGGCAGGGGTGGGAACCTAATTTGAAAGTCATATTACTTAACTGTGTAATGACAAAGCTGATTATAATTACAAGCAAGTTATGCACTGAGCAATATCCACTAAAATTATTGGGGTCTCCCACATCAATGTCTCTTCAGAGTCATTACAGTGAGTGAGTGGAAAATGAATGAAATTTACTGCCAATCAATTAAGAATAATAGCCTTTTTTTGTTTTGCCTTCCAATTATATTCTTTTGCTTCCTCTTCTGAGAGTATCAACTCCTTTTTGAGACAGGATTTCATGGAGTGAATTCTCTGATCACACAGTGGTCATTAATTCATGTGTGATCCTTGATATGATAGCAGGCTATTTGACAGAAGGTGGCACACCAACCCAGTGTCCAGAATAAAATAAGTAAAATAATTTTGAAAAATGGAGTGCATAATTCATCCAAATATGTGTAGACTAGTCATAAAAAATAAAACAGCATTATTTCTGCAGCTTACATAGAATTACATAGAATGTACAGCATAGAAACAGGCCCAATAGGTCTATGCCGGTGTTTATGCTCCACACAAGCCTCCTCCAACCCTACTTCATTTAACCTTATCAGTATAACCTTCTATTCCTTTCTCCCTCATGTACTTATCTAGCTTCGCTGTAACTGCATCTATGCTATGCTAGGCTGGGCACCGCACTTTAGGAAGAATGTGAAGGCCTTAGAGACGGTGCAGAGGAGATTTACTAGAATGATTCCAGTGATCAGGGACTTAAATTATGTGGATAGACCAGAGAAGCTGGGATTGTTCTCCTTGGAACAGAAAAGGTTGAGAGGAGATTTGATAGAGGTATTCAAAATCATGAAGGGTCTAGACAGAGTAGTTAGAGAGAAACTGTTCCCATTGGCGGAAGGGTCAAGAACCAGAGGACATAGATTTAAGATGATTGGCAAAAGAACCGAAGGTGACATGAGAAAAAATGTTTTTATGCAGCGAGTGGTTGGGATCTGGATTGCACTGCCCGAGGGGGTGGTGGAGGCAGATTCAATCATGACCTTCAAAAGGGAACTGGATAATTACTTGAAACGAAAAAATGTGTAGGGCTACAGGGATTGGGCGGGGGAGTGGGACTAGCTGGATTGCTCGTGCATAGAGCCGGCATGGGCTCGATGAGCCAAATGGCCTCTTTCCGTGCTGTAACCTTTCTATGATTTGCCTCAACTACTCCTTGTGGTAGCGAGTTCCACATTCTAACCACTCTCTGAGTAAAGAAGTTTCTCTTGAATTCCTTATTGGGTTCATTTGTGACTATCTTATATTTATCACCCCTAGTTTTTAAATACTTCTTTTCACAGAGCCACTAACCTTTGGAATAAGATGCCAGCACATGCAATTTCAAAGGGCAAGTTCCTGTGAGTAAATCGAGTTACAGAAGGTCGGTGGGTTAATGGGGACTAGTGGTACAGAACCAGGAAACACCATCTACTGGAATTTGTTCAAATTGCCTTTGGGGGAGGGAGGAGTCACAGAGAGATTTCCCAGATGATTTTCCCTGTGCTTTATACCTCTCCCAGGAGTTTGTGGGGAGTGGAGGGGGATTCTGTGTGTGGGTCGCACCATGTGAGGATAGGATGTCCCTTTTTCATATAGAATCATACAGCACAGAAGGAGGCTATTCAACGTGCTTGTGCTGGCTCTCAAAGAGCTATCCAAATAGTCCAACTCCCCTGCCCTTTCCCCATAGCCCTGCAATTGTTTCCTATTCAAATATTTATCCAATCCCCTTTTGAAAGTGACTATTGAATCCACTTCCACCACCCTTTCAGGCAGTGCATTCCAGATCATAACAACTCAGGGTACAAATATATTTGCATTAATTAATTAGTCATTAATAATACTTATTGCATTCATTGTTTTGCGTTAATATTTATTTTGATATATTTTATCCTTTTCCCACCCTCCCCTGAACCGTCTCCCCAAGGCCAAACCCCGGGCCCCACCCTGTCCCTCCCGAGTCTGCCCCTCCCCATGACGTGTCCGTCCGTGGGGCTGGAGCCCAGACTCAGGCTGCCCAGCTTAGCCCCCGATCCGCTTCCCCCTCCTCTCCTCAGGTATCGGGGGCTCTGGGCTTCTATGTACTTATCATATTCAACATGTCTACATCAAAAAGGAAGAATTGAGGTAATTAGTTTGCGGAAACAGAAAAGGGAGAATGTAAAAAAAATGAGCAGGCATAATCTTCTCTCTAATGCAATAAGACCATTTTTACTATCTTTAATTTGGAGATAGTTCTATATAGTGTCAGAATCTCAATAAGCCAGGGACTGTCATAAAGTTTTCATTTAAAGGATGTAGTGCATCAGAATTTCAATCCTTAAGAGGATTCCTGTCTTTCAAAAGGCTTGAGCAACAGTTAAAGAATGATCAAGTCACAATGATAGCATTAAAGTAAGGCCAATAACTGAATTCTTACAGATTCTGTAATTGGCAACACTGAAGTTTTCAGCTGGTTCCCAACATTAGCATTTAGACAGGCGAAACAAGTAAAAATACATATTTATATGCTTCAGACAACATCCATTGCACTTGAATACAGAGTAAAACTCAACCTTGATGAAGTTTTTCTCCAAACCTTGATCTTATAACAGATATGCTTGAATTTTCATTTAATTACCTTTAGAGGGGGAACTAGGAAGAAGTTTCACGTAATTTTGATTCCTGGAAGCTTTGTCCCAGGTTTTCATTTCTCTTAAGAGATCAAATAGGTTAGTGAGGTACCATGACAGGGCACACTTGGTCTATTGTATGGGCCAAGTGGCTTTTTATTGTTCCATATTTTGTTATATTCCCAAGTTTAAATGTGTTCTTATTTGCTCAGTGGACTTTATACACTGTGATAGGAATTTTCTCAGCCACCAGCAAAATGCAGTTGGTGGACAGTCCATCAAAGTAGTAACTATTGGTCTTTAGTAGTGTCCTCTACAGTGGGAAATGTAACACTGTAGTGCCTCTACTACTGCTCTGGGTAGTAGAGGTCCTACACTGGGTGTAGTGCCCCTACCACCCGGAGCAGTAGTAGGGGCACTACAATTGGCCACAGCATTCCAGATTAGGGGAAGGGAAAAAGGAAATCACCTAAGTTTCCCACTCCTGGTTGCCGCTTTCTGCTGTAAAGTGTCATCTCTGGACTTCGGGTGAGGACAGGACTGGATGCTGATGATCCCACAGTCAAAAGGTCTGCCAGCACTCACCATCAAGTCTCACACATTCAAGGTACCATGGCACATGAGGGAAGCTAACACCTGTGAAAACATACCGCAGTATGAATCCGCACTTTCAGAAGAGAAACTGGACATAAACCCGTGCCTTGCATTTTTTTCTTCATATTTTCTATTTGATCAGTTAAGCAGATGTAAAGTTGGTCAGAAGCAGAAAATGCTGGAAATGCCCAGCAGTAACTCAGTATCAGCAAAGACATGTTAACAGTTTGGGTACAAGACCCTTCCTCAGGCATTTCGAGCTGGCCATGTCTCCATCACTGGGTTCCTCACCACACTAAAAGAAAAATGGGATTGTAGGTCCACAGTGTGGCCGACCTACTCTTTTTACACTGGATCACCCTATTTCTTGACCTCCTGCAGAAGATCCCTACCAGTGGTGTCATAAAGAGAAGAGAATCAGAAACGTTCCACTGCCTCTAAATTATTACAGTTTTATAATCACCATAATATCAGTGATTACTTTCAGGAGCAAAATTCAATCCATTGTCAAAAAGAAAGAGGGAGCTTTACCCCGATTTAGGTTATGCTAAAAATGGTTTAATGATAGTGGATGTGCTAAAACATTCCACGTCCCAGCATTAAGATCTTTTACGTTGAAGGAGAAAATGCACGAGGCAACTATGCAAATATCTACCTCGGAGTTGATATTGTAGAAGTGGAAGCACTGTAGTGGGCAAAGATCTACCAGGAACTAGACTAAAAAAATGGTTATTAGCTTCTCTAATTAGCTCGAGTAAAATATAGTGTAATGCAGAATTAAAAATAATGCTGCATTTCTAAGGACCCACTGGGTCTAAACAAATATGAAATCTCCCCTGACCAAACAGACATTTGAACTTGATGCACCTGAAACTACATCATCCCATCAAATCAATGTACAAGTATCAAACACTGCAGTTCACCAGCAGGGTGTTCCTATTGCGCCACAGTACATTATGCATCAGTACGTCAACATGGCATACGTCCAAGCTTGGTCAGGGCCTTCCTCTGGAACACATGACAGCATCAAGCTCAGCACATTACAATCTATTCCCCTAGAAGCAAGAATGATACAATGTGCACATTGTTAAAAGTTCATCTTGCTTCCATTATGGTATGCAGAGTGGTAATAAATTACATTTAGTGTTCACAGGCTGCACCACGTGAACACCAAGTGCAAGCCAAGCTGGAAGAGGCCTGGATTTGCAAACATACCATCTGTATGAACAGGCACAGAAGGAATTGTCATAAAGTTTTTTTTTAAAGTATACACCCAATAGAGTTCAACAAACTTTTCTGCAATCTAACATAGTTGCTATTCTTTCATTCCCTCCCCGACCGCATAAAAAGAGTATTTCTTCCCATCTTAGGGTCAAAAAGTTAGATTCACGAACCGCCTGGATGAAGATGAAAGTGCAAAAAAAAAAAATCGACATTTGTGGAGCAGTTATTATGAGTCACTCAGTTCACCTATCTCAGCAGCTGTACTTGTTCCATGGGCAAATGTGCTCCTGACATTAAATATGTTGCAATGGAATCACTGCCTATGAGGTCCTGGCTAGAACATGGGAAGACTGTTACATCCAACTTCAGTCCAAACTTTGTTTCTTTAATGCGTGGGTGCTCTCCATCCTACTCTATGCCTCCGAGACTTGGCCCTTTATAAAACTAACTGAAAATCTCATCTTTCTCAGCCATATCGTTTGTCTTCAGTAGTTAACTCCTGGTCATAAAGGCTTTGTGCATCAGTATACCATCCAGACATAGAAGGGAGCCACCCAAGGGGCCAACACTTAGATACTTGGATTTTCCAAGTTAAAACAGGATTTTGACCTGCTAGTAGCAACATCCTATCTGCAGTCACTAAGCAAGAAACTTGGAAACAATGAAGGTCACAACTATGCAACTTAACTTTGGATAAACCATATCCATCACAGTTTCACCCAAGTGACAGCCAGCCTGTCTCAAATTTCTGCCAATACTGCTGTATATCACCAACATTTCATGGCAGAAACATTTTGCCTGTGCTTCTATTATTTTGGCTGAGACCTTCTACTCCTTATGTGGGCAAGCATGGTTACAGCACACTTGTACAGCTTTTGATGCACCACCAGACTCCAGTAGTTGCCTCCTTTATTATTACAAGATGGTAACTCAACTATTATTTCATATTTGCTAATCCATGGGTTGAAACACAATGTTATAAAACAACCCAGGGTGTCTCATGGCTCCAAGTTAAACAAGGTCAAGGAAACTTCCCATTGTTACCTACCACCGCCACCTCCCCCCCTCCCCCACCCCAAACTGATCAATTAATACTCCTCCATGTTAAACATCACTTGGAAGAAGCTCTGAGGGAAGCAATGGCACAGAATATGCTTTGGGTGGGGGATTCCAATGTCCACCACCAAGAATGACTTGTTGGTACCACTAATGACCAAGTCCTGAAGGACACAGTTGCCAGACTGGGCTTGTGTCAAGTGGTGAGCAAATCAACATGAGGAAATAACCTACTTGACCTTGTCCTCACCAACCTACCTTGCGCAGACATGTTTTATCCTTGACAACATTGTGCGGTGGCCACTTCTACCAATCTTCTGAAGTCCCATCTCCACAGTGAGGACACCCTCCACCAGGCAGTGTAACACCACCACTGTGCTAAATGGGACAAACTAAGAATCAACCTGCCCAAAACTGCAGGGCTTCAGGAGCAACAGAATATGTAACCTCATGGCCCAGCACATCTCTCACACTGAGATCACTATCAAGCCAGAGGAGAGGTAAATAATCTGCCCTTGATACAAGGCAGCATGCAACTGAATAAGACACCAAGGAGCCCTAGCAAAACTGAGGTCAAAAGAAGTCAAAAGGGAAAACCATCCAGTGGCTGGATTCATATCTGACACAAAGGAAGATGGTTGTGGTTGTCAGAGGCCAATCATTCCAGCCCCAGAACAAAACTGCAAGAGTTCCATAGGAAGATGTCCTTGGTCCAATCATCTTTGGCTGTTTCATCAATGGCGTTTCCTCTATCATAAAGGTATGGAGTTTGGCTGTTCACCGATAATTCCAGTGTACTGCTCCACTGATAATGAAATAAGCTCATGCCAGTTGACAGCAGGACCTAGATAATATCCAGGCTTGGGCTTATAAATGGTAGGTAGCATTCATGTCACCTAAGTGCAAAGTAATCACCTTCTCGAATAAGAGAAAGCCCAGTAATCTTCCCCTGACCTTCAATGGCATTTCACCCATCTAGTGGGTAAACCAATGACTAAAAGCTTAATTGGACCAGCCATGTCAACACCTTAGCTACAAGAGCAGGTCAAAGGTTGGGTACTTTTCAAAGGAAGGCTCACCTTCTAAGGTGTCAGCCTCAGCACAGTGGTAACACACTCGCCTCTGAGTCAGAAGGTTCTGAGTTCAAGTACCACTCCAGAGACTTGAGCACATAATCCAGGCTGACGCTTCAGTGCAGTTCTGAGTGAGTGCTGGACTATTGGAGGTGCCGTCTTTCAATTCAGACGTTAAACTGAGGCCTCATCTCCCTCTCAGGTGGACGTAAAAGATCCCATGACACTATTTGAAGATGAGCAGGGGCGTTCTCCCTGGTGCCCTGGCTAATATTTATCCCTCAACCAACATCATTCAAGAAGGGGAGTAGGGAAAAACCGGGGAACTACAGGCCAGTGAGCCTAACATCAGTGGTAGGAAAATTATTGGAAAAAATTCTGAAGGACAAAATTAGTCTCCACTTGGAGAAGCAAGGATTAATCAGGGATAGTCAACATGGCTTTGTCAAGGGAAGATCATGTCTGACTAATTTGATTGAATTTTTTGAGGGGGTGACTGGGCGTGTGGATGAGGGTAACACAGTGGATGTGGTATACATGGATTTCAGTAAGGCCTTCGATAAAGTCCCCCACAGGAGACTGGTCAAGAAGGTACGAGCCCATGGAATCCAGTGTGCCTTGGCACTTTGGATACAAAACTGGCTTAGTGGCAGAAGGCAGAGGGTGATGGTCGAAGGTTGTTTTTGTGACTGGAAGCCTGTGGCCAGTGGGGTACCACAGGGATCGGTGCTGGGTCCCTTGCTGTTTGTGGTCTACATTAATGACTTGGATATGAATGTAAAAGGTATGATCAGTAAGTTCGCTGATGATACAAAAATTGGTAGGGTGGTAAATAGCGAGGAGGATAGCCTCAGTCTGCAGGACGATATAGATGGGTTGGTCAGATGGGCGGAACAGTGGCAAATGGAATTTAACCCGGAAAAGTGCGAGGTGATGCACTTTGGAGGGACTAACAAGGCAAGGGAATACACAATGAATGGGAGGACCCTAGGCAAGACAGAGGGTCAGAGGGATCTTGGTGTGCAAGTTCACAGATCCCTGAAGGCGGCGGAACAGGTAGATAAGGTGGTAAAGAAGGCATATGGGATGCTTGCCTTTATTAGCCGAGGAATAGAATATAAGAGCAAGGAGGTTATGATGGAGCTGTATAAAACACTGGTTAGGCCACAGCTGGAGTACTGTGTGCAGTTCTGGTCGCCACACTACAGGAAGGATGTGATCGCTTTGGAGAGGGTGCAGAGGAGATTCACCAGGATGTTACCAGGGCTGGAGCGCTTCAGCTATGAAGAGAGACTGGGAAGATTGGGTTTGTTTTCCTTGGAGCAGAGGAGGCTGAGGGGGGACATGATTGAGGTGTACAAAATTATGAGGGGCACAGATAGGATGGATACTAAGGAGCTTTTTCCCTTCGTTGAGGGTTCTATAACAAGGGGACATAGATTCAAGGTAAAAGGCGGGAGGTTTAGAGGGGATTTGAGAAAGAACTTTTTCACCCAGAGGGTGGTTGGAGTCTGGAACTCACTGCCTGAAAGGGTTGTGGAGGCAGGAACCCTCACAACATTCAAGAAGCATTTGGATGAGCACTTGAAATGCCATAGCATACAAGGCTACGGACCAAATGCTGGAATATGGGATTAGAGTAGACAGGGCTGATGGCCGGCGCGGACACGATGGGTCGAAGGGCCTCTCTCCGTGCTGTATAACTCTATGACTCTATGATTACCTGGTCATTATCGCATTGCTGTTTGTTGGATTTGCTACGTGCAAATTGACTGCCGCCTTTCCTACATTACAACAGTGACTACATTTCAAAAGCACTTAATTTGCTGTAAGGCACTTTGAGACATTGTGAGGTCATGAAAAGAGCTTTATAAATCCTCTCCACTAAATACAGGGTTCAAGTCAGGAGTGTAATGGAATGCTCACCTTTTGCCTGGATGGGTGCTGCCACAGCAACACACATGAAGCTTGACAACCACCAGAACAGAAGAGTTCACTTGATCTATGCCCCTATCACTTAATATCCGCCCCCACCATCACTGCCACACTGTGGCTGCAGTATATACTATGTACAGGATGCTGTGCAGCATCTAACCAAGGTTACTTTGCCAGCACCTGTTTTCCCTGCAAACCTTATTATTGAAAAGGACAAGAGCAACAATATCCAAGTCGCACATCTTCCTGACTTGGAAATATGCTGTTGTTCCTTCATCGTTGCTGAGTCAATATCCTGACATTCCCTACCTAACACCATTGTAGAAGCACTATCACTATGAGAATCTCAGCAGTTCAAGGAGAAGGCCCGCCACCACTTTTCAGGGCAACTAGAGATGAGCACTTAGTGTGACCTTGCCAGCGTCACCCACGTCACGAGAACAAATGAAACAAAACCCAACGACAATCGCACTTAGGGTTGCCATCTTTTGCAAAGTCCAAAAAAGAACAGCGGGTGAAATCGTGGAAGGTATACTGAGATTTGCTTTGCTGATAAAAGATTTTTCATCAATAAGTTTTATAATAAATACCTCCACATCATGAGATATAGAGGTAGAAAATCAGGTATTTAGTGTTCAGTTTATGGGGGCGATTTTAACCTCCAAGAATGGGTGGGTTGGGGGCGGGTGGGAGTTAAAAATAGTTGGTTTTTTGGGTCGCAACTGCAAAATGTTCAGACCTTGCATTCCCAGTGGGAAGCCTGCACTTTTCTGCGCCCAACTTCAACCCAGAAATAAAGACAGATTGCGGTCACGACCCAAAAAACTCCCACCCGCCCTCAACCCACCTGTTCTTGGGGGTTAAAAATCACCCCCATATTCGAGAAACTACCCAACATTCAACTCAAAAACGAGGCAGGTGCCAACTCTAATAACATTTGTATTAATATTGAAAACTATTTAGTTAGTTATGCATTTGTATAACAGTTCAAACTTTTTATTTATAACTGCAATATCAGGAATAGAAAATTATTCACTTTAACAAGACAATTTTTTATGTTTGGGGGGGGGGGGGTTGAATATATTAACATAAATTCAGTTTTGATTGGTTGCATGATGTTTTCAGGTTCAAGGTGTGCAGATTGGACCTGAACAGTAAGAATGGATACCGACCGAACTAATTAAAAAAAAAATCATAGTAACAGAAACCAGATCCTTTTAAAAAAAACATGACCAGGTGATAGCAATGTGCTTCAAGATTCCAAGCTCAGTATGTAATAAAAACAGTCCTAATATTTTTTTTCGTTTTTACTAATGTTTCAGTGAAGGTTTTATCCTAACCTGAAGGATACCCCTTGTAACCTATGGCTTTTTCAGTGGATATCAATACTTGCAACACAAACTTACTGAAACAGAATTGGAATCCAAATATATTTATGAAAAGTGCTAATGGAAAACAGGTATTCTGACAAGTTTATTCATGAGCTATTTTCCTTCTGCAAGTGTTGAGCTGGAACAAATGAGAAGCTGAATAGTAGCAATGTGAACTTGGGTTTCAGAAAACAAATCTTACTTATGATGTGATTAAAATCATTCATTTCAGCAATGATTACATATAAGGCAATCTATATCTCCTCTGATGTCAACAAGAATAGAATCTTTATTTTTGAGGCCATTTAAGAATGCAACACTTGTACGAAGTCAAGAGCTACATTTATGTTGCTAACTTACCATAAATTCCAAGCTCAATTGAATCAGTGAAGAGATGAGAAGTGAGAAAGAGACTGAAATCTCTGACACTCCCAAAGTAATTTATGTGGCATAAAGTACAGGGAGTAACATCACCCATCGAGTATATTATAGGACTGGTACTCTGGAACTGCTAGATTTCAGAAATTTTAAGAATGAAAATGAAGCTTATTTACAAGAAGCAAAATGGAGTCATTCAACATCTTTCCCTCCCCCAAAATATTTATTTCTATTTTGCACAAATACATGACTTACCTTTCTTTTTCTCACATACGTATATTTTGTATTGTCACTGTATAGTTCGACACATAGTAGTTACAGAGCGAACCATTGGTACATTGTGCCTATGCTGGGAACAGGATTTGATTTGTGGGTCACGGTAAATTTGAATAATTGGACCTCCCAGATTGTTGTGCAGAAAGGCCGAATGAGGGGGCATGACCAGCACGTGTGTAGCAGCTTACCCTTCTAGCCACAGCCCCTCCAGAATTCATCCACCAGAGAGGGGTGGAATTTGTGGATCAGGTGCAGTAAGCAGGCTATATTATCTTCAGCTGGCCCTCACAAATGTTGCTGCAGGTGAATGTTATGAAGGTTTGCTTCCATACTCATTACCTCTGTTATTTGGTGGTGTTTTTTGATCTAGAAAAATTTGGTACAAAGGGTAGAGATGTGTCTGCTGGGGTTTGTCAGGGATGGAGGTACAGGTCCAAGGGGTGGTTGGCTCATATTGGGAGGTTTTGGTTGGGTCTTGGAGGAGATGTTTAATAGGTCATGCTGAGTGAGGTAGATCTTGTCTGATGGTTATTGGAAAGGCATAATCTGGCCTTTATTAAGAAGTTGACCTTTTCTGGTAATGATTCTATCACCTGTGGCAATCATCTGGAAGTTTCCCCTTGCACCAGACTAGGGAAAAGGCCGATGGGCCCTCAGCGATTTCCAAGGACAGGCAATATATTGTCAAAGTGGTTAGCACCACCGTTATTACTGTGTTTCTAGCCACCCATCCACTTTTTCTGGGGGTCTTTCAAGGGGCAGGCTGTATAAAGATATTCTCTGGGAGTTCCTGGTCTCCACACATAGCCAAATGTTGTGGGTGGAGACTAGGTTCTAGGCCATTATTCCCCAGAGTTGGGCTGCCTAATAGTAGACCCTGAGACTGGGAAGACTGAGCTTTCAGTGATTCTTGGGAAGCTGCAGGCATCCGAGATGTACTTGCAGCTCCTGGTCTGCCTATAGAAACTTGGAGATGTGTGTCAAGGACATGGAATAGCTGCACTGGGACCCTGCTTGGTAGCATCTGAAACAGATAGAGGGAGTGGAAGAGCACATTTTTATTATGCTTGCCACTCCCAGAACCTATATGGTTAGGTTGTTCCATCTGTCCAGGTCAGAGTGGAAGCAAAGCTTTATTTGTCCAGGTCATTATTTGGGGGTGGGTGGGGGGTGTTACTGTTATCCCATAATACTTGAAGCAAGATCCTGACCATATGCGATGTCCTGTGTGAGAAACAGTCCTTCCGCTTTGGAGAGGTTAAGTTTGTTTCCTGAGAATTGACCAAATAACTTGATAAATTGAAAGATTTTGGGGAGTGAAGTGAAGGGATTAGTTACATAAAGTAGGATGTCATCATCAACATAATTTTAATTTGTTTTGTGTCAGTCTGCAAGCATATAGCTCATTAAACAAAGGGATGGTTGGTTATAGAAAGTGAAGTATATTTTTCAGGCAAAGAATTTCAAACTATCCTGCCTTATTCAGGAGATATATGCTGCGATGCTCCTTTTTCTCTGCAATTTTCTCCCATGTGTTATTTTCCGGAAGACTTTGACTGCTGGGAAGCGGTTACACAGGAAATCTCCCTTACCTCAACTGATTGACCATTACTCAATTGTGTGAGGCTTGTCGGAAGATCAGCAGGCAACAGATAAGAGGCAACAGATCAAAACCCAAACCTGTCCTCACCTGACACGCACATGCACTTCCAGCAGAGCTCACCAAATAGCAATCGGGATGAGGGGAACGCTGGTCGATTTTCCATTCCCTAACTCAGGGGCACTGAATTGTCGTACCTCTATTACTCCTCTGCTTGAGATCAGTTAACTCATCTTATACTAGAAAATGAACATTTCAATGTTATCAAATTATTAAAATTAATTGATATGGGGTTGTCCCTGATGACAATCCAGGCCTTTTTCTTCCCATGTAAACAACAGTGGTTTGGAGAGAGCTCATATTTCAGTATCGGGACCGCATAAGGTCCATTTGTCTTACACGATTGTGTCAACTTCTGTGACAATGCTGTAATATAAATCAGATGCTGCTAATGTTTCAGGAGAAGCAGAAAACCTGCTGAAGAAGTGGTTTCCTGGGATCCTGAGGGGACAATAGTCCTGTTGGCCACCATTTATTAAAATCCATGGGCAATGTTCACTTGTTGACCTGTACAGACCTTTTCCAGCCAAGCAGAAACTTTCAAACAACTATGCATTTGCACAGTTTCCAGAGCACCAGGACCGCCAGCACATTACAGAATTGATTCTGTTTGAAGTAGTTTCATGATATAAAGGGGGAACTCCCCCTCCCTTTGCCCGACCATTGGCGGCCATGACTTCAGCTGCCTAGGCTCTACACTCTGGAATTCCCACCCTAAACCTCTTCACATCCATCAACCTCTTTGACCAAACTTTTGGTCGCCTCTTGTATTATCTCCTTCTTTGGCTCAGAGTCCATTTCTTTGATTGCACCTTTATGAAGCAGTGTGGGACATTTATCAATGCTAAAAGCATTACATAAGTGCAAGCTGTTGTTGTTGATATTAAAGAACAAGGTTGAGACAGTGCAGAGAAAACTTTGCCTTGCACATAACTTGTACAGTTGACCTGGGAATGCTGATAATAGGTGTAAAACACAGATAAGTTATTTCATTCTGGTTTCACTTAACTTGATGACTCCAAGAACTGTTTTTAAAACTGTACTTTGAAGCAAGACAGCTCTCAATTTATTAAACTAACTTTCACAATGCAAGACATTCAATTTTTGAAGAGAGATAAGAGTAGTACTTGAGCAAACAAGACATACTAAATTGCCTTTCATGCAGGGTCACGTTTACTCTTATAATTATACCAATGATAACAAATTTTATTTTTGAACTACCTTTGAAATAACAAAAAAGCTTGTATATTGGGGTATATAATTGGATGAGGTTGTTTGGATTTATTTACACTGGAAAAAAAGGAAAAAGGATATATTCGAATAAGGGCAGTTTTTCATGAATTATGGCAATGTCTGAAACCAGAGGCCGCCAGTGATCCATATTCCCATCTGTTACCTGAAGAGCAATATTTTAGCATCCCTAAGCATAAAAATATAGTCAATATTATTTTTATCTCATCCTGTGACTAGAGTCATTAACCAGTATTTCACCCACACTGCTAATTTGGAGAAAACAATAATAGTTTTTGTTATGTATAAAAGGTCACCGCCAATTTGCTATCGGAGAGAGCATTTGGCTTTATTGTGAAAATAGCAGTAAAAGGTCATCAGGCACGATTCTTCTGTATTCAAACGATGTTACAGGAAGATTAGTGTGAATTTCCCGATAATAGTGAAAACATTTTAATTAAACGTATTGAAGACTGTAGAGAAATGTCGTATTATTCTTTGGGGAAAGCAAAACAATGCATTGTTATTAAGTTCCCCTCTCCCCATAAATAACAGATCTGTTATAACTACAGTGCCAAGTATGGCATGTTGGCCTTTATTGCAAGGGGATTAGAGTACAAGAGTAAGGAAGTCTTACTACAATTGTACAGGGCTTTGTTGACACCACACCTGGAGTACTGTGTACAGTTTTGTAAATTCAGCCATGATCATTTTGAATGGCGGAGCAGGCCCGAAGGGTCGAATGGCCTACTCTTGCTCCTATTTTCTATGTTTCTATGTTTTGGTCTCCTTATCTAAGGAAGGATATACTTGCCTTGGAGGCAATGAAACGAAGATGCACTAGATTGATTCCTGGGATGAGAGGGTTGTCCTATGAAGAGAGATTAAGTTGAAAAGGCCTATGCTCCCTGGAGTTTAGAAGAATGAGAAATGATCTCATTGAAACATATATGATTATGAGGGGGCTTGACAGGGAAGTTGTTGCTGAGAGGTTGTTTCCCCTGGCTGTCAAGTCTAAAACTAGGGGGCATAGTCTCAAGATAAGGGGTCGGCTATTTAAGACTGAGATGAGGAGGAATTTCTTCACACAGAGGGTTATGAATCTTTGGAATTCTCTACCCCAGAGCGCAGTGGATGCTGAGTCATTGAGTATATTCAAGACTGAGATAGATAGATTTTTGGACTCAAGGGGAATTAAGGGATATGGGGATCAGGTGGGAAAATGGAATTGAGGCCAAAGATCAGCCATGATCTTATTGAATGGTGAAGCAGGCTCGAGGGGCCATATGGCCTACTCCAGCTCCTATTTCTTATGTTCGAATGTTCTAAGTATAATTAAGATTCATTCGTATACTTCAAAAATCCCTCATAAAATCGGCCCATTTATATAAAATAATTTTCCCATTCTCTTGTCGGCGCATCAGAAGGACGCACCTTGTTCATTAACCATGAAACCAATGTATACATCTGGCTCATTCCATTCTCCTTCCATGTAAGAGCTGGTATAGTTAAAACACAATGAACTATCAATAGAATTTTTGGTATTGCTACCCATTATTTATTCAATACAATGTGATTCTAATTCCAACAACATTCTGACAATTAGCTGTTTAGCTTATCCAGAAAAATCAATCTTATCCACAGGCAAATATTTGCTTAATTTGACTAAGCAGCAAGCAGATCAGCTTTAAAACAGAGCATATGATTACAATGCAAGTTAAATAAAGGATAACCTATGTTTCTGAACACAACTGTATGTCCTTTGATTAAATTTCTTATACTGAATGTCACAGAGGAATAACACTTGCCTAAGATAACTATATCAAGAAGCTTATTATGATTCACCAATCTCAAGTGAAATTGCATACGGTGGTACAATGTGTTAATTAATGACTGTAGGCTGTATGAAGTAACAGACGCATCTTGTCCACTGTTCTTTTTCTAAACCAGACATACTCAGGTTCAAATGATCACAATTTTACTGATCTCAAATACTGCTTACATCATTATGGTCACAATGGCTCATCTGTTAGTGGAGAGCTCATCATATATACTGGTGAAAGACCATAATTTGAATACGGAGATAAATGAGTTTAATTGCTCTGAGCTGATTTGGTTTTGAACTCGAGGTCCCTTCCCATATCATCTTCATCCACTTTTTCTACAGGATCCCTGGAGATGTGAGCTATACTGTCTGAAAATCTTTCATCCACAATCAATTACGCAGACAATTGATATGAACTAGTTGATAGCTCCTGTTAGATGACTGGTGATCACCTGAATGACAACTGAAGCTGAGTTAAGGGAAAACAGTGCTTATAAATTTACCATTGTCTCTGAACGTGAGTGCATAATCTAGGCTGGCACTTCAGTGCAGTACTGAGGGACAGCTGTGCCATCGGAAGTACTGGCCTCAAAATTGCATCATGCAGTTCCCATTGCGAGGACATCTAAGGCCCCAAAATTCCGGATAGGAAGCACGCACTGACCGCCATATTGGGTAAGGATGATAAGAGGCGTCATTTACATATGCCTGAAGCAGGTGTTAGACCCTTTGCATATAAAAATAAGGGGCCTAACATCTGCTTCTGGTCGCCTCTCCCAAGATTGGTTTGCTCTGAAGCAGCCAGCACCATTGCGGACTGGCATTGTTGACTCAGAGAACCAGCCCGAGGGATTGGCAGCATGGAGCTGGAGTGCTGCTTCTCCTGTCCACACATTTAACCACCCTCCCAATCGCCGCCGCTCCTGATCTCCAATCCTTCTCCACAACCCATCCTCCACCCCGCCCACTGCCTCCTCTCCTGACCCCCGAGCATGGCCCCCAACCTGGCCTCCTCCCGACCCCCTACGCTTCCGGCTCCCGAGCCCCGCACTACAGGTCCCCAAGCCGAGCCCAACCCCCGGCTCCGCATTCTCACACCAACGGAACACCCCCCCACCCCGCCCGCCCCTTCCCCTACCCGATCCCACTTACCTGAGGGCCGCAGTGACGCGAGTAGCGGCCCAACTGTTATCCAGCCTTTGCCAGTGGGCTGTTGTGCCAGGCCAGCTCTATTACAATGAGGTCTGAAGCCCAGTATCTGGGAGTTTCAGACCTCATCATTCTGACACAGGGTATTAACCCTTTGCCCTCCGTGCATCCAAAAAAGGGTAGCTCCGTCTGGTAGACCTACTATTTGAAGAAGAGTGGAAGAAGTTCTCTTGGTCTCCTGGCCAACATTTATCCCCTCAACCAACACCAGTAAAACAGATTTTTTGGCTATTTCTCTTATTGCTGTTTGTGGGATTTTGCTGTATGCAAGTTGGCAATGACATTTTACTTACACTGTCAGCCATGCCTCAGTGGTAACACTCTCGCCTCTGAGTCAGAAGGTTGTGGGTTCAAACCCCACTCCAGTGACTTGAGCACAAAATTTAGGCTGACATTCCAGTGCAGTACTGAGGGAGTGTTGCACTGTTGGCGGTTCCGTCTCTCGAATGAGACGTTAAACCAGGACCCCGTGTGCCCTCTCCGGTGGACGTAAATGGTCCCATGGCTATTTTGAAGAAGAGCCTTTCTCCCAGGTTCCTTCATCCCTCAACCAACATCACTAAAACACATTATCTGGTCATTATAACATTGCTGTTTATGGGATCTTACTGTGTGAAAATTGGCTGCTGCATGTCCTACATTACAACAGTGAATACTCTTCAAAATAAAAAGTGCTTCATTGGCTGTAAAGTGCTTTGAGAAGTCGTGAGGTGCTATATAAGTGCAAGTCTCTCTTTTCTTTTTACACAGCCCTTTTTCTTCTCTGCCTAAGGTGAGATACTCAAAAAGTCAGATTGGGCAACTTGAGATCTGAACTGGCAACAACCAACTATATCCCGTGATTTAAAATTGAACAACTTCAGCAGCCTGGCAAAACTCTAGAGATACCATTCCATGTATAGAGACATTTATTCCTAGATTAAGAGCTCTGTGCTGTATTTGTTGTGAAAAGAAAACTGACTATAAACCACAGTACTTTCCATTTGGCAGCACTGACTCTATCCCTGTCACAAACTAATGTGACACAGTTGCTGAAAATGCATAAACATCTAGCAGCACAACTCGAATCAACCATGTTGATGAAATAGTTGAAACTGTTCTCTCCACTCCTACTATCACCAAACAGTGCAAAATGCTTGTAACAAACTTGTTTATACACAGGTAGTTTGTCCTTTACAAGCTGGTACAATTCAGGCTACTTCCCAATAATCTTTATTCACGCTCTCTGCATAAGTCAGCTTCCAAAGAAAGAAAACATGCTAGCTTCTTACTGGGCTTTATTGACAGCCTTGGAGGCCAACTCAGCATTACAGCTGACCTATTTGCTTAAAATGGCACCCCGAATACATCAATCATCTCCGTCTCCCACTGTCCTGACAGTGGTTAATCTTGGTAAGATAGTTTGTAAAGAAATGAGCAGTGGATTCAGACAGTACACGCAACTCTGAAAGCCAAAAATGACATATGCATGAGGAAACTGACTAATAATCCAGCACATCTGCCTCTCAGCTTCATGGGAACAGAGCTTAACATAGAAATGTCCCTAAAACTCCTCAGATTTACTGTCGCAAATAAAAAAAGAGCTTTATTATTAATAAACAGTTTAAAAAAGCTTCTCAGTGATTCAGTATGATTTGCTACTGAGTTACTTTTCTCCAAAAATCCTGTATTAACAGCTTTAAAAGATCTGTCCAAGTGCTATTTCTGATAGTTCAGTTTGAGCAACATATTTTAAATACATAGTTTTGTTGCAGGATTATATTCAAAATGCACACGATATAACATCTTCTCATAATACGTGTACAAAGTTTTATTCTATTTTTTAAACGATGCATGTGATTTAACAATCTAACAGACCTCTCTGCATCATTTTTCCAACCTTTGCTTGCCTACAAGTCCAGTAGAAGACCAATTTTCACTCTCTTTGAATATATAGTCTGGCTGAATTTTCCTCTCCCAAGCCGAAGGGCAGTGAAGCCAATGGTACTGCCTCAATACTGTCCTGGTTGAGGTCATCCAATGGAGCACAGACCAAGGACTGAAGCTGAAATCCTAATCCATATGCCTCAGTACCACACCACAAGTTGCAATTACTCAAAAAGTCATCAGGAGAGCCCACAGCCAAAATGTGATACAATCAATTAGCATTATGTTTAAACATAAAAGCTCGAGCAGTAGTGTTTATCAAATGCAGGATTAGACTAAGGTTTAAAATTTTCACAACATGTAATCATTACATAACCAATCACAACTATCTCTGAATTCTGTTTCAATGGAACGCTGAGCTGGCTGTATGGGATTTTGCTTGTAAATCTCTTTCTGATCCCTTCATAAGCATGAAAGGGTTGTGCCACATAGGATTATACTGAGCAATTATATGCTCTGAAAAGTAATAGAATCGGCTTTCAGGCAGCTCTAATCATTTGCAATTAACTATATTTTGTGACATCCTGTAATAACTTCAACAGTCCTTCTTGAACATGTAAGCTTCCCTTTAGGCAACCAAACCCATGTGTAAAGGCCTTTACTTTCTAAACGGCCTGCTAATGTCTGCTGACAAGACTGAATGGGGTCACTTGTCACGGTGCAAAATGCCACACTTATTTTGCTTTTATTGCAAGCAAGTCGGGAGGCTTTTTTTTATACAAACCAATGTACTTTGTACCTCCATCAACTTTAGAATTTCAGAGTCAAGGTTCCCGCTGCTTGCTTTGTTTCAGTTACAACTGTTCCTTGGCTACACTTCCGAAGGATTATCAATATTGAAAATAAATATTCACACCTAATCAACTTGAGGGCTGATTTTAACTTTAGTCAGTGGCGAGCTACAGGCAATAGTATATCCGGCCGTTCATTATGCACTCCACCAATTTTCCTTTTCCAGTGACGACAATGGAAAGCAAAATCGGGTAAGGTGTATAACGGGTGCACAATCCGCTAGCGAAGGGTTCCCAACCCTCCAGGGTTTTCCTGGAGTCTTCAGAAATTAAAGATTATTCTCCTGGTCACTGCTGCAAGCAACCCAGGACAAAAATCATAGGGGCATTAAAAAATGTGTTTTTTTCATTTTCTTTGAACACTTTGTTTATTAGTTATAAAAATAATGAAGATGGGAAAAAAAGCTTTTGAACTGGGTGGGGCATTTAGAGGTGGGAGGTGGCCGGGCTAGCGGCAGCGAATGGGAGGGCGACAGTGGCCCGCGTTCTTCGAATGTGGAGCTGGGATGACCTTTGAGGACTGCCTGTAAGGCCGCATGTAGATCTGGTTTTTCTGAGTGCAGCAGGCACCGGCTGCCTCAGGGCAAGCCAAGTCTGCAGAGAAGGTCACAAACAGGTGGCAGAGGCCCCTGATCTGCATGTGAAAAAGGCCTAACGTCTGTTTCTGGCGCGGGCACTGCTCACCAATTTTTTGGTCTTTACCAATATGACAGTCATGCACTTCCAGCTCGTAATGAGTGTGCGCTTCCTGCCCGTCATCTTGGAGGTTCAGGAGGCCGTTTCAACGCCTGAAAAATGGGCCAATTTGTTTTTATTGGTGGTGTTGGTGGAGGGAGCAAGGCTGGTTCAGACACCAGGAGAACGCCCATCTCTTTCGAAAAGCGGCATGAGTTCTTTCACATCTACCTGAATCACCAGAACATGTAGCTAGGACTTAAATTTAATGCATCATCTGAAAGATGGCACCTCCAACAATCCAACCACACCTTTAGTGCCAGCCTAGATTATGTACTTAAGTTCTGAAGTGGGGCTTGAACCCACAACCTATATAATGCTGTTAGTAACAGCTCAATCTCCAAAGTGCCGAAGTGAGGCAATCTCCAAGACATGATCTTGCATTGATTTTCTTTGTAATGCAAATGGCAGAATTGCATGCTTTTCAGTTTCTTCCATTTAAAACTTAGTTAGCCTTCTGTACCATCCCTTTCCAATTTCAATCAGTAGAAAATACATCGGCCGTACAGTCGGTGCATAGTCACACGCTGGTCCCATATCTGAGGAGTTCTGATATGTCCCTGAAGCAGCATCTACAGAAAGTATGCTGTGCACTGCTTGTTATCAGTAGTTTACCACCTTGTAGCTTGATGTCATCAATATCGAGCGGCATGTGCATCCACCTACAAACACGCTATTTCATACCAAACTCCCGAAAGCGCCATTTAATATTCAAATTATGAAGGATTTGATCAAGCACTAGGGTCAACTTTTACTGCAGGCACTTTGTGGGCGAGTGGTGAGTGGAGTGATTGAGCACCAATTTGATGGTTGGACCTCATTTATATTTCATTGGTGGGCTGCCCGTGTGTTTCCAGCGGTGACAGGCAGTCCGCCCAATTAGAGCCCAGGTTTTCCAGCGAGCCCACTTCCCATTTGTAGAGTGAATGGACCTCGTAAAGTGAGATTTTCATTCAACTCTGTAAATCTGTGCTGTTACGCAGAAATTTCGAGAGAGCAACATGTCTCAAGCAACAGCCCCTCGATTCTCTGATACAGTGGTGGAGGTGCATATGGAGCAGATGAGGTCACACATACAGGTCCTCTTCACCTCAGATGGCACGATGGTGCCCAAACAGATGCTTCAGCAGGCCTGGAGGGAGATGGTAGACAATGTCTTCCGCATCACCCTAGGACATGGGCGCAGTGCCACAAGCACTTCAAAAATGATGACGACTAGCATTTTCTGCCTTTATTCATTGTACTCCACCTACCAAGGTGGTGCCTCATCAGACGATTGGAGATCTGGTCTACTGGGAATCCAAAGCAAAGATTGCCAGCACTATTCTGCCAATTTGGAAATCCTATTTAGAAAGATCAAGTCAACACTGTAATTCTTGGGATTTACTTGAACTGGCTACTTTGCAGATATCCTTACAGGGCCACATGACAAAAGTTAACCCCTGTAATTTTCATTGATCTAATACAATCCCATCCAATGTCCAAGGGACCATACGCTGTCAGCTTGTCACAAATGATGAAATATAGCAAAGTGGCAATAAACTTGCAACTAGTGTGCAAGTTGCTATTTACAGATACATAATTCCAGAATTCTACCCAAAGACTCAAACAACCAGGAGGATTTATAAAGACTTCACTTTGTCTAACTGATATAGTTGTACAGCAAAATTTTTATGTTAAAATATGTGCTCCTTTTCAGCACTGAAAAGAAAGACACTGTAACTTCCTGAAGAAGCCCAAGTGGTGGGGAAGGGAAGAGTTAAGGGCCACACTTACTTTTATGGCAAAAGAGATATGGAGGTTTAGCTACTCGAGCAGTAAACCTATTATTTTTCTGACTAAAAGAAACAAAGCTTTATCTTTACACAGGTCATTGAGTGCAAAGAGATACTGGGTTCATATGTCATCCAATGCTTTCATAGGAGATCTGTTATTCACAGGTTTTTTCAAAAAACAGCAGGATGATTCCGCTACCCATGGGCTGATGAAAGTGGATATTGAACCTACGCGCATTAAACTGACTTTTTAAAATTTCGTTTGCAAATAGTGCAAACCGTAGTAACGTCACAGGACAAGAAGCACACCAATTAAACTATTACCCTACAAAGGACTATGCTTTTGCAGAGGAAATTGCCATCATTCCTCAATATCAAAAAAAGGCTTTGAAATTCAGATTAATTCAATGCCAATTTTTTTAGGGTATTTGAGCACAGGATTCTAGATATTTTAGAAGGTGGCCTTGGCTCAGTGGTAGAACTCTCACCTGAGTCAGAAGAATTGTGGGTTCAAGCCCCACTCCAGAGGCCACATAATGTAGGCTCACATTTCAGTGCAGTACTGAGGAAGTGCTACACTATTGGACATGCCATCTTTTAGATGAGATGATAAACTGAGATCCCACCTGATGTAAAAGATCCCTGGCAGTATTTGAAGAAGAGCAGGGGAGCACTCCCCAATTGTCCTGGCCAAAATGTATTCCTCAACCACATCACTACTGTCTCCCTGTTTGCATATGTAGTTGACCATAATTGGTTTGTCAATCTACAGAAGGGTTACTTTAGACCTGGGCTAGAAAATTGTCTACTACTCCCAATTGCAACTTGTCGATCTATCAGGCATATTGCTCTGCTTTTCAAGCCTAATCCACCACCACAATGAACGACTCAACATGAGAGAAAGACATCAGTGGTGAATGTCAAGAGATATACTGCTTGTTGTAAGCAGTACAGCTTAGAAGACATGGAGGGTAAAATTGGTTAATGCCAGTCGCAAAACAAGATGATAGTGAATCAGGAACCCGTTTTACACCGCACCTGATTTTATTTTCCATTGAAGTCAGTGTGCCGCAAGCATTAAAAAGATGATTCAGTAACTCTTGATTCATCTGTTAATGTTTGACATAGATAAAATAAAATTAACATATTAAGCACAATTTTGTGTAACGTTTTGATTTTTAAACTTGGCAAAGTCTAGTCCTCATAATTTAAAGTTGCTTAATTCAAAATTTCAAAAGAACTTCCGTTTATACAACATCATGACCTCAGGATGTCCCAAAGCACTTCACAGCCAATTAAGTACTTTAGAAGAGCAGTCACTGTTGTAATGTTGGCAAATGCCGCTGCCAATTTGCACACAGCAAGGCCCCACAAACAGCAATGAGATAAATGACAAGGTAATCTTTTTTTTAAAAATGATGTTGGTTGAGGGATTAATGTTGGCCAGGACGACGGGAAAACTTCCCCCACTCTTCTCCGAATAGCCATCTATAGTCCACCTAAGAGAGCAGAAGGAACCTCAGTTTAACGTCACATCCAAAAGATTCTCTCAGACAATACAGCATTCCCTCAGTACTGTACTGAAGTGTCAGCCTCGATTCTGTGCTCAAGTCCCTGGAGTGGGACTTGAACCCACAACCCTGATATGCTGCTTGATCTGATGAGTGACTGCAGCATTTTCTGTTATTTCAGATTTCCAGCATCCACACTATTTTGTTTTCATTAAAAAATGCATTGCCTGGTGTGGTACTGAGCCATGCAAACATAAAGCAAAGTTTCAGAGTTAATTCCCAATCTGTGCAAGGCTAGCCGATCTCAACTGGGCACGTGCTCCTGGAGATGGGGAGAGAAACATTACATAGAATTTCATCGAATTCACAGCGCAGAAACAGTCTATTTGGCACAACTGGTCTATGATGGTGTTTATGCTCCATGAGCCTCCTCCCACTCTATTTCACCTAATTGAATCAGTATATCCTTCTATATCAGCCAGGTTTTGCTTCTGACCATGTTCAGTTATAGCTGTTGAAAAGTATGTTGGTGGACATCAGCTGAGGATGTGTTTGGGTTTAGTAGCGATGTTGTCAACAGTCAAGTAATCTACTGATGCTCACTGTCAAGGTTCACACATTAAGAACGGCCACCTAGGTGAGATACTAAAGGGTTGCTAGAATTCATGGACCATATCCCAGGAACAGTCAGTGAATTCAGGAGTGAAGGGAGGAAAGTGACAAAAACACAGTTGCAAAAGAGGACAGGAGTTGTTCTCCGTGGAGCAGACAAGGTTAAGAAGAGATTTGATAGAGGTGTTCAAAATCATGAATGGTTTTGATAGAGTAAATAAGGAGAAACTGTTTCTAGTGACAGAAGGGTCAGTAACCAAAGGACACAGATTTAAGGTGATTGACAAAAGAACCAGAGGCGACATGAGGAAACATTTTTTTACGCAGAGAGTTGTTATGATCTGCAATGCACTGCCTGAAAGGGTGATGGAAGCAGATTCAATAGTAACTTTCAAAAGGGAATTGGATAAATACTTGAAGGGAAAAATTTACAGGGCTAGGGGGAAAGAGCAGGGGAGTAGGACCAATTGGGTAGTTCTTTCAAAGAGCCGGCGCAGGCATGATGGGCCGAATGGTCTCCTTCTGTGTTGTACCATACTATGAAATTCACGAAAATAATTTTACGGTTTTGAGGTGCCAGCTACTCATTGGTAACGGACTCATCTACAATGAAAGTCTACTTTGTATTCAGATTTGTTGTGTGCACTCTTATCATTAAAGTTCATAATGGATCTTTGAAATTTATAATGAATGCTGGTTTCATGTCATGTGTCCTTAAAAGCAAAAAAAATCCCCCACCCATCCTGAAGGCACAGCCTGTGCTAGACTCAGTTCCTTCTGTACCTTTCTGAAGTGACTATTCTTTACACGAGCCCAATGAATTGGTCGGCTATTCAAATTTGATCCTGTCCGCTTCTGAAACCTTCCAAGATGCACGTTCCAGCAGGGATCAATGGATAATGATACAGGAGAGGAAACCCTGATTGATTTTTCCTTCCCTACTCCAGGGAATTAGAGACTAAAGTATGTCCACCACTGTCCATATGGCTGAGATAGCTAACTTAGCATAGACCAGAGAATGTGCTTGTGACTACCTTGTCGGTATGTTCAGTACCATGTCAGACAATGCATTCACTCATAAACCATCAGGAAGCTAATGTTAAATGTTTTAATTGTTGGGTTACATTGAGAAGTATAATAAGTATAAGTCTAACCATCTACCCTTGACATTCAATGGCATCACCATTGCCAAATCCCCCACCATCAACATCCTGGGGGTCACCATTGACCAGAAACTTAACTGGACCAGCCATATAAATACTGTGGCTACAAGAGCAGGTCAGAGGCTGAGTATTCCGCGGGGAGTGACTCACCTCCTGACTCCCCAAAGCCTTTCCACCATCAACAAGGCACAAGTCAGGAGTGTGATGGAATACTCTCCACTTGCCTGAATGAGTGCAGCTCCAACAACACTCAAGAAGCTTGACACCATCCAGGACAAAGCAGCCCGCTTGATTGGCACCCCATCCACCACCCTAAACATTCACTCCCTTCACCACCGGTGCACCGTGGCTGCAGTGTGTACCATCCACAGGATGCACTGCAGCAACTCGCCAAGGCTTCTTTGACAGCACCTCCCAAACCCGCGACCTCTACCACCTAGAAGGACAAGGGCAGCAGGCATATGGGACCAACACCACCTGCACGTTCCCCTCCAAGTCTCAACCATCCTATCTTGGAAAAATATCGCCGTTCCTTCATCGTCGCTGGGTCAAAATCCTGGAACTCCCTTCCTAACAGCACTGTGGGAGAACCTTCACCACATGGACTGCAGCGGTTCAAGCAGCCAGCTCGCCACCACCTTCTCAAGGGCAATTAGGGATGGGCAATAAATGCCGGCCTCGCCAGCGATGCCCACATCCCATGAATGAATAAAGAAAAAGTCATCACAATAACAGGAACACTGTACATACTTTAGTATTAAACTGCTAAGAGTACCTAGTATTCTGCAAAACTTGCATGATTATAACTTATCATTCAGATCTAAGACTAAAATATAATCTGCTCTCTCACACCACACTTAGTCTCTTGATTAAATATTCTGCAAAGACTGTCCTTGCCCCCACTTCAGATGGTAGAGCAAACAAAATTCAACAATATCTATCTAAACTTACCTTGTACATTATTATCCTTGACTGGTTGCCTTCCCTGGTGTCACATTTCCATAGTCCCAGATGTTCAGGAACCATTGTTTTCCATTCAGAATTCATTCATCTCTATCTGTAATTATTCTTCTAACTCTCAATCCTGTTCCAAGTTAGATAAGCATTCAGCTCCTTTTTTAAGATGTTAATTCAACACAGCTTTAAGGGCTTTAGCTGGAATATATTCAATATATCAACTCCTCTGTGATAACTGAGTGCCCAAAACTGCACACAACATTCCAAATATGGCCTCATTACTGATCTATACAAGGTTAGGATAACTTGTTTGGACTTAGTCAAATGATTCTGAGATGCATCCTTGTTGATAATATTTGTACATTTACTGGATATTTTCAGTAAATGGTTGATTCCACTTCTTCATTATGCAAGTTCCATATTGTCTGTTCCAATGTGCATAACATCCAGTTACCTATCTCAAGATCCATCTGCGATGCACTTCATTGGTTCAGATCTCTTTGAACGTCATCAGCTGGCCACATAGCTTGATGTCATTAGCAAACTTGGTATTATATATACTTTATACTATATACAAAAAATATTCTCTCCATCACATTTATAAACAGTGTGAACAGATCTCTGCACAACTCTACTGGCCATAACTCCACCAAAAACTTTTTAAAAATGTATCTTCATCTTTTTCTTTCGATAAGCTAGTGCTCACTCCAATTAGCTGATTTGCCACTAATACTACAAGCTTTAATTTTCATTTTACGCCTCATAGGTATCAACGTACTTGTGATGATAGGAGAGAGAGAAAAAGAAATCAACCAATACAAAATGTGGCACATTGTATATGCACTTTGTATATGGGTGTCTTACAAATAATTTATCAACTAGTCACAGGATTTCTGATCTTGGTCCACATACTGGAGGGGTTTTGCATTCAATGCCCTCATGTAACCCGACCTTGGTAAATACATTCCCATAACAGTCAATATTTTATAATGTTACACATCTTTTGACTTCAGTAGCAGCAATGAATGATTCTGTCTGAAATGTACTTTCATTATTAATGAAAAATTCTATTGTACAATAATATTAATAAAAACTTAACTAGCATAAAATTTTCTAGAACCACTTGCTTTTGGCACCAACATACTTCTACATTAAAAAAGTCAAAAACCTAGATCAATTTGTTGTACTCACATAACATTACTCTGGCATTTATGATTTCAATGAGTCTGCATCACTGTATGTGCAAGCCTATAGTATGTGACTATCATTTGAAGGATAAAACTTCAGGTCCTCATTTTTATCATGAATGATTAGTTTGATTTAAGTAACCACTCCTGGGAAAAATTTAACTTTCTTGCATTTCCAGGAAATATATTTCTTATTTACTAATGTTTAAAACTACCATTATTTCATGCCCCTATAAAATTATTTTAAAAAAAAACATAGGTAAGGACTTGACTAGACCTCTGGAATTCCCAGTCTCTGGGTAGTCTCTTTTATTGTAATCAGTTTTCATTACAGCTCTTTGATCTCTCCTTTCTTTGTATACAACACTTCATCGCCTTTATTTTGTGCCATAATTGTATGTGAAAGATTTCTTCTTTGATAGAGGTTGGATGCCAAATCACGATTGGAAAGACTGTTGAAAAGTGTCATATGTGCAGTCTGCTTTAAAAAGTCCATACACCTGCAGAAGAAAAACAACTTTTCATAGATATGACATATCTATCATCCGTCTGCAGGATATGAGCTGTTCTGTGTGCTTAATAGTGAGGGCTTTGCATGGTGGAATACTAAGTGCTGAAAGAAATTTGTAGCATGTTACACACTGTCTGGCAGCCTTCCCCGACCTCATCTCATCTAGCCCTCTGATAATTCACAATTTGTGTTCCAGAGGGCTCATCACTCTGGCTGAGAGAGTGCCTGGATGGGGCCCTGTCTCTGCTCTCTGTCACACTGTCAGTCAGGTGTGTCTGTCTCCCATCACCTGCTGACAGCGCCACATGCTTCTCAATTACCAACTAGCCACTGTTTTCATTGCATTTCAGCAACCGATGATGATGTTAATTCTAAACTTGTTTATGCCAAGATTTCAGAACCTCCCTCCTCAAATTTCTAAATATCTCAAAACTCAACTAAATGATCCCAACACTCTGAAAAAATATAAGAGCTCCTACTTTGGCACTACGCATTTTTATTGACATCAGAAATAATAATATCCATCAACGATCTGCCAAGTCCCAAGTGGGTTGGGTGGAGAACAAAGACACGACTGTCTCTCTTTGCTGCGGTTACAAGGAGATGTTGATGTACCTGCCATTCAGGTGCAAATAGTATCATCATGACTGCATAAATCAGGGCTTTCAACCACTTTAACACCATTCTGAAAATGGGCCATGTTCGCCTATTCTGTTGATTTTGAGAGTAAACAGAATTTAGGATGCTGTAATCAACAGTAGAGCAGACAGTAACCAGAGACAAAAGGAAGCATTAACTGTGTTAGCTATACTTGCCATTGGTATAAATAGTTGAGGTGATGATTAATGACTTGAGGGAAAGAATTAACCGGTGTGATGAACAGAGACAAAGCCTGTCTGCTCAGTTGCCCACAAACAAGACACGCTGCATCCATATAACTGCTGAATGTAACAAACAAAAAAGTCAACTTAATGGACAGCACATGAAGACTTAATTTAACCCTGTCATTATGACGTCTTCAGAGCTTTATTAACACTTTGACATTCGCAGATGATGAGGTCAAAGAGGCTGAAAACACACATTTGTTGAAAAAAATGCGCTACAGTCAGACAGGAAACTATATGGGAAAAAAGATGAATACAGGGAAGGGGGACCAAAAAGGACCCTTCAATACTCAGATGTCAAGTGTGCCAAAATTGAGTTAGCTAAAAGAACTTATTTTGTATCTTAACAAAGAGTGAGAGGCAACAAGCTCAAATATCTCAGCAGGGATTTCTCCACAAGGGCTTTTCACACAACTGCAGCATTATGGAAAGATCTCAATTCTAAAACTGAAGCAGCACAATGTATAGTACTTTGAACTGAAAAGAAATTGCAAGTTTAGTGCACAGTGAAGCTTAAAAAGCTACTTGGAATAAAATTTGTAAAACTCTGTCGAAAGAAGAAGTAACTATCAAAAAGGGCTAGAAGATAAACCTGTGCCTTCAGCATTTCCCCATTACGAATAGTTTAGAGAGTTAGTGCAATAAACATGTTTTCAGGACTTTATTGTAACTCATGCAGTTAATGAGGATATAATGGCCCTGTGCTCCAGTTCTCTTGTAGGGAAAAACCTGGTAAAATCTTTAGGAGGAATTCAAAAGTTCTCGAAATCAATAAATTAAATATGAGATTTAGTTCAGTGTAAGAACAACTGCAGCTGCTGTCAGTAAAAGACAAGAAAACAACTAATCAGAAACCTCAAATGGTTTTAAGACAATACCACAATGGATATGAGGAGGATTCATTCTAAATAATGACTATTCCTCATGTGAAGTTATGTCAGCGATCACAACTGCTGCATTTACATTCTCCAACTTCGAACTGGAAGCTAGGGAGTTTTTGAAAACTCATAAAAAAGCCATAAAACATTTCATAAATATTAATGGCTTGGGACTGATGTGATAGAGTGCTTGTATGTGTCATAATATTAAGTGTCAAAATACCAGTGAGCATTTATGAAATAAAATATTCTAAATCATCCAAATAGGGTTTGGAGTAGTTTTTTTTTGCTTTTTAAAAAAAGTTTATGGAAGAAGATCTTTTATTAAATTGAGCAGACCAATAGTTCATACAAATTACTAAGCATATCACTGTCAATTACTGGAGGATGATGTTAAATTAATGAAATGATAATGCCTTAATTCTCCAGATTAAAATACTATAGCCTAATAAGAAAAATAACTTTAAACAGTAGTTTTAGTCTGTATTACAGGTCTAAAAGGATAATCTTGTAAAAATGGCAAAGTGACATACAATAGTTCAAAACTCCATACGGAACACAGAATTGAACACTCAGACATTTTAATCTTAGTTATCACCGATGAACAATTGGCTGTAAAATATTAGGTCTACTCTTCACTCCAATGAAGAATTCATAATCTCCTTTACAGCTTCTAGCCTTCATCATATTTAATGGATTACTTTGAAGTGGAGATGACAGGAACTATTTAAAACTTATAGTCACATTGATTCTATTATGACAGCAAACTTATTGAGTTTACAATCTCCTCAGACAGAAAACAGCTCATCTTGTAGCAGTATCCTACATAGTGCTGTAAACTCTAAGTTCAGCTGATTTGTTCCAGTTCTAGTATCAATTTTAATAACTTGTGCAGTTCAGAGTGCTATTTTTATACAAATACCACAAGTACTCTTCTTGTAGTTTAGACCTTAAATGAATTTATAACTAGCTCTAAATTTTGAGGGTCATCATGGAGAAGCACCTCATATGGTCTGAAGTCCAAACACTTACTATTTTGAAATAAACCAAGGGTGCGTTTATACCGCAACTTCAGTGTCCCTGTGAAACGGTTTCTACTATGCAGCAATTCTGAAGTTGCAGTGATGTCAAAGTTGTAGTGTAAATCCTGAGTCAGGGCCCAACTAGGTGCAAAGAGAAATAGTCAGAAACTCCTTACAGCATGCTTTGGTCTCACTCTGAACGGAGTCCAACTCAAATGCAGCATCAAGCCAGATTTTTTAAATCCTCAAAGACCCGAGCTAAAATCAAATTACATGTTTAAATACTGCACGTACTCTCTGAACATTTAAACTTTACACATGTGGGATCACACTTGAGCAGAGCTCTTTCCTGGGCAGGAGTGCAATTCCAGTTGGGCATATCACAGCTACCAGTCTTCAAGGTTGGCTATAAGTTTTGGCCTGCTCGCTGACCTACATTGGCTCCCGGTCCAAGAATGCCTCGATTTTAAAATCCTCATCCTTGTTTTCAAATTCCTTCATGGCCTCACCCCTCCCTCACTCTATAACCTTTTCCAGCCCTATAACCCTCTGAGATCAGGAGTGTAGAAGAGCATGCCAGGAGCAGCATCAGGTGTACCTAAAAATGAGGTGCCAACCTGGTGAAGCTACAACAACACAGGACTACATGCATGCTAAACAGCAGAAGCAACATGCTATCAACAGAGCTAAGCGATTCCACAACCAACCGATCAGATCAAAGCTCTGTAGTCTTGTCACATCCAGTCGTGAATGGTGGTGGACAATTAAACAACTAACGGAAGGAGGAGGCTCTGTAAACATCCCCATCCTCAATGATGGCGGAGTCCAGGACTTGAGTGCAAAAGACAAGGCTGAAGCGTTTGCAACCATCTTCAGCCAGAAGTGCTGAGTGGATGATCCATCTCGGCCTCCTCCCGATATCCCCATCATCACATATGCCAGTCTTCAGCAAATTCGATTCACTCCATGTGATATCAAGAAATGGCTGAGTGCACTGGATACAGCTAAGGCTATGGGCCCCGACAACATCCTGGCTGCAGTGCTGAAAACTTGCGCTCCAGAACTAGCTGCGCCTCTAGCCAAGCTGTTCCAGTACAGCTATAACACTGGCATCTACCCAACAATGTGGAAAATTGCCCAGTTATGTCCTGTCCACAAAAAGCAGGACAAATCCAATCCGGCCAATTAACGCCTCATCAGTCTACTCTCAATCATCAGCAAAGTGACGGAAGGTGTCATCGACAGTGCTATCAAGCGGCACTTACTCACCAATAACCGGCTCACGGATGCTTAGTTTGGGTTCCGCCAGGACCACTCGGCTCCAGACCTCATTACAGCCTTGGTCCAAACATGGACAAAAGAGCTGAATTCCAGAGGTGACGTGAGAGTGACTGCCCTTGACACCAAGGCAGCATTTGACCGACTGTGGCACCAAGGAGCCCTAGTAAAATTGAAGTCAATGGGAATCAGGGGAAAAACTCTCCAGTGGCTGGAGTCATACCTAGCACAAAGGATGATGGCAGTGGTTGTTGGAGGACAATCATCTCAGCCCCAGGACAATGCTGCAGGAGTTCCTCAAGGCAGTGTCCTAGGCCCAACTATCAATGACCTTCCCTCCATCATAAGGTCAGAAATGGGGATGTTCGCTGATGATTGCACAGTGTTCAGTTCCATTCGCAACCCTTCAGATAACGAAGCAGTCCATGCCTGCATACCACAAGACCTGGACAAATCCAGGCTTGGGCTGATAAGTGGCAAGTAACATTCGCGCCAGACAAGTACCAGGCAATGACCATCTCCAACAAGAGAGAGTCTAACCACCTCGCCTTGACATTCAATGGCATTACCATCGCCGAATGCCCCGCAATCAACATCCTGGGGGTCACCATTGACCAGAAACTTAACTGGACCAGCCACATAAATAATGTGGCTACAAGAGCAGGTCAGAGGCTGGGTATTCTGCGGCGAATGACTCTCCTCCTGACTCCCCAAAGCCTTTCCACCATCTACAAGGCACAAGTCAGGAGTGTGATGGAATACTCTCCACTTGCCTGGATGAGTGCAGCTCCAACAACACTCAAGAAGCTCGACACCATCCAGGACAAAGCAGCCCGCTTGATTGGCACCCCATCCACCGCCCTAAACATTCACTCCCTTCACCACTGGCACACAGTGGCTGCAGTGTGTACCATCCACAGGATGCACAGCAGCAACTCGCCAAGGCTTCTTCGACAGCACCTCCCAAACCTGCGACCTCTACCACCTAGAAGGACAAGAGCAGCAGGCACATGGGAACAACACCACCTGCACGTTCCCCTCCAAGTCACACACCATCCCGACTCGGAAATATATCGCCGTTCCTTCATCGTCGCGGGTCAAAATCCTGGAACTCCCTTCCTAACAGCACTGTGGGAGAACCTTCACCACACGGACTACAGCGGTTCAAGGCGGCGGCTCACAACCACCTTCTCAAGGGCAATTAGGGATGGGCAATAAATGCTGGCCTCGCCAGAGACGCCCACATCCCATGAACGAATAAAAAAAAAATCTCGCGCTCCTCCAATTCTTGCCTCTTGCGCATCCCCAATTTCAATCACTCCACCATTGACGGCCGTGCCTTCAGCTCCCTCGGCACTAAGCTCTAAAATTCCCTCCCTAAAACTCTCTGCCTCTCCATCTCTCTCTCCTCCTTTAAGACGCTCCATAAATCCTACTACTTTGACCAAGCTTTTGGTCACCTGTCCTAATATCTCCTGACGTGGCTCAGTGTCAAATTTTGTTTGATTATGCCTCCTGTGAAGCGCCTTGGGATGTTTTACTACGTTAAAGGCGCTATATAAATGCAAGTTGTTGTTGCAAATAGATGCAGCATAAAAGAGCGGTCATTGTGCATAGAGTGGCACAACAAAGTGGTATGGACAGATTCACAGCTTAAATCCACCATGCTGTTGTACTTCCAATGTCATTTGTAATGCACTGGAGAAATGTTGAGCAGAGGTCAGGTACCTTGGTATATCAGGTGAAAAAAATGGACTCTGAATCATTCCTAAGCTGCTGTTGCCCAGCTCCTGGTGGCTAGCTGAGAGTGGTACTAGCAAAGTGCTGATGGCAGGTCAAATGTGAGGTGTAGTCAGGGAAAAAATAAATAAATTTGAAAACGTCACAAAATAGCTTGGTGGGCAAGTGGAGAGGGGTAAACAACAGACGTTGCTCAACTGATAGTCTCAATCTTGGTGAAAAAGTCATCCATGAGCTCTTTGAACTTGTTACACATGAGTGAAGGGCACAGGGCAGAAGGGTTTAAGGAAACAGCCAGCAGTGGAGAAAATAAGCCAGGGGTTACCTATGATCCTAGAGTAGTAGACAATTTTGGCAGAGGAGAGTGAGGCCCGTAGAGTTTGATGTAGTTCAGCCTGATTTGGTGTTGGATTGCTAAGCCATTTGTGCACCAGATATGTTTGTCTGCCCCTTTTTGGCGAGAGAGTGGGTGAACAAATTGACAGGTGCAGAGGTATTGTGGCAAATGAAGTGCTTGCTGAAGGGAGTTTGAAAGTGCAGATATAAACGACTTGAGAAAAGTTTTTTTCAGGACCAGATGCAGGAGAAAATGGGATTGGAAGGGGGTAGGGGGAGCTGGGTAGTGTGGGATACAAGAAAATGGTCGGAGATTGCCTAGTCAGCATTGAGATACCGGGTGTAGCGAGACCATTGCAGATAGTGAGGTCAGGGGGGTGGCCATGAATATGGGTGGGAAAGTTTGTTTCGAAGGAGAAGTTTAGGGAAGCCAGAAGGTGATGATTCAAAGAGAGGGCAGGGGGAACTGCAGTGAGATTGTACCTCACTGAGGATGAGTTGCTGCATGTAGAAGCTAAGGGAGGAAAGGACGTAGGAGATCTCAAAGATCAGGGTGCGCAATTTTCCATATGAGAGCTACAATATAGCTGCAGCCTCAGCCTACTTCACTACATCGGCATCGATAAGCTGGCCTCAGAGACT
Organism: Heptranchias perlo; assembly: GCF_035084215.1. Classification (NCBI taxonomy): domain Eukaryota; kingdom Metazoa; phylum Chordata; class Chondrichthyes; order Hexanchiformes; family Hexanchidae; genus Heptranchias; species Heptranchias perlo. The sequence continues at coordinate 11,686,902 of NC_090360.1, forward strand.
CTGGACTAGAGAGAGAGGATAAAATCAGCCAGTGTTCATACTCCTAATTCCATTCCAGTGATTCCTGTTGGAAGGTGCATAAGTGTGAGAATAAGACCAAGTCCAGGCTGTGATAACAAATAAACCATTTAACAACTTGCCAAAATTCTCCACTTCATCTCATATGTAGATAGCCAGCATAGTGAGGTACCAGAGATCTGCCAGCGTGTTACTCGAGTCACTACCTTTGGTAGAGAAGAGAACGAAACCTTGGAGATATCAATGTGCAGTATTTTTGGTCTATATGGGCTTGAGCTCAATTCTGAAATTTAACAACTCGCATGCAATTCTATTTTCCTATAACTGAAATCAGTAATAAAAACAATTCTTAAAATCATATGCACTGCTTATTAAATGTGCATTATGAAAAACTTTTGACACATTCACTTTTAACCTCTTGCAGAATTGGCAGGTTGGTGGGAAGGAAAAGTCATTTAAGGCACCTTTTAAAATTCTAAGTTAATTCTAAATGTTTGTGGCAATTTATACATAAGTCATGATATATATGGGTGCTGAAGAGAAACGCCTTTAGCTAATCGTAGTGTTGAGCTGTTGTGTTTACAATATACATGACACAACTAATCATTTACAATCAGTTATTTTGAATAACATAGGCCAGAATTTGAGGTTCACATACACATCTTATATTGCATAATTGAAATGAATGCAGTCAGGTGGACTCATCCAAATGTTTATCTGATAATTACTTCTAGCGAGGCTGGAGAACCTTGAGTGACTTGGGTATCCAATATTTACTGAATTAAGAACATTACTAATTACATAAACACACTTAAAAGCAAATCATCTTCCCTTGTGTAGATGTTTTTTGTTCTACTCCAGCTTTGGTTTCAAAGTAACCCAATAACACTTAAATCTTTTTATTTTTATGGTCACATTTCTGTCTATTTAAACAAATAGTACAGCAATGTTTAGATTTTTCCAGTTTATTTGAAGTGTAAGTCTTGAACAGATGAATATTGATTTTCACTTGCTATGTTACAGCTCACTAAAAAAATAGAAAGGGTGTTATAAAGATATCTGCACACTTTACAATCTGGTTACCTTAAATGTATAGCCTATTAAAAAATGAAAAAACCATGATCTATGATGCAATTATTGATTTGCTACTACAGTTGGAAAGCACTACACTCAGCTACATAAACATGATATTTCCAAAATGTAGATTTAACATAATATAATGTTACAGGCTAAGGCATACTTACAAACTATAGTTATAAATTTTTCAGATTAAAACAATAATTTCTCGCTAGCATACAAGAATGCTTGACAAAATAAAGAACTCCATTTGCAAGAGTTTATGCCTTTTAAGAACCAGCTGTGAAGCTCTGAAGTGCAATGATAAATGCAGCTTCACTGATTCTGTGCAAGAATTTTGTTGCTAGGAAAATTTCTTTTTACATAAGTACTTCATCACTCAGTGCAGTTCATTCTGTTATTTCCAACTCCCCCCCCACCACCACCAAATATTATAGATCAGTAAATGCACTGCAGAATATCTGCACATAAATAAAACACACTTATTTGCTGCGTTACATTTTATGTTTTATTCCAAAAGACGTAAATACTAAATTGTATGCCTCAGAGCGTATTTACCGCATCCTTTTCCCCTTGTTTTAAGTATAGGATTACAATTTTGCATACATATCTTACAAATTCTATGGTGCAAATCTGTAAAGCTTTGCCTTTTACTAGCTACACAATGATTAAACAAAAATCCCACAACTTCAACAAAATATCAGATCTAAGGGCAAGACAGCATTGCTCAAACAGCATGCAAATTTCTGAGTTAAGTCTCCAGTTTTAGACATTCCTGCAGTTTATCCTCTACTCTGTATGCCCAGTGGGCCCGTATTTAGATAATTGTAATAGAAAGGTTTACTAAAGACTTAACAGATGTTTAAGCAACAACATATTACAACATTCTTTGACTTTGGTAATGGGTAGGGGTATTGCAGTATGGAAAATTACTGCACCTAGTTCCCATTTAAAATGTTAGTTCACATTACCCACAATAAGTAATGTCCTTGGCAGCATAATGCCATTATTTAGATGCACTCATGGTCTGAGGCCAAAACCCAGGAAACATACAGTTTATCCATTCTATGATCACCTCTAACTACAACTCTGCACTACCATAAATTTAGTTTAAAACTTTTCACTTAAAAGAAGTCGATTAAAGATTTCTCAATAATCATTTATCAAAGTCAAAATATGGCTAAAATAAATGAAGGATCAGCAAAAACTGTTTTTTCTCCAATAAATGCAGGGTTCAATGTTCAGTATTGGATAGTAACCATTTAGGTAGTCTCTGCAAAAGGTTTTTTTTTGAGTAAAATAAAACAGCCATAATAAAGTGTTCAAAAGTTTCACCCAAACAGTTAATTTGAATGGATACTTTTTCACTATTATATTCCTATTGCTTGCTATGACAGCTGTAATGTTGCAATATTTCTTCCCTACCCCCTCCACCCATTGTCACCTCCCAAATCCATGCCCATCTTCCCAGCAACTCAATGTTTGAACCTCTCCAATCAGGTTTCCGCCCCTGCCACAGCAATGAAATGGCCCTCATCAAAGTCACAAATGACATCCTCTGTGACTGTGACCATGGTGCACTATCCCTCCTCATCCATCTCGACCTATCTGCAGCCTTTGACACTGTTAACCACACCATTCTCCTCCAAAGACTCTCCTCCATTGTCCAGCGGTGTGCGAATGCCCTCGCCTGGATTCACACTTACCTAATCACCCGTAGCCAGAGAATCTCCTGCAATGGCTTCCCTTCCCGCCCCCATTTCATTACCTCTGGAGTTCACCCGAGGATCTATCTTTGGCCCACTCCTGTTTCTCATCTCTATTTGCCCCTCGGCGACATCATCCGAAGACACATCAGGTTCCACATGTACGCTTACAATACCCAGCTCTACCTCACCACCACCTCTCTCAACCCCATCATTGCCTCTGTGTTGTCAGACTGCTTGTCCGACATCCAGACTTGGATGACCCAAAATCCAATTAAACATCAGGACGACCAAAGCCATTGTCTCCGGCCCCCTTGGGACAGTTTGCTATGTTCAAGACGCTATATAAATGCAAGTTATTGCTGTTGCAAACTTATTTTGTCAGACACCAGCTTATGCTAAAATTACAATTTTACAGAATTCTAATTGATTTACTTCAACTATGCAAATTATTTGAAAAGGCAATTGCCAGACTTGCATATGTATTTTGTTTTAATAAATTCAAATATAAAATATGTAAATACAAAGGTGTAAGCAGCAAAGTTCATTGGGGTTCCGATGTGCAGTCTTCACAAATGGTGGGACGTTAGTTACCATCCATAACACCTCAAAATCTGTATCATTGATTTCAGTTATGATGCTTTGGAGAGCAGGATTGGGGTCAAGACCTCTCCATTTCAAAAAACGCTTACTTGCACCTCCGTAACATCGCCCACCTCTGCCCTGCCTCAGCCCATTTGTTGTAGAAACCCTTATCCGTAACCTTGTCATTTCCAGAGTCAACTATTCCAATGCTCACCTGGCTGGCTTTCTATCCTCCCCCTTTATAAACTTCAACTCAGCCTTAGGCAGACTCACAATTTATAATAGCAATGAAGAAAAGTTTACCCATCTTTACATGTAACATTTATTATTCTGATAATAAAGAAGAAATGTTTACTCATCTCTCAGGGATGCTGGTCATTCCTGTAAGAGGTCTCTGTGTCTTTGGATCAGGAGTGTGCCCGTACCGCCCCGATTCTAAACATACAGCAGCACAACTCAGGGGCATAACAATTGTAGCCCCCTTGTGATCTGAATAAGATATCATGTCATTCATACAAACCCTCATGTATGAAACTCCAATCTTTCACTAGACTGAACATACTTCAATGAGATGAGGCCAGATACAAATGTTATTTTACAGGCCGTGTGAATGTGCAGTTAGAACTTATAAAAACTTCTGCTCATCAATAAGAAAAACAATAAACCACGTATTTCATCCTGGTTAGTTGGCTAAATACGCTTGCTTTTAGTTTGTCTTAGCATTCAAACAGATCATGGCTCACATGGGTTTATTGGCATTAGTCTTACCATAAACTACTTTTATTGCCTTTCTCTCACAAAATCATCCCGACTGACCTGCACATGTTGGTTTTTGTTCTTTCCCTTCCTTCAGGTCATGAAATTAGCAGTTGATGTCTTACCATTTCCGCACCCACCTCCCACCCCCACCCATCCGCAACCCCATCTGAGGTTTGGCTAGAGAGCTGCCAATTAAACTGGTTACTTTGCTCCCTTGGGGTGTGGGCCTCTGGAAGCCATTTCCCACTATTGCCAAAATGAATGGGACTATGTTGACACAATGGGGTAAATTCTGCCCCACTGTGCACTTCAGGTGGCCAGCCATCGTCCCATAGTGCTGACTGGAGGCCCGGTCCATTTTGAGGTTTGTTTCTCATTAGCATTCGGCCAGCAGGCCTGCGGGCAGAAGTTGAGCAGTCCGATCCGGCAGCCCACTGCCACTGGGCTGCTGCAATATTGGGCAGTCTTGCTGACCTCTGGCCCGGAGGGTAGGTAAATCTGTGAGAGGGGTCTGATCTTGGGAGAGGGAACCTAGAGCAGGAGCGACCCAGGCTGGTTTTACAGAGCTCAGAGAAGTAGTTCTGTTCCTCCCGGCCTCACAAAAATACAGAAATACTTACCTGTGAGCCCCTCATCGGCTGGACCGCCAGCTGAAACTGGTTGGGGGCGAAATATTGGTTAGGATATCAGGAAAACTCCCTGTCTTTCTTCTTCAAATAGTGCCATGGGATCTTTCATATCCACTTGAACAGGCCGACAGGACAACACCTCCGATAATGCACCACTCCCTGAGTACTGCACAGAAATATCAGCCCAGATTGTGCTCAAGTCCTGGAGTATGGCTTGAACCCACAACCCTCTAACTCAAGAGACAAGAGTGCAACCACTGACCCAAAGACGACACGCAAAAGCCAGGTGTCCCTGCTCCTGCAGCAGAAGGCCCTCAACTGCCTTAATGTCCTGCGTAAAAAAAGGTCCACCACAGGAAAGAAAGCTTCACTTCTGGAACAATAGTTTTGCTGTTTAATGATGGAGAGGCCATTAATGGGGCAGCATCGTTCTTCTACTCAAGAGTTTTGTCACAATATATGTTTCCCTGCATTGGATTGTGAATGAACCTCTTGGCTTCTTCAAGGAACAGTAGCCTATACCTTTCAGTTTATTTATAAATATACAAGTCCTATGATGCTGTCTTACTATAGGAGGGCTAAGTCTGTACAGCTGGATGGAAGTGTTGAAATGCCAGCAAGACGGTTTTGAATTCCAATCTGTTAAGTCTCTTTAGAAGAAACCATGTGCTACTTGTTCACCTGCTCTTCACTTATGCTGTTAGCTAATCAAGGAGGCATCTGAACTGAATGCCAAGGTGGTAGGAATTACAATAGTTACTGTCCCAATTTAAAGATTATGTGAACAGTTCACAAAAGGTTCATTTTTAAAAAAAATGATTCCACCCAATTAAAATCTGATCAATTGTTTTTAAGCAACAAAGGCGACAAGTTAGTACTCAAATAAGCAGAGATGTAATATAAATCTACTCAGCAAACAAACACATGTATTCTCTTACACACCTCTCAAGAATAAAACCAACCAAAAAATAGCTTACAAAACAGGAATACAAGTTAAATTACTTAATGACATAATTAGATAGGAATTACATTGATGTCAAAATCACAAACAGCATAGAGCTGATCAATGCACAATTGAGGAAAAAGCACTGACAATAGTTATTGAGCTTTTTATATATCAGGAGATTGATGCTTACTGTGTGGAACAGGCACTTGAGTTTTCTGGAAAATTTTCCAATCGACATACATGCATGTGGATCAGTGCTCAAGTGCCTGAGTTGAAGACTCAATTCAAAACAGTAAAGTAATACTATTGCGGTCAACCCTTCTAAGAAAATGTACATTCTACTTGTGATTCCCTAGCGGACATCTCAGATTTATTGTGAATTTGTCTGCAATCTATAAATGGGTGGAGGCAAGGGGTGGCAACTAGGGTTTTAGAATCCAATATCCACACAAATCATGGATCATAACATTTGTAACATCCTGTGTTCCAAATCATGTCACTAATTTGACTTTTTAAAAACATTTTATTGTTTTCTTCTCATGTTGGGTGCACTGTTCCACAGCTGAAGGTTGTTTCAGCCAGGAACCATTTTTTATGTCGAGTGCAGATAGTTTGCAATCTATTTAAGGGAGGGGGCTTATCACAGACGAGCCCCATACTGTCCTCACTGATGTCCACGCACATACTCTTCAGCAGGGGTCACTGCAGTTATCAATAGCAAAAATCCTGGTTGATTTTTTTTCTCCCTCCCAGACCCACTGGTGCCTTTGCTGCGCCCAAGATGAGATTAGTTAACTCAACATAGACCAGGGATCTTAAAACAACGTTGGAATACCTCCACAAAAAGAAACAGATTTGCTGTAAGAGTAAAGAAGATATTTTTAAACAAAAATTTGCTCCCAGAGATATATGCGATAAATGAGAAGATCTGTTTGAGTGAATTTATGGAGATAATCGAATCTCGGGGTCAGATGATGGGATTTATAGACCGCAGTACAATTGATGACATCATCTCAAATCCTCAAATAGATCATTGCCTTGTATTATAGTGACAGGCAGGTATTGTCCTTCATTTCATTTATTTGCTGCTGAAAGAAAAAGCACCTTGTGTCTCACATAAATAGAGCTGCAGCACAGCCTGCACTTCCCAGGGCCAGCTGCCAGCTGCTTTAATCAGAACTTTAGTTTATACAGTCCAGGAATGGAGTCAAACTGGCGAGGCCTGATGAGGGAGCTAGCAGACGGATATCAAAATTATCAGTTTGTACTGAACTCAATAACCCAAACAGCCTCCGTTTCCATGAGCGCCATCCTGTCTTTTGTTCTGACAGAGATAAGATGTATAAATTATGAGTGGTTGACAAAGTATACTCCAGTGCCTGAGGCAGCTCATCAATCATTTTCAGCATGTCGGCAGGTAACTGATGTGGCCCCTGCAGGCATTTTCCATTCAGGTGAGAAGCAAGTATTAAAAGCATTGCCATCGGACAAACACAGCAGCTGAGCTTTATTTAAGAGTCTTTTAATTTGAAAGTTGTTTATCTTAAGATACCAGTGTTTTCCCAGACTTGTATCTCTTGGATACTGAGAGCTGCAATCCCACAGCAGTAAACAATCATTGCTGCCATGGAAGAAGCGCTGCTCTGGAGACCACCCATTGACTGGTTTGTGGAAGGTGGAAGGGAGCTGGAAGAGACCCTTGTTCTTTTTGCTGTAGTCAACTTCAAAGGTCTTCAATGTCAGCAGATTCCCTCAACTTATCACAGGCTTTGGTCAAGCTACACAGAGGCCAGCTCACATAAAGTAAAACTGCTCCAATTACTGGCTGAGGATCATTCCCAGCCTCCCCCCTCCCTTTCTGGCTTTGTGCCATGTCTTTAAATGTTCAAATCCTCCTTTGCTTTTTCAAACACACAAACCTGAAGCAAATTAGTTTACCCAGTGCAAGACTGACATTGTGGATAGACTGGTCTCTTTACCTTTGTCACTTGTTCAGTGTAATTAGATTGGGGTGGAGGGGAATGATGTTGCTGGTGCAAGCTGACAGATCAACTGAGCTTTTAATGTGTCAGGATCAGACTGGGTCTTACTAATCAGTGGGACACCACCAGAAGAAAGATGCTTCTACGCCTTTCGTGTCAAAGGCCTAAGACCTAAGCAAGTTGCTCTGAAGACATGCATTTTTTCACCTCCACCATAATGAAGGGAAAAAGTATAATCGCTTTAAAATTGAATGGCTGATTGCCAGATATCTTGCATGTCTGACACAGCTGCTGAGGATTAATTAAACATCATGTGCTGTACTAGTTAACTTAAAAGACTAAACTTCATTGCAATTATACTTTTTCCAATAGGCATCCAAAAATGATTTATGCTTTCACTGTAATTACAGTCCCACTCCCATGATGATAAAGAAAGCTTGACACTTGAATATTACCAAAAAGGAATAGATTAAGAAGTGCTATGTGCAAATTGTCTTCCTCATATAGCTTGAAAATGTTTAAGTCACAAGTTTTTTTTTCCCTCTTGCCACAGGTAAAAAGCACTATATAGTGTATAAACTATAGACATTAGGTTACTCCACCAACACATCTAATAGTTTCTTTTGCATCACTAATTCATGCCATTATGCACACAACAGGTTTCAACATTGTAAAATATCAGTTATCCTGCCATTATAATCAGGAAAACAATCCTGTTCCATTGCTAGAACTATCAGCTTGGATTTGAAGTCAGCACTTTTGTCATTGACAAACTGATCTATGAATACTAAATGTATATGAGTGTATATGTGTGTGTGTATATATTATGTAATGTGAGGAAGTATATGTATATTTCTCCAGTCACATTTACCTTTGACTGCTGTCTCCCATCATGCTTCTTCTTCAAGTTGCGAGGTTAGACTGGCGTGAACCATGAAATCTCAATTTTTATTAATGTTGCTTCACGATCAACCTGATGGCAGATTTTATTCTGCAGGGCAGCACTACTACCCTGCCACTTTGTTTGCATTAACTATAAGAAATGCGCACAGGGATAGACCTGCAGGCTTTGTTTTATATGGACGCAAATGTATATAAATATCACAATTGGGGATGAAGTGTACACTGAAATTATCTACCCGAGAGAGAGAGAGAGATGGAGAGAGGATTGAGAGTGTGAGAGAGATGGTGAAAGGATTGCAAATGAGAGGGTGCGTGTGAGAGAATTGAGAGTGTGTGAATAGTCTGTTACACTTTTCCACAAATATGCCTCAAACATATTGTTTCACATGGAAATTGCTGAAATTCCATGTATGTTGTAGGTCCCAAGTATAGTAGCATCGTTTTTCACAGGAGCTCTTGCAGGGCATCCCACAAGTCTCCGAGGCTAGCTCTGCTAAATAGTCACTAAGTCAACACATTATTGGAAAGTGGGTAATTGTACAAATACATTTTAATCTAGGTACAAACTTGATTCAAGTCCTCATTTCTTTATATTTGAGTATTGCTCTAAAGATTTTGAGAAGTACTAAGTGTTCCTCCCTCTAATAATAGCAATTGGTTCCCTTCATGTTTTATCATTTAGCAGAACCTAAACAAGAGCCTGATTTACATAGGATACAAAACTTTCAAGTCTATACAGCAACAAATAGAGCATATATAATTTTGCAGTGGCATAGCCATCTTATTTCAAGAGCAAAAACTGCTTCCTACATGAGCAATGGCAGTGAGTTATGAATCTTCCTCGTCAGTAGAATAAATTGGCATTGTATATACAATTCATATGCACATATGTAGAACCACTTTTGTGGCATAAATTTCAGTTTTTAAAGTTTAGCTTTAATGGAACAACATTGGGGAGAGCATTAATATTCCTGTTTTTGTAATGTGAGGTCCATCTCACCTCATTCTGTCCATTATCTTGAAACAACCTTTTGCAAGAAGTGTTAAAGTCACCAGGTTATTTCAGCTCCAAATATTATCCTTTTCGAGTGAATTAATGAACTGTTGTAAATACTTAGAATTATGATTCCATATATGTCAGCCATTGTATGGAAGAAAAACTACTCTACCCCAAATTACTAATTGGAGAGGTTAATGTTATAACCTTGTTTGACAGATTGTTACATGTAATTTAACAGAATTTATCAAAACTCTTTGCCTATGAGCAGTGCAAACGTACGCTGAAGGGTCAAATGGAGTTAAATTCAAACAACTGAACACAGGCTACCTAAACCATAAATTAGGTCATCAGCTTGGCTCAGTTGTTAGCACTTCATCCTGTGTGTCAGGAGGTTATGGCTTCAAGCTCAATTCCAGGACTTGACAGTCCTGTGCAGCACTGAGGGAGTACTGCAATGTCAGAAGTGTTTGGATGGCATGTTAAACTGAGGTCCCTTACCTGTTTGCCCGACAATAAAAATTCCATCGCTCTATTTCAAGAGCGAAGAGTTTTCCTGGTTTCCTTTCCCCATCAATCATTACCACCAAAACAAAAAATGAATTCATGTAATTGTTATTTCTGGGGTCCTGCCTTGTGTCAAATGGATGCCATATTTACCTACAAAACAGTGATTGAACTTCAAAGTATGAAGTGCCTTGGGCTATTTCTAGCCTATTAAAAAGGCTTAGGAATTTCAATTTTTAAATCACAAAATTCTTGGCCAAGTATTCTTAACCATGTATTATTCTATTACAGAGAAATCCTACTTGTAACACTGAATTTGTTGGACAACCAGAGTCCAGAAGAACTCCTTTCAAATTCCTTTCTGTAGTTGCACTTCTGGGTAGGGTGGTATAACTGCGCTGCACATGCATTTTTTTATTACTTATATTGTGTAGTTTCTTCCACAGAATATTCCGTTAGAAATTCCTAACTTTCAATGCATATAAATTTAGAAAATCTCTGTGACCTTGAATATTTTGACTTATGTTGTTTTAAGCTTGGATAAATAACAACTTGCATTTATACAGCGTCTGTAATGTAGAAAAACACCTCAAGGTGATTCAAATAGGCGTCATCAGACACAAATGGACACTGAATCAAAGAAGGAGATATTAGGAGAAATGACCAAAAGCTTAGTCGAAAAGGTGGATTTTAAGCAGAGAGGTGGTGGCAGGGTGATTTAGGAAGGGAATTCCAAAGCATGGTGCCTAAATGACTGAAGGCATGGCTGCAAATGGTGGAAACTAAGGGAGGGAGATTACCTTTCATTTGCTATTTCTTTTTGCTTAGGATTAATTTTCATACTGATAAGCATCCCATGTAAGATTTTCTTACATGGGATGCTTATCTACAATAGTGTAATTAGAAAGCATGGCAGAAGGAGAAACACAGTGCAGATAAATCCCCGCCATTTAGATATTTCATCCACCATTTTGCTTGTCCAGTTAGTTGGCTATTTCCAGTCTCAGTGCAGTTCCATTGTGCATGAATTTTAAATATATTAATATTAGAGAACTAGATTGTATTACAAGGCTATAATGCCACTGACTCAGTTCTAATGGCATCAGGATCCAAGATAGCAAAGCACCAGACAATACACAAACCTATTTTTTTTCCCCTAATGTTTGGCACAAGGACTGCCTACTTTCATCTCCATAACATCGCCCGCCTCCACGCCTGCCTCAGCCATCTGATGCTGAATTCTTCATTCATGCCTTTGTCACCTCCAGACTTGACTATTCCAATGCTTTGCTGGCCGACCTCCCAACCACCATCCTTAATAACTTCAGCTCATCCAAAACGCTGCTGCCCATTGTCTGGTGCTTTGCTATCTTGGATCCTGATGCCCATATCCTGTCCCGCACCAAGTCTCACTCATCCATCACTCCTGTCCTTGCTGACCTTTGTTGAACCACAATGGCTCCCAGTCCTCCACTGCCTCCAATTTAAAATTCTCATCCTCGTGTTTAAATCCCTTCGTGGCCTCGCCCCTCTCTATCTCTCTAACCTCCTCCAGCCATACAGCACCATCAGAACCATTTGTTTCTCCAACTCTGGCCTCTTGTGTGTACCTTCAATGCCTAGGTCTCACACTCTGGAATTCCCTCACTAAACCCGTCCACCTCCCTGTCCTCCATTAAGACTGTCTTAAAACTCACTTCTTTGACCAAGCTTTTGGTCACCCCTTCAAATATCTCCTTCTTTAGCTCGGCATCCATTTTGTCCGATTACCCCTCTGTGAATAGGAATATTCCTATTTTAGAGGTGCTGCATAAAATGGGCAAGAATTTTATTTTCCCATTATGTGAAAAGAAAAAGTTTATTAATCATTGTCCTTGCCACATCAACACAGTACAATTATATAATTGCCAGCACATTTTTAACAAGTTCAGACTTTTACTTTATCCAACAAATTACAGATTAAAAGATCAAAGACAGAAAAAAAGCCAGCAGTAAGGACCAACTGTGTTACATGTGGGTGGCAGATCACGCTTTATCCTGAGCAAATTATCCTTAGAAACTGCAGTGGAAAGAGTGCAAAGTGAAACATATAAACACTTGCATGTGATTGCTATCTCTATATTGTCTGCCGCACACATTGTTCCTTTATCAGGTGATCAGAGAGATAATGTGCAGTCACCTTAGGCAATTGCACTGATTAAAGAGGCTTTACTAATGAATGGATTTTTATAAGGGAGCAAAATGTCTGGATAAAGCAAGACTAAGCTACTGAAGAACTTTCTCAAGAGGCAGGAACAAAGCCATAAGAATCCCTGACAGGAAGGGAAGAAATAAAGATCACTAACAATGCACCATGGCAGGGCAGTCTATTCCAGCACATTTTCACCGAGCGACATTTATTGTGACAGCAATCACTTTTCAAAAATAAGCGTGAATTTGGAAAGTAACAAAGTACCATTAACATGTTTGTTTATGCATAGTGTAGCTAGCTGTGACTTTGTAAAAATTGGGATTAAAAGGTATTGTAAATATGGCTGTTATTTTCTCATTTATTCAACTCATATGCTAGTGTGGCAGCATGTGTTCCCATCAGTGTTCTTTTTGAACCTCAAAAGCTCAAGACCCTGGGCCTCTAATGTATTGAAATCAGTGCTGACCTGCCATTTACACTACCAGAGCACCAGACGCTATAGCTGCTTGTCATCCTGCCTATTAACTTGATGTCTTTATTCACAGGCCATCTGCAACAGTGAGAGATATAACTAATGTCTTCCAAACAACAAGGTGGCAAAAGACAGAGCACAGTGTACAGATGACCTTTGGGATTCTCAAAGATCCTAACTACCAGACATGAAAATCAATCCTGCCTACTGGCATTAATTAAAATAAACTAAAGGGCAGAATAAGATAAAATGTACATTCTGTCACGGAGAATATTTGTCATGAACCTTACCAGCATTTTTTTTTATACATTAAGCATTTTGGTACATGCTGGAAATGCTATTTTTGTACTTCATTTTTTGTTGTTGCTGTTATTCAGTGAATACATGAAACACTATATGCTGTCTCTGGTACACTGCAGCTTGTGATATATATATATCACAATATATGTGTAAAAAATGTTCACAAAATGTTCTTTACAACTCATTTTTAAGGCAGAGAAGTATGTTACATGGTTCCATTAACCAGATATTTCAAAAACATTTTGCAAAATAACATTTTGTTGTACTCAAACAGATAATTTTTGGATAAGTTGCAAAATCCTATTTGAATTTAATAAGTAGAACATTTTACAACTCGACACTTGTAAAAGTGACACAATCGGCGCCAATTGTTACCAATACAAACAAACACTTGATGAACAGGGACTGTACTGATGAATGTTCACATGAATTATCTGAATCTATGCAGATGGATTAAACAAATAAAACATAGGCAGCCAAGTGGTTGAGCATGTTGACTTAGTAAAGTACTCAGACTTGAGTTTGTACCCACTATTTCTCACGCTGTAGGTTGTTAGGATGATGTTCAAATCCCAGCAACTGGATCGAGAGTGAAAAGGAATAGAATTCACTTTTCATGTTCTAACAGATAATCAGATGCTGTGTGGAACATGGTAATTCTGAGCTGCTGGTTCCATCAAAATGTCACATCAAGAAACACAAACGTTCGAAGATGTATAGTTTGCGATATAAAGTAGAATAGGTATTCTGCAGTTTTGCTTGAAACTTTGCTGAACCTTACCTCAGGAGATGAAATGGATTGGCCAGAACCCCCAAAACAGTAGATTCTACATGGCTTCTGGAGAGGGAGAGAACAGGCTTGATCGTTTGAATGGCCTTTGCTCATTTAATGGAGTTGATTTCAAACCCTACCCTACTGGTGGAAGCTAGGTGTGTGGGCAGTTTTTTTTTAAAATTCATTCATGGGATGTGGGCATCACTGGCAAGGCCAGCATTTATTGCCCATCCCTAATTGCCCTTGAGAAGGTGAGGGGTGAGCTGCCTTCTTGAACTGCTGCAGACCGTGGTGAAGGTTCTCCCACAGTGCTGTTAGGTAGGGAGTTCCAGGATTTTGAACCAGCAATGATGAAGGAACGGTGATAAATTTCCAAGTCAGGATGGTGTGTGACTTGGAGGGGAACAAGGAGGTGGTGTTGTTCCCATGCGCCTGCTGCCCTTGTCCTTCTAGATGGTAGAGGTCGCGGTTTTGGGAGGTGCTGTCGAAGAAGCCTTGGCGAGTTGCTGCAGAGCATCTTGTAGATGGTACATACTGCAGCCATGGTGCGCCAGTGGTGGAGGGAGTGAATGTTTAAGGTGGTGGTTGGGGTGCCAATCAAGTGGGCTGCTTTGTCCTAGATGGTGTCGAGCTTCTTCTCGAGCTTGTTGGAGCTGCACTCATCCAAGCAAGTGCCTTGTAGATGGTGGAAAGGCTTTGGGGAGTCAGGTGGTGAGTCACTCACCGCAGAATACCCAGCCTCTGACCTGCTCTTGCAGCCACAGTATTTATGTGGCTGATCCAGTTTAGTTTCTGGTCAATGGTGACCCCCAGGATGTTGATGGTGGGGGATTCAGCGATGGCAATTCTGTTGAATGTCATGGGGAGGTGTTTAGGCTCTCTCTTGTTGGAGATGGTCATTGCCTGGCACTTGTCTGGTGCGATTGTTACTTGCCACTTGTCGGCCCAAGCCTGGATGTTGTCCAGGTCTTGCTGCATGCAGGTACGAACTGCTTCATTATCTGAGGGGTTGCAAATGGAACTAAACACTATGCAATCATCAGCAAACATCCCCACTTCTGATCTTATGATGGAGGGAAGGTCATTGATGAAACAGCTGAAGATGGTTAGGCCTACGACACTACCCTGAGGAACTCCTGCAGCAATGTCCCGGGGCTGAGATGATTGTCCTCCAACAACCACTACCATCTTCCTTTGTGCTAGGTATGACTCCAGCCACTGGAGAGTTTTCCCCCTGATTCCCATTGACTTCAATTTTACTAGGGCTCCTTGATGCCACACTCAGTCAAATGCTGCCTTGATGTCAAGGGCAGTCACTCTCACCTCACCTCTGGAATTCAGCTCTTTTGTCCATGATTGGACCAAGGCTGTAATGAAGTCTGAAGCCGAGTCGTCCTGGCAGAACCCAAACTGAGCATCGGTGTGCAGGTTATTGGTGAGTAAGTGCCGCTTGATAGCACTGTCAACGACACCTTCCATCACTTTGCTGATGATTGAGAGTAAACTGATGGGGCAGTAATTGACTGGTTTGGATTTGTCCTGCTTTTTGTAGACAGGACATACCTGGGCAATTTTCCACATTGTCGGGTAGATGCCAGTGTTGTAGCTGTACTGGAACAGCTTGTCTAGAGGTGCAGCTAGTTCTGGAGCACAAGTCTTCAGCACTACAGACAGGATGTTGTCAGGGCCCATAGCCTTTGCTGTATCCAGTGCACTCAGCCATTTCTTGATATCACGTGGAGTGAATCGAATTGGCTGAAGACTGGCTTCTGTGATGGTGGGGATCTCGGAAGGAGGCCGAGATGGATCATCCACTCGGCACTTCTGGCTGAAGATGGTTACAAACGCTTCAATCTTGTCTTTTACACTCACATGCTGGGCTCTGCCATCATTGAGGATGGGGATGTTCACGGAGCCTCCTCCTCCCATTAGTTGTTTAATTGTCCACCACCATTCACGACTGGATGTGGCAGGACTACAGAGCTTTGGTCTGATCCGTTGGTTGTGGGATCGCTTAGCTCTGTCTATAGCATGTTGCTTCCGCTGTTTAGCATGCATATAGTCCTGTGTTGTAGCTTCACCAGGTTGGCACCCCGTTTTTAGGTACGCCTGATGCTGCTCCTGGCATGCTCTTCTACACTCCTCATTGAACCAGGGTTGATCCCCTGGCATGTTGGTAATGATAGACTGAGGGATATGCCGGGCCATGAGGTTACAGATTGTGTTGGAATACAATTCTGCTGCTGATGTTGGCCCACAGCGCCACATGGATGCCCAGTTTTGAGCTGCTAGATCGGTTCTGAATCTATCCCATTTAGCACAATGGCCAAGGTGACTTACCCGCTAATTTCCCGCCTGCTTCACGATGATCTACGTTTTAATCTGCTTTCCTGAGCAGACAGCAAAGGCCTGAATTTGGCGGGGTCAGTCTTTAAATAGGCAGATCGAGGTTCAGTGACATAATTTGGGACCCAACTGCAATTTTAACCCTGGCCTGAGCGGGAAACTGTTATGGTTTTCCCACCAGGTGAAGACAACAAGTGGAGGATCCGGTAGCATTAGTTTTTTTTACTTTCCTTGTAAGACTAGGAGGAGCAGGAATGCTCCTCCACGCCCTTCAAGGAACATTTAGGCTTCCCTTCCCCCATTCCTCACACGAGACAATCCCAAAACTCCCTCACCACGACTTATCTTGTTGCCAGTGAGCCTTTCTTTGGTGCCCGCCCGAGGCCTCCTGCCCCCCGAACTTCCGCTCTCACCCACCCACATGCTCGCTGCTGCTTTCCACTGTTCCAGGTGGGCAGCTGACTGGCGGCATGCAAATTGCCCGGCCTTCATGCTGCCGATGTCTGGCATATTTGCCACTTGGCCCGCCCCTGCCCGAATCCTGAGCCCAGTTAAAAAAACCCTTTATGTGTTTTTATGGGCAGAGACTTTGGAATAAGTTACCTTCTCACTCTCAAAATCAAATTCTATAAAATTATTTAAATTCACACATTAAAAATGTCATGGTAATTTTAAATTTGTAGTTCAAACTCTATCCATATATTGTACAAAATCACAGTAAGTGAATTTAAGAGCTAAGTTTCGCTAGATTGAAATATCAATAGAAGTACCAGATGCGTGTTTGTGCTTCTGTCACTTCAGATTCCCAATGCCACCTGCATCACTGAGCTAATGTCCCAAACAGAGGCCAGGAGGTAACCCACAAGGAGGAAAAGTTGAAGGGTATCATATTGGCTTCTCTTCTGGACGGCCTATCATCCAGATTCGCAACTATATCAAGTCTCAATGTTGACTTTGACATACAAAGGGTTCTTTGATCCTAATCATATTGATGCTTTGTTTTAAATTGCAGATAGTCTGTTTGATATCATAAGCAAGGATTTCCAGTGACCAAAAGAACAGGTAATCCGTTCATCCAATTAACGGAGAACCGGATTGTCTGAAATCGTGTAATTCTCTGCAGACTGATATGGATACAAACCTATGGACATATGAAAGGAAGATGAGAAAAGACCACAATCGGCCCTTCCCCCTAGTCATGCAATGTCCTGGGAGAGAGAAAAACCTGAGACAAATATGGGGGAAAAGTTCCAGCTCCCTAAGGCAATCAAACAAGCTCCAGGAGACTGCAGTAATTTGTGAATCTCACTCACTAGCCACCCTACAACTTACCCTCTTATAGCATGAGATTTCCTCCTCTCTCTTGAATTTGTCCAGTTCCTTTTTGAAGGACTGCAGGGAATCCATACTCACTTCATGCTCCACTAATATCTGTTCCAGAGGCACGATGACAGTGCAAATAAATCTTCAATCTACCAATAGGTGGCTGATGTGACAGCCTTCTAGAAATCAAAATTTATGACATCTACCAGACTGCCGTGATCCATTAATTTGGTCACCTCCTCAAAGAACTCAATCAGGGTAGTGAGGCAGGATCTTCAATCTACTAAAGCTACGTTGCAATTGTATAATAATGGTTACATTTCTCCAAGTAATCTTGTATCACATTTCTTATAATTCCTTCTAGCATCTTCCCTACCATCGATGTTAAACTAACAGCCTATAATTCCCAGGCTTCAATTTCTTCCTCTTCTTAAGTGTTGGGAGCACATGAGCCTCCCTCCAGTCCACTGCAACTTGCCTGGGCCTCAGAGAGCAACTAAATACATCAGCCAATAGCTCACATAATTCCTCTCCCAGTTCATTCAGCACATAAATAGCATAAGGCCCAGCAGCTCAATCTACTTCAAGTGCCTTATTCCCAGCTAAAATGATTTCTGCATTTAGTTATATAAAATCAATTTTACCAGCACCCTTGTCTGGCACCACTGGTACTTCAGCATCATCTTCAATAGTGAAAACAGATGCAAAGTATCAATTTAGCACTTCAGCCATATACTGGCCCTCAAATTTAACGCCCTGCTAAATCTCTCTGTGGGATCAGACTACGCATGAAGTATTGTTGAGCTTGTCTGGGAACCTCTACATCAAAGGATTAACAGAAGGAAAAAGAAAAAAAAGGAATACATCCATTTGTATATACTGCTTAATCACATCTCTCAGAAGCATTTCAAAGCACTTCACATACAATGACTATTAATATAGGCAAATATGACAACCACTTTGCACACCACAAGATCCTAACAACAGCAATTCAATGAATGGGGGGAAACCTCCCTAGTCCATAATATTAATTAGTAAACACTTACAAAGGAATGGGATAATCGGGACAGTCAGTATGGATTTGCAAAGGGTTGGGCATTCTTTACTAATGTCATTGAATTTTTTGAGGAAATCACTGTGTGTATACAGTGAATGCTGAAAATATGGATTGTCAGAAATGGTTTGATAAGGTGCCACACATGAGGCTTGCTATGAGAATTAAGTCACATAGTAATATAGGGAATGCTTTCCAAAAATCCATCCATGCAACTGCATTTCCTTTAGGGGGAAAAATAGAGGTAAATCGACGATGTTAGGACCATTTTTTAAAAATTTATACAAATGATTTGGGCATGGGCACAAGATAACAGAGACTGTTGATACCAAAGGTATATGGAAAACTGTGAGAAAGGAGATTCAGGAAGACTGACAGCTTAGCAGAATGAGCAGATAGATTGCAGATGTCGATCAATGTAAAGAACTATGAAATAAATTTCAGAGAACATAACAGTGATAGGATGTATATCCTAAATAGTAAGATTCTTAATAGAGTGGAGGAAGAGAGAGATCCAGCACATGTGGCAATGAAGACCAATTCTGGAACGACACTCTTTGTTGCAACATTGGCAGGGAAATATACCAATCTGTGCCCAATCCCACAGTTGCTGCTTTTATTCCATTCACTTCAGGTCAAGAATCATGTTCTCGTTGCACATGTAAACCTAGAGACATTCCATCCCTCACAGTGGAACAGAAGAGTTGGTGGAACCATGGCTTTCTGTAACTTGATGATCTTCTCCAGTTTCAGGTCACTCTTTTCAAACGCTCTGACTTTCAGCTTTCCAAATCCAACTTGTACCATTCTCACATTGCTCACAAACTCATAGTCAATAGTGCCGTCAGATGATGTTGCCAAAGTCATTGAGCCGTTGGATGTCTTAAGCTGCTGGCCACCAACCTTGATATCAAGGTCTCTGTGATGAATTGCCAGGAGCAGCAATGAAACATCACCTCCGTTTTGTCAAGGTTAATGTTAAGCCTGCAGCATCTGGCTGCTGATGCCAAGGGGGTCCATGATGAACCGAAGATCATGCTCTGATTGAATCACGAAGCCACAGGCATCAGCCAACAGCAGTTTGTGAATGACCCCTTTGCATACCTTTCCTTGCTTACAGCTGAATTAGTTGAAAGAGCTTGTCACTCATTTTGAATTTTATTTCAAAAGTAGCATTCTAATCAAGATGTTGCAATACAGCCCCCAACATTGCAGTAAAGCACCAAATACAAATCTGGGGCAATGGCACCCGCTTGTTTCGTTTCAGTGGTCACTGGGAAAGCTTCAGAACAGTCTCCATCTAATGTCACTCTGTCAAGTATGCCATCGCAGAATCCTTTGGCAATGCTGATAAACTTAAAACACTCCATGTTTTGCAAGGTCTTCCACAATGCTCGACTGTTAGGAACAGGAGTAGGCCATTCAGCCCCTCGTGCCTGCTCCGCCATTTGATAAGATCATGGCTGATCTGTGATCTAACTCCATATACCTGCCTTTGGCCCATATCCCTTAATACTTTTGGTTGCCAAAAAGCTATCTATCTCAGATTTAAATTTAGCAATTGAGCTAGTATCAATTGCCGTTTGCGGAAGAGAGTTCCAAACTTCTACCACCCTTTGTGTGTAGAAATGTTTTCTAATCTCGCTCCTGAAAGGTCTGGCTCTAATTTTTGGACTGTGCCCCCTACTCCTAAAATCCCCAACCAGCGGAAATAGTTTCTCTCTATCCACCCTATCTGTTCCCCTTAATATCTTATAAACTTCGATCAGATCACCCCTTAACCTATGAAACTCCAGAGAATACAACCCCAATTTGTGTAATCTCTCCTCGTAACTTAACCCTTGAAGTCCGACTGTTACAAGATCAACACACACCACAAACAGGTTTTTGTTCTGCTCTACGCCCTTCTCCTGTATTGACAAAACGTGAAGGCCAAGTCAACAGTGCCCCAGATGCTACAGAACTCACACTGATATCTGCAGACACTGAAACAATGAGCCTATCAGGAGCACTGTGGAGTGAGGATCTTTTAGCAAGTTCAAGAGAGATGCTGCAATAGTTTCTGCAATTTGACTAGCCTCCCTTGCACTTATAGACAGCAATAGGGGTGACATCCTTCATATCTTGCAGCATTTTTTTTTGCCTATATTCAATCAAATAGCTTCTTCACCAGTGCATGTGCACACATCTATGGGAATGTTAACTGGTTCATGTGCCTTGCCAGTATTCATAAACTGCACTTTTTTTCTGATTTAATCAATGGGACTGAGGGCTACCAGCCCTTCATGAACTGCGTATCGCATAATTTCCTCAAGTGTTTGCTCTTTCTCTTCTGATGTTTGATTCAGTACATGTTTTAAGTGTTCGATCCACCTTCACATGATTTCATCTTCATCAATGAAGAGCAGTCGGCCATTTTCCAATTCCATCTGACATTTGCCATGGTGCATAGGGCCAAACACTGGCATTGTAGAACTGCTTTATAGTGTGCATGTCAGCTTATGTTTGCCTTCATCAGTGATCCTCCTTCTTCTCTCAGGCATCTCTGGACCATATTCCTGATATCCACTCACCTGTTAGGTTGTTCAGCCAACTGCTGTACTCCACATACTTGCTGTCTAACAACTGAGAAATGTCAGCATCATTCTCTCCAAACCAGTCGTGGTGCTTTCTCTTCACAAAGTGACCACTTCAGATGCAGCATTGTACTTTGAACATGTTCTACTCTTCTTTCATGGTGGTAGAGACAGCATTTGGTCCACATTTCTGCATTCCTCGGGGTGTTGTACGATTCTCAATTTTGAAGTCATCTACAATGAAGACCCTTGGGATCTTTATTATTTTTTTTGCAGTTGGGACTATAGCGTGAGTACCTATCTGCAACATAGTAAACAATAATCTATGAAGCACTCAGAACCTCGCATGACCCATGCCTGCTTCGCACCTTTCATAAGAACATAAGAAATAGGAGCAGGAGTAGGCCATATGGCCCCTCGAGCCTGCTCATGACTGATCTTCAACCTCAACTCCACTTTCCTACATTACAACAGTGACTACATGTCAAAAGTACTTTATTGGATGTAAAGCACTTTGGGACATCCTGAGGTCGTGAAAGGCGCTATATAAATGCAAGTTCTCTCTCTCTTTCCCACCCAATCCCCATATCCACTGATTCCCTTAGAGTCCAAAAATTTATCAATTTCACCTTTCTTACAACAGAACATGCAAAACAGCAGTACAACTGAGCACACCCACTTATTTTCCCTCTGCACATAGAGGTGTACTAGAGACAGACCACTCTGAATCCAAAGTATACAAACTGAGCAATTTACTGAAATATGCAAATTAACTCCAAAATAGCCCAATTTGGGTGACTTTAAGTTAAAACTTTATTTCCTCCCCAGAGGTAGAATTACAAAAAAAAATCAGTGATATCGTTCTCTGCTATAGAATGTCAAAAGCTTTGAAACACATGTTCTAAATATATTTATACAACTGTTTATACTGTACATGATGTGTAATTATGGGGAACTGTTCTTTTAAGTGGAGCAGACTGTATTATAACATACTTTCAGTAATCCGTACAATTGCCTTCGTGTTCTAATCATCATGATCTGTCACACTAGCTGTGGACAAAGAAGTTGGCTTAAACCTATTCACCTAAATTGGTGACGTTCTTATGTAACTAGTCGCAGGTAGATCAGAAACGCAAAACCAAAAACTACAATGTATCAAAATATTCAATAGTTTGCAGTCGAATATCCAGAAACAACAAATGTGAGGTGTAAATGAAGAAAAGATCACAGCAAATCTAACAATCACTTAGCTTATAACAGACCAAGTCAATTTAATCTTGATGAGCAGAAAGTCAATGAATGAGACTCGGAATGTCTCATTTGTCAACATCTTATACTGTGGGAAGGCTCAAGGCAATTCTGAACAATTAATACAATTGGAATCACTGTATTTCAAAAAACTATTTAAATACTTCAATCACATTTTTTGCATTTACTATCTCTGCAATTCTTAATATGAATATACCATTTGGCGATTCTGTCTAAAATAGTTTGTCAGATGACCTACTCCAAACATGCCAATTTGTTCGATTTTTTTCACGTGTCATAAATATGATGTAATATGTCTGGAAGAGAAAATGTCACCGTTGAAATTATACCTTTAGCAAATAATGTCCCTGAGTTACAAAAATATAGAAAAATTGAAACAAATCCCAATTTGCAAAACATTTACAGGAGAATTATTTGAAAATTGGTGAGCCCAATGGTGCCAACATAACGTTTCTTTTTAATATTTAGAAAGAATGGTGAAGAACAAAGACCCACAGTGCAGACATCACCAAGGGAAAATCAGTAAAAGGGAGGATGATGTATATCAGCAGTTATTAGGTGATATTCAGCTTGGGTTTTAAAAGGCTGAAGGTAGTAGAATAAACTAAGACCAAGGGAGGTAAGCAGTTCCATAGTTTTGAGGGAAGAATGAGTTAGAAGACTCAATTTTAATACCGTAGAGAGGAAGAACAGTGTGTTTTATTACGTTAAAGGCACTATATAAATGCAACTTGTTGTTGTTATAGTGCAGGATTGCAGCTTTTTCAGTTCAATAAGAGCAAGATTGGAACGTTCAGAGGAGCAGTGTGCAACTGGTCTACACTTATATCGGTCCTACCCTACAATTGGATAAAAACAGCCTAGACACTGGAAGCAAAGCAAATGGGGGGAAAATTAATGAGGGGGAGTGATACTAGAGGGAGTATCGAAACTAGCATGCTCAACTTGTGTGCATTCATACAAACAAAAGTGCTGTGCAAAAATCTGCCAAAGAAATCTTTCTATTATATTTATAGAATAGCACAATAAGGAAGAGAAGCATGTCATCATTTTATTATTTATTCAGTGTGTTGCAGAAACTCTCCACTATCGAGCAATTTATTTTCTGTGCCCTAGAAACATATCGACTATCACGTCTATCTGTACAAACAGGGCATTCACAACCTGTGCACAAGTAACGCTTTGTCTCTATCCTTCCTCTTCCCCCGATTTGCATATGTAAACTATGAATAATGCCATTTTACAAACAGCCCCAAATTTCAGCTGTGTGTGTTGTCTGTGAACATAGCCAATTTGATAAAGGAGGGTATTGTCTGTCTCTTTGATTTCCATTGCAGGTACACCTGGCATTATAGGAACATCGGATCAGGAGTAGGCCATTTAGCCCCTCAAGCCTGTTCCGCCATTCAATGAGATCATGGCTGATCTGTGACCTAACTCCATATATCTGCCTTAGGCCTTATCACTCAAGGGCCTCATTCTTGTTTTCAAATTTGAAAGAGTGAATTTCCAACAAAAGCAGGAGAAAAGAACTGAAGTCTAGAAACAAAGAACATAAGAACTAGGAGCAGGAGTCAGCCATATGGCCCCTGGAGCCAGCTCCGCCATTCAATAAGATCATGGCTGATCTTCGACCTCAACTCCACTTTCCTGCCCGATCCCCATATCCCTTGATTCCCCTAGAGTCCAAGAAAATCCAAGAGTCCAAGAGAAACTATTTTTGAATTTAAGTAATGAAGTAAAAATTCTGTCAACAGGAGGAATGACTCACCTAAGTAGCACCGATTCTTCTCATTTATAAATAACAAAATGGCTGCTAAGCATGTGCTCATTCATTCGCAAGACCTGAACATATCACTTAAGCATTACAATTTTCTCTCTCTGCATCAAAAAAAATGCCACTTGTTCATAGTCGCAAATCAAGAAAATTGTCTCTAATTATCGCACAATAGTTATATCAACAGTACCTCTCCAAAAATGAAAACTGGACTCAAATAGACTTTTAACTTAAACATTTACAGTGATTTGACTTACAATCGACAAATTTAAATCACTTCACATTAAAAAAATAAGCATTTGTCATGTGGTCTCATTCCGATCAGTGCGGTCAGCCATTAAATGAATGGTAAGCTAGCTGTACATTGATTTTTAACAGAAGTCAAAAAACAAATTAAATTACAAAGGAAAAGACTGCATGCAAACTTTTTTTTTGTAATTTACCTGCTGCTGTTAACTTGTCAATCTCAGCTGTGAAAAGGCATTGGATAGAGGGTGAACAGAATGAAATGGTTACACTGTGTGGTGTTAGCTATTGTTCTAAAGGTAGATTGAAATACATTGCCAGGGCAATAACAACAACAACAATAAGTAACGAGGGAGGCATAGTCACTGCTAACTCCTGGATCACCTGACAGAAGCAGTCAATATTGTTACTGGAATCAAAGTTGACAATTCTTCCTACCCTTTGGAAAGACCACAAAGAATAAAACAAATACTATTATTTTGTAATAGCATTGATTTCATCAACCCATCATTTTCTACAGATCTTAGCTGCAGGATAAAACAAGCATATAAACAGAATCCATTAATGCCTCTGATTTCATTATAATATCTGTATAAAGTGAAACACCTGCAGTTTTCTAAGCTCCTTTTGGTTCATTCCCATGATGCATTTTGTGTCTGATCACAGCACGAAGGTCAAACACCACATCTGGAAGCCTTCTCATCATCTCCTCCTGTGAAAGCAGTCAAGTGTAGGCTGTCAGTTCCACCTGTTCTGACAGGTTTAACCTGCCTGACCCGAAGATACCCTTGGGGACATTAATTATAGAAAAGCACGAGATGTTGGAGAAACACGCCAGGCTGGATGTTGTTACAGTCCTTGTCACCTACTAATCATGTCCTGTGACATGGGGCTTTGGATGGTCAGACTTCTCATTAATCATCTGGCCTTAAACTTAAACTCTTTTTCTGAAAGATTAAAGCCTCAGACCATTTCTGTCCACTCCACCTGGCATTTAGAGCCTAATAAGTTCTCTGCACTATAATTTAGATCCCCTGAGGCCTGTAAAACCTATTCATTTACAATGGCCTTGGTTTTGGAATAGCTTGCTGACTCAAGACACTTTGAAATTCTGCAAATAAAATCATTCAATGACTTCAAAGAAAGTGACTGATAGAATCATTCATATATTGTAACTCATTTTGAAAGCAAATTCAATACGTTGTTTACTTTTGTTTTGCAGAGCAATTATGGGAAACAAGTTTAATATTTGCACTTATAGCCATGAAGCACAAATATTTCATCAGCAACAAATCATCTGTCAGCCTGTCAGACAAAAGCTAAAGCTTTCAGCAGTCTAGCCCAGACTAGTACCTGCTAGAACTTGACCTACCAGCAAGAGACAAAACAAGTTAAAGCAGTGGCTTAAACCTCGCCAATGACTCTTGCTTTACCAGGTTACTAAACAATAAGTATTTGTTAAATGCATCAGAACTGATCCACAACAATGTATGTCGCACTGCACAAAGACCAGCATAGGGCTACTTTTTCTGTTGGTTGTATTTATTTCTATTCACAGATACTCTGTTGCTGGCCTGGACTGACAGTAGGTGGAAATGCTATCTTTCATTACACAAAGTATAAATAGTGTAATCTATCAACACTGTCAATCAAGATGATTGATTACATGCTGTCATGAACGAGAGTGACATATTAGAAAAGTTTTGTTAACAATGCCTATTGCTAGTCCTCCTGCCACAGAAGCTGGTGATTAATGTGTTGTCAGCCTGTAATCCCACACCCCTGGCTAATGAGGCAGGAATTTATCATCTTTACAGAGTGGCAGATGTCAGAAGGAAAGGAATCCAAGTGCTGGAAACAATATACTTTTTCTTACCATGTCTGACAAGCCTGACAGGCCCAAACCACAAAGAACCTTTGTGTAAGCACATACTCAATGAGGGACTTTCAGCTTTGTCATTTTTTTGTGGTATACCGCAAAGAAACAACTACTCCTCAAACAACACATAATAAGGAAGCACTATGAACTGTGAACTCCTTCTTACCAAATTCAGAGAAAAAAAATTACACAAAGCTGCTTAGAAAGAATCATATGCCCTGGATCTGTCAAGCAAGCAAATATCTTCAAAAGGTTTGGGGTGTGATAGAGAGTGCCAAAAGCAGGAGCTGAGAGGCAATGGTTGCAGATAGCACTGTTCTCTGTCAACAACGCCCCCAGGCAAAATGTGCCACAAACATTAACAAAGTAATTTAATATGAAGACTGCTGGCATTCCAGAGTTAAAAGTTGCTGTTAGGTTTATGAGCAGCTGGAACTTTCCAGATCGTGAACACTGAAAGATGGAGTTACAGCGAGCGGCTTGCGAGCCAAAGCAGGCACCAATAGTAATGAAGTGAGAAGTGCTAGCACCATGTTCCTTGCTGCCAACAGTTACATGATAGTTCACAGGGACAGGACCTCCAAGTCAAAAATAAAACTTACACAACGGCAAAGATTTCAAACATACAAATTGTAGCAGATTTTGCACTGTGTTCACCCCATTACATGAGGTGTCCGAGGAATAACTAGTTTAGATTGTGGGTATTTGAAAGGATATTTTGTTAAAGATAAAATGTTGAAAATTGTAGATATTTTATGTACTTATCATATGTTTAATTCAGGTTGATGTAACTCTTCATAAAAAAATGTCTACTGACTAGCAATGGATAGGTACAATTCTCTTGGAGGAGTTATATAGTGTTGCAGTTTTGACCTTATGAGGTGGATGTCAACAGACCAACAACGTTTCCTGCCTTGTATCCAGTCCAATATTGCTACTTTCCAACAACTTTACATGGGTTAACTTAGTTTGTGTTCACACAGCAACTAATTGAGCTAGGTTGCAAATTATTTACAAAACTAAATTAGTTGAGTCTTAGAAACATTGCAAAGTTGCCGCTGGAAAACTTGTTGGGGAGCAATTACATTTCCCACCTTCTGGGTATAAATTGTTGCTGAAAATTGTGTATTCCATAAGTATCTTGCAGTGACATAAAACGATTCAAGTGTACAGTAACAGTGGCCTTTGGTTTGCCCTGAATTTTGACTAATGTAAAGAATGGTCACATTTATCTCAAACAGCAACAGGATTTCTCTTCTTCACAATTAAATTTCTTGAGCACATTATTTGTGTAAATCCTACTATTACGCACAGTTTAGTGACTGTGCACCATTTTACTATGTATTTTGTTCAGGTGTACAAAATTCTATAATTTTTCCTGATCACACTCATACTTGCACACACCACAAAGATGTAATAACATATCTAGAATCTAAAATGCAAATAACATTTAAAGTTATACATTCTAACAAACAACAATAAATGAAAATATGCATACAGTTAACTGGAGAATTACTGGGAAAATTAGTGCTGAAAGATCTAAATTTCTGTGAAACATTGTTGGGATAATGCATGTTGCTTTAACTAACAATTATTTTTCTAACAAGAACAACAACTCGCATTTATACAGCATGTTTAACATAGTAAAACGTCCCAAGGTGCTTCATAGGAGCGATTATCAGACAAAATTTGACACCGAGCCACATAGATATTAGGACAGGTGACCAAAAGCTTGTTCAAAAAGGTAGGTTTTAAGCAGCATCTTAAAGGAGGAGAGAGAAGTAGAGAGGTGGAGAGGCTTAGGGAGGGGATTCCAGATCTTAGGGCCTAGGCAGCTGAAGCTACGGCCGCCAATGGTGGAACGATTAAAATCGGGGATGCACAAGAGGCCAGAATTGGAGGAGTGCAGAGATCTCGGAGGATTCATCATATAGTTAGTATAATCAGCAAAACATTAAATGAATTGAAATGCATATAAATATAAAATTCAAGCTTCTTTTTTGGCTCAGTCGGCCTGCAGTGGTAATTAAGGAAAGTTCCAGGTTTATCCCTTCGTCTGTGCTGACTTTGCTGATCCCATCCAGGACAATACACGGGCCATTACAATTAGCCTCAGTATCCTTGGGCTAGGGAGGGGGGAAAAATAAGATCAGCCAGAGTTCATGCTCCTGATCATTATCCATTGAACCTTGCTGGAATGTCTGCCTGACAATATTCACTGTCACATGAAGTATGGTCAGTTTGGTGAGATACTGCAGACTGCCAGTGCCCATAGGATGAGCCACTGATTTCAGGAAATGAGCAAAAAAAGGTTCAATGGATAAAAGAGAGATGTAAAATTATTTCTTTCCTCTCTCTTCTTGTAGTAATGTAAGGAATCTTACAACACCAGGTTATAGTCCAACAGTTTTATTTGAAAATCACAAGCTTTCGGAGGCTTTCTCCTTCGTCAGGTGAAGGAGAAAGCTGACAAAGGAGAAACACTTCATCTGACGAAGGAGAAAGCCTCCAAAAGCTTGTGATTTTCAAATAAAACTGTTGGTCTATAACCTGGTGTTGTAAGATTCCTTACATTTGTCAACCCCAGTCCATCACCGGCATCTCCACTTCTTGTAGTAAACTCAATTACTTTTTGTTTATATTGAGCAAGAGGAAGACCCCAGTTCAGTTGTATTGTGGAAAAAAGTTAGTATTTGATGATGATATCTTATTCTTTTGTACTGTAAATTTAGATGGTTACAAGCAATACAACTTTAAAGCATATAATTTTTCAGACTTGCAACTGCCAGATTCTGTAACCTTGTACTTTGGTAACTATTTTCTGGGCTGTGACTGACATTTCGAGCTAAAATGTGGTTCGCAGATTGGTGGACATAGAAATGGCAGCAACATGTGGGGTCTTCACATAAGTTGCATTGTACAGAAATGTGCAATCACTTATATTAACACATAGCCATTGTGCTGCCCCACAACTCTTTTGGTCTACTGTGTACACCTCATAACTGCTACTTTGTGAAAACAGACTAATTCTTCTACACCTATCCTACAGCTAGCAGCCAATCAAGGCCAGGGGCAGCACCAGACCATAAAAAGTAGTCCTGCGATGACTCGATCTACCATAAGAACATAAGAAATAGGAGCAGGAGTAGGCCAGTCGGCCCCTCGAGCCTGCTCCGCCATTCAATAAGATCATGGCTGATCTGATCCTAACCTCAAATCTAAAGAACACAAGAAGTAAGAACAGGACCCGGCCACTCAGCCCCTGGGCCCGCTCCGCCACCCACAGGGCCTTGACCGATCCGAACTCAGCTTCATGTCCAATTTCCTGCCCGCTCCCCGTAACCCCTAATTCCCTTTACTTCTAGGAAACTGTCTATTTCTGTTTTAAATTTATTTAATGATGTAGCTTCCACAGCTTCCTGGGGCACCAAATTCCACAGACCTAGTACCTTCTGAGTGAAGAAGTTTCTCCTCATCTCAGTTTTGAAAGAGCAGCCCCTTATTCTAAGATTATGCCCCCTAGTTCTAGTTTCACCCATCCTTGGGAACATCCTTACCGCATCCACCCGATCAAGCCCCTTCACAATCTTATATGTTTCAATAAGATCGCCTCTCATTCTTCTGAACTCCAATGAGTAGAGTCCCAATCTACTCAACCTCTCCTCATATGTCCACCCCCTCATCCCCGGGATTACCAAAGTGATCGCTGCAGAAAAGTCCTGTTGCGGACTCCAACCTTCCCTGCTCTGTCTTGTGGCTTAATGGCAGTCAGCCAGGTGGTTTGGATCTAGCTCATCTGGACTGCTTTTCTGCTGAAGATGGACAAGTTGAAATGTGCAAAAACATTAAGATTATTTTTTGGGCAACTGAGGCCCATCACATCACAGCAGACCACAATTTGTTTCATGTAATATTCAAAAACTAGAATATTTTGTCCTCTCTATATATTCCAGAGCTGCATCTTCTGGACTAAAGTTCAGAGGATGCCTGATATTTTTTTGAATCCCAGCAATGCAATCAGCTTGTGAGAGTTGAAGTCTGCATGAGATGGGATCTCTTAGAATTTCTCAGATCGGGGAGAGAAGAAAAAGGAACGTATAAATGCTTTAAAAACGTAATATTCAAAAATATTAGGCAGTACAAACATGAGCTTTTGAAAATTTTTGAATAAGTGGTTTGTTAAGCAATAAATTGCATAATTTTATGGAGCTAGCTCACCATGAAAATACCGATTAAGGCAAAATCTGGAATGAACTGCAGTATATTAATTTGAAAACTAATGAATGCAATACATACTTAGTTAATCAAATGTGGGTTGCACTACTCTGCTCAAAATTTGGCAAATATCTTTAATGGATAATTCAGGTCAAAATATCATGTTGCTTCATTTTCAAAGTGACTGAAATAAACCATGAACTGAAATAAAATTAGTTTTTGAACAACCAGATGTTTGCATGTTTATATTCTAGTCACTTATTTGAAAACAAGGAGTTTTAGACACATTGGCCCAGAAATGCGAGGGCACCCATTTTTGGCCATGTGGGAGGTGAAGGGTAAATACTCTGCATCAGAATGGTGAGATCCAAGGCTCCCCAGATATTGTGCCTCAGACCTTGTTGCAATAGAACTGGCTCTGTACAAGAGCCCGCCAGAGAAGACAGGAGAAAAATCGGGCCTCTGCTTGTGTCACAGCGGACCTCAGGAAAATGGGTCCGGATCGGGGATAGGGCGGGAGGGGTGGCGCAGTGACACAATGTGGGGCCGGTGGGGGGGAGCCCAATGGCGCTGGCTGCCTTAGGACCAACCAATCTTGGAGAGGGGACCTCAAACAGGTGTTAGGCCCTTTAGTTGCATATGCTAAGGGCCTATCGCCTACTTCAGGCATAGATAAAGGATGCCTCTTGATTGTCCTTACCCAAATATGCCGGAAGGCGCACTTCTAGCTGGAAGTGTGTGTGCGCTTCCTGCCTGCCATTTTGCGGCTTTATGCGATGCAGTTTCTAGGCCATGTATAATGTAAAATCTCAGTATTGCTAGTAAATACTGCTTGTGACTGCTAAAAGCTCATATGAAATATTTCTAATTTTAACACTTTTGGAGTTCAACCATGCCACTTCTGTAACCTGCTGTATAACAAAGTTGACTGGGTTGAAATTGTAGATGCATACTGCCTAAACATTTGTATACTCTATTAGCTGATCTCCTGTAGCATTGCTCACAGTTTGGAGCATGGGTGCTCACTTCTAAAATGGAGTCTGTTTAACCTGACCTCTCTCTTTATGGTTATTGCTCAAGTACTCTACTTGGGGGAGTTATCTAAGCGTGCATATCCTGGGGTCATAGGCTAATTATAGCAGAGGTTTCTGTAGATTTGGCAGCCTCTTGGAAATCCTTGTTTCCTCCCCTTGGGGAAATGCCAGATTATTAAGGTCAGAAAAAAAGAGCCATAAAATTTCTGAAGGTTTTCTACCTTTTTTATACTTTAATGGATGGAGACTAGGCTATCTGATATACATTAGTCAATTTTGTGTAATGTTATACACAGTAAATCAGGGACTGTGGTCTATCTCTCACCTGTCTCTGCTATCTTTGTATTGCTGAATCTCTCTTTCCCTTTTTTTCTCTTCTGCTTATCTTCTCTAAACTTCTGTTTGCTTCTTTCTTTGTCTTTTTCTTCCTTTCTTTTGGGAGTAAGGTGGTGGGTCACATGATGGGCTGTGGCAGGGAAAGCAGCCAGTAAAGGTATTTGGGATGGGTGCTGCACGGTATATACGGCGCTCATCGCCTCCCTTCCCATGTCCTTTCCCAATCATTTGTGCTTCTTCCGCGCCCCCCTCCTCACTCCCATCATATCCCCTATCCCTTCACATTCCCACTACCCATTTTCCTTCTTACCACATCCTCAGTCTCATCACTACCTCTACCTCTTCCCCTTTGAACTACCTGCTCATCATTTTTATCCTCCCCTCCATCTTGCTCCATGGTCACTCACTTCACTCTTAACCCTCCATTAACACTTTGAAGAATTTGGAATATTGGAGCTGTGATTGATTGATTCTTTTGATGTATACGACATACCCAGTGCTGATTATATAGAATTGTAATCAGCTTTAACCCAATCCCTGGTATCTGCAGACATTCATAAAGTACTGAAACAATGTCATTTGAACCCCCTCCCTTAAGCTACAGACTTCTACTTTTAATTATACATTAATACAAATGGCTCAGCTGTGCAGGACTTATTTGACTCTAAATATATTACAATCAGTCATTTAGGCACACACAAGCTAACCCAACAATTACATCTCTTTAAACCACTGTCTCTTGCACCAACATTTTCTTTTGTATCAATTTGCTGAAGAATACTATCATCTAAATGAAAAGAAAAACCCTTTCATGTTACTTTTTAAAAATTCCACAGTGGCTTTCCTTCACAATGAACTCCCCAACAACTTTTGAAGGCATCACAGCACTGCAACTTTATATCATGGAGCACACAGGATTCTTGTGCAGTGCTAAGTCCCCAGAGAAGAAACACATTATGTAATCTCAATTAAAAAAGGAAAAATAATAAAACCAAGAACTCAGTGAATGTGTCGAACAAACAAAGTACACAGCGGTCTGCAGAAAACGTTAGTGAGACTTGCATGACTCATAGGTTATGTACTTGATATCACTACTGCAACCTGTTATATATTCTATGTGTAGTACATTTCCAGTGTAACTATTATTATATATATTGAACCTAGCCTTGGGTTGTGGACATGATTGGGTGTATGGGATTGGGGTAGCTTTTTTAAAATTGAGCAACATACGTGAAGGGTCAAGGCATGGCCAAGGTTGAAAAACGTAAGGGAGAAGATGAGGCAAATCAAGTCATCAGCCCAGATTTTGCTGGAGTGGGGCATCTCGTGGTGTGCACCATTAGTTAGACTGTTTCCCTCATCCTTCAGCTCAAAAATGTTTTACTCTAAGTTGCTGGAAGTGCGAGCTGATAACGGCATGGTGAAGGCAACAGGACATCTGGCACCTTGGTGAACGGTGGGACCAACAGTCTATCTCCTTAACCAATGAGATTTAAGGATTCAAAAAGAAACCAAGGAGTGATGAAGAAGGAAAGAGAGTGAATTAGGGTCAAATCAGGTACTGAAAGAGAAATAAAGAGAGGGAAAGGAAGATTTTTAAATTTACTACCTGTAGGAATGATACCGCACAGTTTAAATTGTTCCCTTTCTGGGCCAGAGAAGTTGATTGGCATTGCAGGAACATAAATCGCATTAAGAAGGTACTTACGCTGTTAAGTAGCAGCCCTAACTTTCTGCGACACGTTTAATTGGCAATTAATGTGCAAATGCAGCAATTTCATTAAACTCTCGGGAAGGTTGAGGGCGAGCTGCCGTTTTCACGAGGCTAACGGAGCGGCGCAAATCGTCCAGCAACTAGTGATGACTCGCGATTCACAGGGTATCTCTTCCTTGCCACAAGTTGCTGGACGATTTACACAGTAATGACGGCGAGCGCCATTAAACCCGCCATTATTTTGGCAGCAAAATCTGTGCCATAGTGTTTAGGTTATAAATGCTTGTAGATTGCTTAAAGAAGGGGAAACCAGGAGTTCAACAATTTTCAGGTCCTAGCAAAAAGCAAGTTTGAATAGGAGAAATGTAATAAGTCTTTATTTCAACATAGTGAGTGTCCAGGAAGCAAGTGCATGTTGGATGGTGTAGTTGAAACACTGAGAGAACAAAAGGAGGAAGTTTAGAGGAACGAAAATCATAGTGATAACAAAATAGAGAGAAAAAGAATACAACCAGTGCTGTGAAACTATAAAATAATGGTCATTATTTTTTAAAATACTATTTTTTCTTTTCTAATGCAACCAAAAATGACTGCACATTTAATATGATTTTCTGAAATCTCTTTCCCACCCTGCTCCTCTGAGTCATCGGCTGTCCTGAAGGCCATTTAACAGCACATTCAACTTGTTGAGAGTTCTGAATGTACACTGAAGGTTTTGGAAGATACCGTAACAACCTAGCAAACTTTATTTTTACACAATGTAGTTTGAAACCTCATCAGGACAGTGCCATTATAAAATATAATGGCTGACACACTAAAAGGTCTTGCAGTAAATCATATGATCCGTAGAATTTATTCATTCTTTTCTAAGGCTAAGATGTACAATATTCTAAATCTCTGGTGGTTTATTGGCTGAAAATTCAGAGCTTTATGTATACACAGAGATAAGTCAATAGCAAGCTATTTTAACAGCACTGCAGTATAAGCAAGTCAAATTTACAGAGAAAATGGTACAAATGTTGTTCAATATAATGCTGAATTATTAAGTGCTCTGGATTAACAAAGGCCAAATTAATAAATCACTGTACTGTGGAACATAAACGCTGAAGTTGTTTCACGTGCACCACAGTATGTATTATTGTGTTCACACTACTTTTATTCCAGAATGAGTCTGCTGTAGAAACAAAAAGAAATGTTAGGCTCGTGTAGTGCAGAGTAGCGCAAGCATTGTATAGTGTGGTGTATTGCAAATGGAGTAGAGTATACTGGTGTGGTATATGTAGAATAGTTTGATGGGGTTAGTGAAGATGGCTTTATATTGTACAGGTAGGATACAGTAAGGTAATTGGGAGAGTAGGACAGTATATTGTAGAGTTAGGTATTTTAAGGTAGCAGAGATTAGAGCAGTGCATTGTACAGTAGGGTAGAGTATTGTAAGTTTAGTGTACTGTTACTCTTATGCACCAGATGCCTTGTGTTGCTGATATGAAAAAGGTGTTTTAAATTATGTTATGCAACCATACCAACAGACTTTTATAGTCTTGACTTCAGCATTGCTACTTTCCTTTCCTCTGAAGCTTGGAGCATCAATGCACGTGTAAATACTGTGCCTGTGCAGTTTTACGAATGTCAGAAGAAACTGGAGCAGCCATTGTATGTGGCCCACTTTACCTGGCTGCTCACAATGAAATCTACTTACCAGCATGAGTCTGGAGTGTCCCACTCACACCAGTAAGTAGGTAGACCGGTTCCTATGCCCATCAGAAAGTCACGACATGCATCAGCTTCTGGAGTGTTGTGTTGAGTCCTCGTGCTAGGCAAAAGCCCTCACAGTGTGTGAATTGTCAAACAAACCATCACTTTGTACGGAGGTAGCCAACAGTTGTGGAGAGATGCTGATTTTCAATTCAATGGAGCACGACAAATTTAGCACCATGTTTTGTGCCAATACCAGTATAAATTCAGCGCTAAATTTTCAGCATATAATATGACAGGATAGCAAAGTGTGTGTACAGTAACGTAGGAAAGTGGAAATCTGAAACTCGCTCCCTCAAAAGGCTGTGGATGCTGGGTCAATTGAAATTTTCAAGACTGAGATTCATTGGCCCTGATTTTAACTTCCCCACTTGGTGGAAACTGGACGGGGGGCAGTTAAAATGAGGGCAGCAACTTACCTCCTCTGATCCTGCTGCCTTCCCTCCATGACCCGATGTAAACCTGCTCTTTCGAACAGGCGAGCAAGATACCCACCCCAAGATGGCGGGGTCTTGTTTAAATATTCAGATTGGAGCCCAATAACTTCACTGGGACCTGATCCGCAATATTAGTTGGAGGCCTGAGCGGTGGTGCAGTGATGGCTTCCCCATCAGGCCAATCCTGTCGTGAAGTGGCCAGAAGAGGACCAGGAGGCAAATTTGTTAAATTTGTTTTAGATGTTCTTGTGGGCCAGGAGGAGCAAGAGTGCTCCTCCAGGCTCTGCAAGAAAGCAGTGGGCCTCCCTTGCCCCAGCCTCCCGCATCCAGAGCACTCCCCCCCACTCCCCAATGGTGTCCAGAGTTCCCCACTTACCTGACTGCTGGGGGCCGATCCTGCTGCATTGGAAAATGTGGGGTCCTTTCCAGCAGTTGATACACCCAAGGATACTGCTCCTTCTGCCACCTTGCTGAAAAATGATGTTGCCCTTTAACTGGCTGCAGCATTTTGAAGACTGCACCAGAACTGTACTTCCCTCCCTGCCAGAAGTGGTAAGCCAATGAAGGGCAGTTTTTTGGCCTCTAAACCACTCTGTATGTCTAATAAAGATGTCAGGGGGAAAGTGTGGCAAATTAACACCAGTTTCACATTGGCAGGTGTTAGGACCACCCTGTTGCAAATCCAACAATAGGAGGAGAATCCAGGCCAGTATTTCCGACAATATTACGTGTGACTGAGACCTCAACAGGTTACAAAAATGGGGAAAATTAATTGCAACAGTAAATAGTTGCATTTGAATTATCCATTTACTGTCCAGGTGGACGTAAGCCCTATTTGAAGAAACACAGTAAGTTTTCCCAGTTTTTTTTTAACCAATACTCTTCCCTCAACAGATACCACCAAAAAAATGATTCATTCATCTATTTGTTGTTTCTGCGACATTAGTGGCACTGAATTGCTGCCACAATTACTTAAGTAACAGCAGTCATTGCACTCCAAAAGTAATTCATTGTGTGAAGCGCTTAAGCGATTCAATTAGATGATGAGGCAATATACATCTGTAACTATTATATTTGTCAAAGATAAATTTTGCTGAATTCACAAATGTGCTGGGCAAACAATTCAAATTTACATCAAATATATAATACAATACGCAACTAGAATCAAATTGTTGGCGATAACTTCCCTCTGGTTTGTCATTTTATTACTAAACATCTAGATGAAAGTGTTCAACCTTACAGTGCATGGTAATAAGTGATTCCATGCTTTCAGACAGGCGCAAGGTGATGCAGAATAATGTAAATGATGTGTATTATAATATAACACAGGCCTGTCAAGCCTCACTCATTTTGGTTTAAAAATATAACCTATTTTGATCTAATTCATGCTGAAACATAAACACAGCATGATTTGTTTAAATAGGTTTGTGATCTGTTTCACTCTTTTTGGCTATTAATCTCACTCCTAGCAAGGGGAAACCCTTTCACATGTCTGTGTAACATTAGTTAAGCAAACCTGTGTTAGCGCATAGTACAAGTATTGAAGACAAATATCAATGATGGATTATCAGGACAGATGCATCTATGAATCATAGCATTAAGGTTAAAAAAACCTCTTTTTTTTAATCAAGTTAGTTACCATTACTCAGCTATATATTTTTTTAAAAATCGGTTAGTGAAATGTTTCTTAACTTGTAAAAACAAGTTAGATCACCACCAGACCATAGGTGATGTAATGATCATCATCAGTAACTATGCTGATGATGGAGATTAAACATACAGACTGCATATACATAGCTTGGA
Source organism: Heptranchias perlo (assembly GCF_035084215.1). Lineage (NCBI taxonomy): Eukaryota > Metazoa > Chordata > Chondrichthyes > Hexanchiformes > Hexanchidae > Heptranchias > Heptranchias perlo. Next base: position 11,724,513 of record NC_090360.1, read on the forward strand.
CCATCTCCATGCATAGTCTCGAGCAGTCAATCTCAGTTTGGGCATGGGAACTGTTCAAATTTCTGTAGAAATCTCCAAGTTACAATCAGATGCAATGTATTAAAAACTTTACCTGGGGGCTTGATTCTTATAAGAGTTTATCCAGATGGTGCAATTGTTTTATTTCTGCCAATGAACTATAAATATATTTTATGCTTAATATAACTGAAGAAGGCAATTGTTGTTTGAAATGTGATAAAAATATTACAATTATTGCACATGTGAATATGAACCAAATTGGGCCCAAAAAATGAAACTTCTGACATTAATGCAGAACTCAGAGGAAGTGGCGGTGTGTGATTTCTGAGCAGAGATATATTTTGGGTGAGGACAGCTATGATTCCCATTCTCCCCTCATGGTGCGTGTACACACACACACACAGTAGGAATCCTGGCTGATTTTTCATTTCCTAGGTTAGTTTCATTTAGGACTGATTACAAACTACTGCTTTAAAACCCACATATGTAGTTTAATCATTTTAAAACATGGACTTTTCTCCCACTGAAGCACAAACCTCCTCACAATAAAATATTGGAACATTTGAAAAATGATCTTTATTAATACTTCCTTCATTTTTATGTAATTAACTGAAGAAAGATCTTGCATTTCTGTCCCACTTTTTACAGCCAAGTTCTTCCAAAGTGCTACACAGGCAAGGAAGTATATTTGAAGTGTAGTCACTATTGCAATGTTCTAAAATATCTCCATTATCTTTCTGCACATTTTTAAAAAATGGATATACAACATTTAATCTTGTAGCAGAAATAAATACATCATCAGTAACACGCACATCAGTGTTTCCTCCCTTCCCTGTTGGGAAGCAATGAGCTTCTTCTTGGCTCATGATGTTGAATGGCAGAACTTAAACTGCGAGTTTACCACTTGGGGAATTATGAGCAAAAATCCATATCTTACCACTCCAGATCACCGTGCTTTTGAGAGTGCTTCTGTCGTAGACATTTCAAATATAAATTAACCTGTACTTTGGAATTTTTTTTAAAAATGTGAATATATGAGTTACTAATAAATATAATGTCAGTGCAGTGACAGTGATAAGAGATATTATAATAATGTGAGGCATGGCTGATTTTACAAGTTTTCAATCAGCTGGGTCTTAATTCTGATCAAGGGATTGTGACTTTCTTTATGGAACTGGAGCTAAATAACAAATATTTTGTTCAGCTGCAAATACCTTGCACTAAAATATGCAAGGGGACTGAAGACCCCAATGCCTCAATCCATTGCTCAGAGTGGTACTGAGTCACAGGGGCTAGGAGGACTCATGGTTTTATTATTGGATTATGTTGCATTAGCTACTCTCAGCTGTTGTGTTAGCCGAGCGGCAAAAATTGCACTGCATCCTCAGGCCAGGAAAGGAAACACATCATGTAGGGATGCTGCTTCTGATCACTATTGGTATGTACAAGTGTGGACATTGGGCAGCAATAGGATTGGGCTTGCCCATGATGCCCCTAAGTCTGAATGACCTATGACATTCTCCATAAATGCTCACATAAGAAGGATGGTCATTCAAATGAGATAACAAGAGTACTGGCACCTATACAATTATACCCCCACAGGAGTCACTGGAGAAAATTAGTTTTTAAAAAATGCACAAGGAACAAAATAATTTATGAAGAACAGGAGAAACACGCTGCAGCCATATTAAAGACATATAGACACAAGTTTGGTTAATAAAATCAACCCCATATTTTTCTTCCCAATTTCCTCCCTGCATTGCTCAAGTCCCAGGCTCGTACTGTGCTTTGGTTCCCCAGGTGCTGCAGCTCTCCAAATGATCACTCTTTATGTGTTTTTCAACCAATGAAGGCATTGCAGTTCAGCTTGATCCTATCCACACGCAACATGCAACACGCACACTTCCCTGCAGCAATCATAGGATGCTGATCCGGAGAAGGAACCAATGCTGATTATTCCCCTTCCAAGCCCAAAGAAGCTGATACTGATTGGTGCACTTTGTGAGGCTAATTAATAAGCATACAGCAGGGATCAAATGTGGGACTTTCTGGTCTGTACAATGCCTGGCAATGCGTCAGCTACTGGCACATTGGGAAAGCAGCCTCTGCTTTGTGATATCTCACAAATTTACATTCATATAAAGACAGCAATCTGTTTAGTCTCAACCTCAATTGTTGATCTGCACACAGGCACTAGAATATTATGTTCTGAAAGCTTTATAACATTTTTGTCTGCAATAAAACACTGTCCATGTGAAGGAAATGAAACTAAACGGTCATTGGTGTAATCTTATGTTTTTCATATCATTGCAAGTGGTAATAACAACTGGAGAAAGCAGTACTTTGATGGATATTCAGATTTCTTTCTGTAAATTAAACATTGCTTTTAAGTAGAACTATGTTATGGATTGCAGGTATGCATAAGAATTAGTTGATCTTTCAGGTAAGAGCAAAAGTGAGTTATACCACTGTTCCAGCATCACCCAAACACCTCACATAGTGTGTAGGAGTCTTGAAAAGGCAATTACAGCATGGAGGCAAGTACTGCCATCTTTGCTATTATTGAAGTGATTGCTCTATAATTTGAATGTTTAACAATGATTTCTTGCTCACAATAAATCGCACATCGTATTGGGGTTACAACATTACTAGTTTTTGTTAAAATAAAGACAATAAATGACCCTCTGTATCCCAAATACAATACTGTTTGAATGTCTAGCAACCTTAAATTCATACTGTTAGATTTTTACCTGCCAAACTAATACATGACTTCAATTTAAAGCTGCAATTAATACTGAATACAAGTCAGAAAATAGTCTTTCAACTTGTTTGAAAATAAAACTATCCATTTTAAGTCTCACACATTGCACTACCATTTTTTTTTAAAGCAGACATTCAGTTACACATCACAGTTTGATACGCAGTTCCTGGGGCTAGATATTAAAATTAATCTGTGATCATTTTTACCCCATTGTAATTACCTATTCCAGTCATTAACAATGATAACTTTGGCTGTGATCTAATCTGAAAAATATCCTTCAATTTTATTTTTAATGAGACCCTTTTTTTTTCTTTTAAAGTAATGTTATTCTGATCACTGATAGCGAATAACAATAATGGCTATTATAAATAACCAGAATGATTATCATAAAATGTTTATATTTGAATAGGAGTATAGAAAAACTGGCGCAAAATAAATACAGAAAATTTCAAAATCTCACCTGGAACACTTATATTGTTGTTTATTTTCTATATAATCATTCAAGTTGCACGTGGAGAAACGTGCAACATCCCCTTAAAGAGTTAAAGAGTTTACCTGAACAAAGTTCCCTTTTCCTGATATTCATATATCATAGAAACATAGAAAATAGGAGCAAGAGTAGGCCATTCTGCCCATCGGGCCTGCTCTGCCATTCAAAATGATCATGGCTGACCGTCTAACTCAGTACCCTGTTCCCGCTTTTTCCCCATATCCCTTGATCCCTTTAGCATTAAGAAATATATCAATCTCCTTCTTGAATACATCTAATGACTTGGCTTCCACTGCCTTCTGTGGTTGAGAATTCCACAGGTTCACCACCCTCTGAGTGAAGAAATTTCTCCTCATCTCCATTCTAAATGGCATACCCCGTATCCTGAGACTGTGACCCCTGGTTCTGGACTCCCCAGCCATTGGGAACATCCTCCCTGCATCTATTCTGTCTAGTCCTGTTAGAATTTGATATGTTTCAATGAGATCACCTCTCATTCTTCTAAACTCTACTGAATATAGGCCTAGTCGACCCAATCTCTCCTCATACATCAGTCCTGCCATCCCAGTCTGGTAAACCTTCGTTGCACTCACTCCATGGCAAGGACATCCTTCCTCAGATAAGGAGACCAAAACTACACACAATACTCCAGATGTGGTTTCACCAAGGCCCTGTATAACTGCAGTAAGACATCCCTGCTCCTGTACTCAAATCCTCTTGCATTGAAGGCCAACATACCATTCGCCTTCCCAACTGCTCGCTGCACTTGAATGCTCGCTTTCAGTGACTGGTGTGCAAGGACACCCAGGTCTCGTTGCACCTCCCCTTTTCCCAATCTATCACCATTCAGATAATAATCTGCCTTTCTGTTTTTACAACCGAAGAGGAGAACCTCACATTTATCCATGTTGTACTGCATCTGCCATGTTCTTGCCCACTCACCCAACTTGTCTAAATCACATTGGAGCCTCTTTGCATCTTCCTCACAGCTCACATTCCACCCCAGCTTTGTGTCGTCTGCAAACTTGGAAATGTTACATTTAGTTCCCTCATCCAAATCATTGATATATATTGTGAATAGCTGGGGCCCAAGCACTGATCCCTGCAGTACCCCACTCGTCACTGCCTGCCACCTGGAAAAAGACCCGTTTATTCCTACTCTCTGTTTCCTGTCTGTCAACCAATTCTCAATCCATGCCAGTATATTCCCCCCAATACCATGTGCTTTAATTTTGCACACTAACCTCTTGTGTGGGACCTTATCAAAAGCCTTCTGAAAATCCAAATACACCACATCCACTGGTTCTCCCCTATCTATTCTACTACTTGCATCCTCAAAAACTCCAGTAGATTTGTTAAGCATGATTTCCCTTTCATAAACGCACGCTGACTTTGTCCAATCCCGTTAATGCCCTCCAAGTGTTCTGTTATCACATCTTTTATAATAGACTCTAACATTTTCCCACTACTGATGTTACTGATATCCCTTGATATTGATCAACCTTATTGTAATCTGACTAAAAAATTTACAAGTTGGTACCATCAGTTGAAAGAATATGTGACTTGCACACAATGGGACAGATTTTGCTGGAGTGGAGCATCTCACGACGTGCCCCGTTAGTTAGACTTGTTCATGCACATTTAGGTTTTAGAAATTTTTGCCCACAGTGTTGCTGATCACAGCGCAGTGAGGGCAACAGGGCATCTGGGACCGTAATGGACAATGGGAAAAACAGTGTATCTCTTTAACCAGTGACATTTAAAGATTGAGAAATAAACAGTGGAGGGACTAAAGGGGCGGGAATTCGAATGGTGAATTCAATGTCAAATCAGGTACAGAATGAGAAATAAAGAGAGGGAAATAAAGATTGGATTAAGAGAGAGAAAAAAGAGACAGAAAGGAAAAGTAAAAAAAAATTAAAAATGTTAAATTTGGCATTTTTAAAATCTCCTAAAATGATTCACAATCTGAATGAATGAGACGCCACACTTATAATTGTTCAGTTTCTGGGCAAGAAAGGTTGATTGGCAGTCATTAACAATTATTACATCATTAAAAGAGTACTTACGCTGTTAATTACTAGACTTAACTTTCTGTGGCACCTTGAATGGGCAATTAATGTGCAAATGCAGCAACGTCATGAAAATCACAGGGTGGTTAAGTGCGAGATGCCGTTTACATAAAGCTAATGGCAGAGTGACAAAAAACGGCCAGCAACTTGTGGCGATTCGCAATTCACAAAGTATCTCCTCCTTGCTACAAGTTGCTGGCTTATTTTTGCATTAATAATGGCGTATATCATTCAGACGCCATTACTTCTTCAGCAAAATCTGGCCCAATGTTTTTTTATCACCAGTTGCTGCTGCTGCTAAAGGATGACTTTTTTTCTAAATTAATTTTCTTCCAATTGTTCCTCTTTCCTGAAGGCATTGACTTCTTGCTGAGGTACAATTCCACAAGCTCTGGCTGCACTGTTGTATCGTGCTCAAGTGGCTATTGGCAATGAATGTTGAGATAGGCTATCTGGATACAGGTATCATGTTAGCTCAGCCTGATCCTATCTTCACTCAAGATCTACGTGCACACTTACAACAGGGGACAATGATCAGGAATAGGGTCCTGGCCAACTTAGTTCTTCCCTGACTAAGGGACAGTGAAGATAATTATAACACCCCTAGCTGCCACACCAGCGGTGATCAGCTAGTTCAACACAGACAAGAGATCAAACCTGAGATTTTCCTGGTGTTTCTGTCTCAGCTACTCACTGGATAAACTCAATGAACCTTAAAAGGCAAGTTTAAAACTGTAATCCTCCACTTGCAAAACAGATGGAAACCCGTTACCATCAATCTAAAATAACTCACTTCAGATCTGATTCAACCATCCCATGCATGTCTACCTCTTGTTTCACGCTGAAACAATTCAATAAAATACAGTGCCTTGGAATCTGAGTTCGTGGCATATATACCAAGTTCCATTTTCCAAGATATAATAGTTGTCTGGCTACCCGTGGGAAACCACAACTCTCATCAATCTCAGATTAACATTCAAAGTCTATGTTTTTCTGTCTCTATAATAAGGTACAATTTTTAATATTAACTGGCAGGTTTACATGCTAAGCAATATCTCAGAAATAACCTTGAATTTTTTTACGATTATGAGTAAAGATTAATTATTATGGCTGCTAATTTATTTTAGAACGATAACATCATTAAATGAAAACAGTTGGACTCTAAACTAAGCATAAATATAAATGGATTTATGTTTTTATAAGCAGTTCTATGCTGACAGCCACTCTATATCTTTGATGTTTTATATATCTCATGAGTGAGTGAGAGAATGTCATTAATGAGTTACAATATTTTAATCTATAAACATTACTCTGAAATAGATCACAGTTGACTTCTGAGAACTATGGAAAATACTGGAAAAAAATGATATCTTTCTAATCTAATTTTTAAATAGTTTAAAGCTGGTACAACATTTACAAGCATATAATGGCACAAACTTAACATTAGCTAACTAGTGCTGTAAACATTACAAACAATTAAAAAAATTAAAGTTCGTCATAAATATACCTACACTGCATATTCTACCAAGCTATGGTCACGTGGATGAAATTAGCAACATTACAAGATTATCTACCAGTTGGCACTAAAATCTACATCCACCCTCTCCATCTGTGGCATACCAAACCTGCCATCTTACTTGTCCCTATGGATATGTAGATTTTAGTAACAACGGGACTAGCTTTTTGGTGAGGAACGAATGGGCTTTTCTGTAATGTGCCTCCAGTGAATAGCTTGCCTCTTGATGCTCACACATGACTAATGGTCATTTGAGTGAGGTACGGGAAGGTAATAGAACATCCAGAGACAGCCAAGAGTCAATGCATTCAGGAGAGAAAAAAATTGACAAGACAAAAAAAATTGAAAAGTCATTCACCAACATTGGTTTTCATTTGCATCTACTTCAAGCACAATTTTGCTGTTGCTTTTTCCACATAATGAACTTCATTATAATTATGTTTGAACATCAGATTCACAGTCTACCAATAGACTTTGAGGCACAGGAATTTTCCGGGCACAAATTTTATAATGACACTGAGAAGCACATGCTTCAATGTTGTCGGAGCCTTCTCTCATCATCTTCCCATGCAACAAAATTATTCCATGGCATTCTATCTCACTAGTGATGTGGAAATATAGTTAGACTAAATGAAGACATGCTGAAAGGTGGCAGTAAATATACCTGGTCCAGGCAGTTTCTGACACCTTAGAACAAAACAAATTCTTCACAATAAGCAAATGCATTTGAGGAAATCCCAAATTCCTTCTCAAAAGGATTTTAATCAATTATAAATTATTTCAGTCATCAGAGTGTATGAGAAGTGGAAACACCCTTTCATTACCCCCACACAGTTGTCTGGAAGAGTTGTTTACTTGTTTAGACCAAACATAAAACCTATTGGAATATTTGTCTGGCATGACAACCCCTTTAATGGCTGTGGCAATCACAGTTGATTAGTTCATATCTGCCCCTTTTCTGCACTGTCTATTCAGTCTACCCACAGACTTTCAAAACAAAGAACTAGTCAGAAACAGCAGCTATGACTCCATTTAAAAGTCCCAGTACATCAGTCTGGATGCAGATTCACACGAGATACAACACAGAAATATTTCATAACACTGTGCAGGATGGAGTTCACATCCATCACACAAGCTTTAAAAGGTTATGTTGATTAGTTCCATGATCAAGTAATTTCACTATGAAGGGTATATTTTTCAAATCATTTATCCATAAGTTCCATGAAATAAACAAACAGCAGCACACGTGTGTAGACATGATGGAGTGTACTAGCACTGTAACAAGTCATTGCGCATTATAATACTATTCAAAGGAGGTCCTCTAGAATTTCACTCACTTCATAACTTTCTAAATTCTCATCCCGTCCTAATTTTACTTGCCATTGATTTTGATTTTCTAACCTGTGTGCTATCTTATATAAATTTGTTTAAATAACAACATGGATTTTAATTGTAACATACTTAGTTCCTTAAGATTTCTGCAACATTTTTTAAATTTGAGAGAGTAAAAAATGTCCAAGCTGCATCTTCAGAATAATGTTTTACATATTTGTGAAGGTGATTATGAAATAATATTTTAAAGCATGAAGATTGTGTTTCAATTCCCACTGAAACATCATTGATTCAACAATAAAAGAATTTCAATGAATATACAAATATGGAGGGGAAGCACTATCACATGGAGTATAGAGAAGTCCAACGTTAAAGGCCAATTTCTTGTTATTAACATGCAGTGAGCCTCAGATTATGTTATATCTTCATGATAGTGTTAGTCAGTATCCATTGCATCTCATTAAAATCACTGTAGTTGTTGGGCCAACGCTGGTGATTCTGGGAATTTGGTATCATGGCAATCGAAGAGGTTGAGCCACAGCCATAGATGACTTGCTGATATTGGGCATAATTCCAGAGATACTCAAATGTGTCCATTTTGTGGGATCTTGGTATCTTTTCAAAACAGAGGGATGCAACTTCATGACAAAATAATACAAATTGCAAAATTTAATCTCATAATTGATTCAAGTGGAGTTTTTTTTTAAAATTCGTTCATGGGATGTGGGCGCTGTTGGCAAGGCCAGCATTTGTTGCCCATCCCTAATTGCCCTTGAGAAGGTGGTGGTGAGCCACCTTCTTGACCCGCTGCAGTCAGTGTGGTGAAGGTTCTCCCACAGTTCTGTTAGGTAGGGAGTTCCAAGATTTTGACCCAGCGACGATGAAGGAACGATGATATATTTCCAAGGCAGGATGGTGTGTGACTTGGAGGGAGTAGCTGCAGACAGTCTCAATAAGCATGATGCTGAGATTATTGGCTTTATAATTGTCAGGATATATTGAAGTTCATAAGCATCATGAACTCCATTAGGGTGAGCAGGAAGGAGAACATGACCAGACAGAACTATGATATGAACATGATGTTTCTGCACGCATTGGACAAAGCAGCACTGAAATGGTGTAACCTTTTTGAGGTATAGTGGGCATGCCAAGCAGTTTTCACCTGATGTGCCTCCATTCACTTAGATATGGAGATGAAGTAAGTTGTCCCATCAATGAACAATGCACATTAGTTCCATACATGTTTTAACTGTGATTAAGGAATGGCAAACCATTCTTAATATGTATAAATGTAAGGTAGGAACAGGAAACATGTGCACAATGAATGAGCATCCATTAGATTAGGTTCAAAACAATGACGATTTGAGAGCCATGGTTAACTATTCACTGAGCAAAGGCACGTATATATCATAATACCTTTTAACGTCTGATTTAGCAAAAGACAAAAAGAACAAAAGATCTAAAAAAAACAATCAGGCTACTTTCATTATTGAAACAAGAACAATCGACAACTGCTGAATGGTAAGTAGATAGGAAGTTGAAATTGCTTTTTGGTAAGATGTATAGTCTGTACTAAGAGAAGGAAGCAAACCTTCAGCATTGTGATTTACATTAGTGGGATCTCAAAAAGTTTCAGCAATTTATGGTCTGCTGGGTATGTGACAGATGCTTTTCAAAGAGGAAAAAGCTGAAACATGTTCCTTCATATACTCATGCTCTGACACAATGCCAAGGACATTTTTTTCCTCTACTGGGATTATTCACATCTTCAGTGTAGATTTGCTTCAAATTCCTCAGTAACACCATCTATAACATTAGTGTTAACTACTGTCATTTATTATCCGCAGTATTTTTGGATACTATTGGTGAGTGCAGCACTTGCACCAGCTCGAATTACACAGTGGTTCCCAGTTGAGGCAATACCCAACACTGCTGAGACATCCATGAAATAAGCAATACCTTATTGTGCAACAAAGGAAACTAGAAATCATATTACACAATGCCAGCACCAAGACAATCATAACCCAATATTTAACACAAACTTAATTGTCCATCCTGTCCCAGTGGTTCTGAGGTGAAGGTTTCGGGCTTTAAATGATACAAACCAGGAGTGTCCAAGGTTTAATCCCAGCTGAGAGCAGCATCAGACATGGGTCTAATGTCCTCAAGAGTTGGATAAGATGCCAACATTCACTGTAAAGGCTAATATATAAACAAAGGCCAGTTGGACAAAGCACTGGAAGGCACCCAGGGGAGAAAATTGGAAAAAAAGATTTTTTAAAAATTGGGGGAAAAGCTTTGAATACCCAAACAGTCTGGCACAGTGAATGCTGGCCTTACTCAAGGACTCGGTTCTATATTTTAGATAATTGGCATTAGCAACGCCTCATCTGCATTCATGGCAAGGAGACCAGATTATCTGCCAGATTTTATTTGACTACTTTTATTCACTCTTTTTTCTTTCATACTATCCTGCATATCAAGGTAACCAGAGAGATTCCTGCACTAGTGAGCAGGAAATTGGGAAGAATCAAGGTACTATGGGCTACAGACTGTTATGTTCTTTGTACAAAATGATAAGAAAAAATGATGCTACTTATACGATTATTTGTCTAATTTAACTAATATTAAGATTGTTCTGGATTAACCGTCTCAGAGGAAATAGCTTCTCTGTATCTATCCTACTGAATCCCTTTATCATATTAAACACTTCCATTAGATCACCCCTCAACCTTCTAAATGCATGGGAATGCAAGCCAAGTTTACGCAACCTGTCCTCATAATTTAACCCTTTAAGCCCTGGTATCAAGCACTCGGAGAATCTGCGCTGTTCCCCCTCCAACATCATTCCTGAGGTGTGGTGCCCAAAACCGAATGCAATGCTCTGGATGGGCTGTCCAAGGCTCTGTACAAATGAAGCATCACTTCCTCCCCTTTGTATTCCAGCCCCCTTGAGATAAGAGGACATAAGCCATTTTGGTACTGTTTCTGAAGAGATACATTTTCAAATAAATGTATTAATTCTCTATAAAACCTTACAATTACTATTTTATTACATACATATGGGAGTGCGAATACATTCCACCCTCATTACAAGGTATGCAGTTATCCCTGTCAAAAGGCCATGTGAGCCTAGGCTTGTGGTCTTTTTTATGTTACATTCTATTCTATTTACACAGCTAACAACACGCAAATGCTTGGGCTCCCAAGGACCAAGTTATAATGAGTGGTGTATGTCATACTTTGTTGCATAGAAGGGATATATTAAAGTTGTGATTATTCCATTGGAGAATGCAAAATGCAGCCGACAAGAACCTCTTTATGTTGCTTGCCTGCCTGGAGAAAACATGTTTACATACAGACACAGAGTAACGCTAGTGGTTGGTCAACTTTAAAATATATTTTGAGTGCAGAGATGGAATCGTGTATGAAGAGTTGAGGGGGATATCAGAGACAAATTCTGGAATTTGGAACATGAGGCAAAACAGGACATAACATGTGCTGAAAACCAGCCCCGTTCTATGCCTCGCCTCTTCCCTCCCCACCCAAAGGTTGTACTTATGTTTGAGAATGCAGACGGCTGTGTTCGTTTTCTCCAAATATGAAAAAAAAGCAGTAAATTTGTAAAAAAAAACAATGGACTTCCAAACACTTTCAACTTCCCTTGGCACCACACCAGTAAAAGCCACACTGTGCTAAGGTAAATCAGTGTGAGACCGCTTTCCTGAGGAGTTCGCACATTACTGCATTCCAGATCCATGTTTGCACCGAGTGGCAATGTAACTGGACTCTAAATGAACATAATCCTCTGTACATCCATACAAGTTCTGGTTCACAGGCTATGTGTTGGATATTCACCGTTGATGTCAACTATTTTGATTTTGAAGCTTAAAGTACAAAAACAAGGATCGCCAAGAAGATACTCTTTTTACCTCATAAATGCCATAATGTCTCACACAAGGAACAACTGAAAACAAACAACAAAAATATCCAATTATGCCATCAACTCAGCTACAAAAATCCAATTATCTGCAGGTCTGGCCACAGCTGCAGTAATTGGTGACCTGCACTTTTGGTCAGCAGACAATCGGGATGATGAAGACAATTAAACACAAAGTCTATACATGCCCTGCAGAGGTTATTGTGGCTGCTATATCAGACCTCATCAATTTCAAAATAAAACGAATGGAAGCTGCCTCCATATCTCTTCAACCATGGTTGTAACCAAAATGTTAGTGAGGTGATCATAAGGTAAATTATGTCAAAGGAATGACAAATGCAGGCTTTGCAAAAACAGAGAGAAATAATTACAGGCCCAGGATATAATTGAGCAATTTGATTGTCCTGCACTTGAGCTGTCGTTTTGATGTGAAGTGCTGTCACACCCTGCAACACTACTAGAATTGGACAAGCCCCGTCCACTTTGATCTATGCTTACGCAAATGAAATGAGGTCAAAATCTGGTCATTAGAAACTCCCTTGTGTGATTAAGGGTTTCAACTTTACAGGAGATTTTTTATCAGTGATCACGAAGCACAAATTGTCAATGCTTTGAGAAGAAAAAAAAATGTAAACAGGAGGCAACAAAGTGAAAAGGTGCATTTGATAGAGGGAGGTGTTACAGCCAGAGACCTGCTTCCTTAAAATAAATATGATTTAAATTTATACTGGCTGAACAGCCAACAAAACAAAACATCAAATCAGTTAAATAAAGGGCAAATACATGCATATTATATTTTTTATAATATATATATAATTTGCATTTAGAAACTCCCAGTTTAATAAAGTGTAAATAATAAAGATCAAAAAAGCTATATAAAGGGCATTTTTCCTGATTATCTTAAATGTTTTGTGTGTCTGTGATCATGTGCAGCAATACAAAAAGATTGCATGTTTGATTCCTTGGCCGATGCCTTACCAGATCATCTTTGGGTTTCACCACTTTCATGAAGGCACCCCTAGTTGTTGCTTCTTCATATTCTTTTTTTGTAACTTTTCTTGAATCCAGGAACTTCAGCTTTGTCAATTTGTGAAGGATGAAATACCTGGAAAGGGAAGCATCAAAGGTGTCTTGGTTAATAATCGCAGTTGCAAGTGAAGTTGCATACCCACCAAAATCAGTCAAGAGGAGAGGTGCACAGGACTAAGAAAACCAAAAAAATCCAACAAAGTGGAGATAATGATTGGAAAATAAGTCACCAAGACACAGCATAGCAAGACTACATATTACAATAGGCACAAAAAGTCTGAATGACAAAAGGTGTAAAATGGAGAGATAAAAGTGTGCAAGGGCTACATTCCATTTTAAGACACCACAAGACATAAAGAAGAAATAACTTGCATTTATATAATGCCTTTCACAATATCAGGATACCCCAAAGAACTTCACAGCTAATGAAGTACTTTTGAAGTGTAGTCACTATTGTAACGCAGGGAAACGCACCAACCAATCTGCACATAGCAATGAGACCAGATGACCTGTTTGTAATTGTGTTGGTTGAGGAATAAATGTTGGCTAGGACACAGAAACAAAGTTGGGGAGTTCTCCCAAACAGTGCCATGGGATCATGGGAACCACCTTAAACATTAAGGGCAGATGGGGCCTTAGTTTAATATCTCATTTGAAAAAACGTCACCTCAGATAGTGCAGTACTCCCTCAGTACTGCACTTAAGTGTCAGCCTAGATTATGTGCTCACGTCCTTGAAAGCGACTTTATCCCACAACCTTCTGACTCAGAGGTGAGTGTGTTACCTCTAAGCTAAGGCCAGCATGAAAGGTGTAGAAATAAAAAAAGATTCCTGAGGAAAATCATCAATAGCCTAGGGTTGAAAGCAATATCATATTGTATCCAAGCAGTTAAAAGCTATCTTAATACATGAGGGTAACTCCAGTCCAATCCAGCAGAGTCCAAGTCTGATAAAAAGTTTGCTCAAAGCAGAAGTTTTCTTCATTTAAATGATTTTTCTCGCCATATGTTTTACATAACACCATAATAATCCAAGGTACTTCTGTAGCATTTGTTCTGCATGTCAAATGTGCAACTGCCTAAAAGTTTTTTTTTAAATCCTGTCTTCTTCAGGTTGTACATCTTAAAACCAAATGGTTTAAGAGAAATTTATTCCGATGTACAAAGGTTGGAGTAATAACAACTGAAATGTGAATGTGAGAACATCTGCAGTTAAAAGCAAGTTTTAAGTTGGAAAATCTCATTCCTATCAAAGGGAACAGGTGACATTATAGATTTGGCTGGGTCTGGCCACGCTGGCCGAGCAAACGCAGGACATCCCGTCCAACTGTCCTTTACCCCACCACCTGTCCCAGGTGGAGAAATGCCCGAAGAGGAACCCCTTCGACCACAAGGCCATCAGACAGTTTCAACACGGAACATTCAGGGGATCCTGCAGGGAAAGGAGAGGGCGGATCCAATCAGACAGTTCCCCGACTAGACAGTCGATGCCATTTGGCAGAATGTCTCATCGCCGGAACTGACCAACAGGCACCAGAATGTAGCTTGGATAATGGTGAAAAGGGCCCTCCCAGTGCGGTCTTTCCAACACGCACAGAATCTCAGTGTTACCTCGAGCGACCCTCGAGGCTGCGACGGGGACGAGACCGTCGTCCACCTCGTGATGGACTGTCCCGTCGCGCAGAAGGTGTGGAGAGAGATGCGTTGGTATCTGTCCCGGTTCATCCCAAACAGCTCGGTAACACAGGAAGCTGTGCTCTATGGGCTATTCCCTGGGATGCACACTGAGACAGATATCAACTGCTGCTGGAAGACCATCAACTTGGTGAAGGAGGCACTTTGGTCCGCCTGAGATATGCTGGCCTTCCAGCTGAAGGAGCTGTCCACGGCCGAGTATTGCCGACTAACACACTTTAAGGTCCAGAAGTACCTGCTGCAGGACGCACTGAAGCGAGGTGTGGCCTACACAAAGGCTCTATGGGGAAAAGCCAGCATGTAAGGCCATCCCACTTTGTATTGCACAGACTGTATTAGAAGATATGTACTGTGTTTTGAATTGTCATGACTGGATCAGAGCGTGTACGATCTGTATTGTACTGTTTTGAATTGTAATTGTGTATTTACTTTGAACTATGTGTATCCTTAAATTTTATGAAATAAAGTATATTTTGAAATTTAAAAAAAGATTTACTACAGTCAAAACCACAATTCTTCAGCTGCAGTTTGGATAAATCTGGAATTCTTTTCTTAAACTATAAAATTGATCTCTTTTTAAAACAAAACACAAACAGAATGGTTTTCCCACAGAAAACCCTAGAGAAAATGTATTTGACAGATTACTCAAGGCTTCCACTGCAGTCACGATGCAGTCAGTTTGCAATACGTACAAGCTCATGTGACCAGGAGAAACCAGTCATCTGGATTTTGTTTTTAATCCCTCATTTTATTGCCAACATTCCCCCCCCACCCCCATATTTACCATATGTAGTGATTATGCTATTAGACTAGCAACCCAGAGGTCATGAATTCAAATGACCCCATGTAAAATTGTGAAAGTGAATTTGATAAATCTGGTCATTTGTGGATTAGCATCAGAAAAAAACGGCTATTTGACTGTGGAGGGCCTCAGAGCCAACCCCGATCCTCTCCTCACCTGACAACCACACGTGCAAATGTTCCTGTCGGGGTCATTGGATAATGACCAGAAGTGGAAAGATTGGCTCATCGTTCCCCTCCCCAGCTCATAGATGCATCCAAAATCACCCTGGCTGAGATTAGCTATCACAGCAGAAACCAATGAAGGAAAGTTGGGCTTTCTTGATATGGTTCAATACCACATCACAAAATGCTGTTGGAAAGGAAGGAGTTAAGATTAAATATCTGACCAGAGTCTAACGAGAGTCACTGATGTTGAAAGTACCTTGGCTTAACAGAGAAGCCAAACTGCTAAATCCAGATTCAGATATAGAAATCAGCATGGAATTGAAAGCAGTAATTTCTTGGCTTTGAGGAACCTAATGAGGACTGGAAGCTCAATATCCTTTTCTATTCTACCCCTGAAAAGCTGGTAATTCCTTTGCTCCACTGGGCATAAAGTACTTGGACTATTTTCCCACTACTGTATCATCATAAAAGGAAATGTAGTACAATTAGTGTCGCAGATACGTCACCTCATCAGTGCCAGCCAAACCCAGAGTAAACATAAACCAACATTCCCACAAGTTACTTTCACCATGTTCAGTTTGCATTGCATTATTGTGCTTGTTCACTATCTTGAGTTGGTAGGTCAAGTTTTTATATAAAATAAGATTTTAACAAAAGCTGCAGAATTACAGAGAGCTGTGGATGACTGATTTTTCTGGAAAGGGACGAGTGGTGGTTTGGGAACACATTATTGTGAGAGATGTTTAAATCTTTCTGTCAAGCCAGTCATTTCTATTTGGATGGGTGAGTTGCCATGTGCCTTTGCAGTTTAATTTTGTACTTGTGGGGAGTGCTATTGAAGTGGTTGTCTGCTGTTGGCAGTAGGCCAGAAATTGAGACAAAGATCTTGAAGAATTTCTGCTGATTCAGGCTCTGTGAGTACATATTTTTTAAAAACTCAGCAATCTTCCGTAGTGCTTTGACCCATTCTGGTTGTATAAGAGGGAAGGGGAGAAAGAAACAATCTCTCTATGATTGCAGTGGAATGCACTGTCCAGCAGCAGTTAGGAAAAACAACAACAATTCACATTTATACAGCGCCTTTAATGCAGAAAAACATCCCAAGGTATTTCACAGAAGCGTAATCAGATAATGGACGCTGAGCCAAAAAAGGAGATATTAGGAGGGGTGACTAAAAGCTTGGTCAAAAAGGGAGCTTCCAATGAAGCTTGTAAAGCAGGTCTCTTGCACACCCCTGATTTCCATCACCCCACCATTGGTGGCCATGCCTTCAGCTGCCTAGGCCCTAAGCTCTGGAATTCCCTCCCTAAACCTCTCCTCCTTTAAGACGCTTCTTAAAACCTACCTCTTTGACCAAGCTTTTGGTCACCTGTCCTAATATCTCCTTAAGTGGCTCGGTGTCAAATTTTGTCTGGTAACACTCCCGTGAAGCACCATGGGACGTTTTACTACATTAAAGGAGCTATATAAGTGCAAGTTGTTGTTGCTATTAAAAGGGATGTGGAGAGGCAAAAAGGATAAAGCCCAAGAGCTGGCTAGTGTTAGGATTTGAAAGGAATTGTGAGAGATGCTCTTACAATGGCTCAATTAGTTCACAGTCGCTCACCTGACGAAGGAGAAAGCCTCCGAAAGCTTGTGATTTTCAAATAAAACAGTTGGACTATAACCTGGTGTTGTAAGATTCCTTACATTTGTCAATTAGCTCAGATATCGGGATACCAGCTTGGGTGACCTGGCTCTTTGTGCTTAAACTAATAAATCCAGCTCCCTTAACCCAGCAGCACAACTGTAGACCCATAAACAACTGGTTTTCTGTATTGAGCTCTGCACCAGTACAAAGACCAGGGTTTACTCAATCACAAGGTAGTTTTGGATGGATGGGGTGGAAGATCCCTCTGGTCGCGATGTAGTGACATTAAAACCTTGCGAGAAGGCTTCTTGTGCACGTGCTTTCTAGCCAAATTGTAAGCACCACCAAAATTATTTTATTTTTGAACACATTGCTGGAAAAAAACAGGAAATTTTCCATCACGTTTATGATGTTATGCAGTCCTGAGGAAATATTCCCCAATGGTGCTTAATGACCAAATACATAATTTTTTGTGATTTTTAATAAATATGCTAGACAATAAGTAATTTACAATAACCTCAGAATTTGGTACCTCTTCAGTGGTAAATACACTGCATTATGAGGTACTGAGCCACACAGGTGAAGAAGCTCCAAGATTTGATTTTTAGTCTATGATTAGTTATCTGAGGCAGCAATAGAAGCATTACAGTTAGCCGCATTGTCACCAAGCTTAAATTGGGGCAAAAATCTGCCAAGGTTCCACAACTTCTATCCAATTATCCCTAGTGGAAAGTGTGTGTGTGTGTGTGTGTGTGTGTGTGTGTGTGTGTGTGTGAGTGAGAGAGAGAGAGAGAATACACAGGTGAGGACAGATTCAGGTTCTGGTACATTGCCCCCATTTATGATCAGAATGCCAACATTCACTGTACCTACTGACACATGAACGAATAGTTGCTTGAAAATGTACCAGAAGGCTGCCGGCACCAATGAGACCACACTTCATAATACACCATCACCTCCAGAAACAACAATGGGACAAAGAGGAAGAAAATTGGGTGGGAAGGGAGGTGGAAGATTTCCTTTGTATGCTACCTGCAAAAAAATCATAAATCCATTTATAAGAAGTGGGTTTACAATGTTATTGCACATAGTGCCAAAGTTTAGAGGAAATCCCCCCATGGTAAGTATTCAATGGCAAATGATTATTATTTTGAACAATCTGCCCCAATGTGCATAAGCAAATAAGCAAAGGCAGTTCATTTTAAATCAGTACATGTTGTGTGCCTGGAAATGTCACACTTCAAAGTATCACACATGCTAAGTCTGTCATTCTTGTACTTGATTGGTTCAACTATCATAATCATAAAACAGCAACAAATCTCAACTAAATGGATCGGGAGCCAACCAATGAACAAGTAACAGCTTTATTTAAAAAAAAGGCAGTCATTTCCTGCTGGTTTGCTCCAACATCGACTATGTGGCCTTTCCCTAAGGTTTACAAACGTCCCTTAGCAACAGCAATTACCTCTAATTGACTTCAGGATGTGCCTATTTACAGTAATTCCCCTCTTAATGATGTAACAATACTTTACATTTTACATGGTATAAAATTCCTGTTGTTATAAAATAGCATATCTTCCCAATTTACTATGGGCAATGCCAAAGGAGATTCGCTAATTTAAAATAAATATATATTTAATTAAACATACAATCAGTTTTCTTTTCAACAAAAAAATGTCAGCATCACACACAATATAAGTACAGGCTATGAAGAGTATAATATATTTCATTGCTATGGCTTCAAGGTAAATCAATTTGAGTTAGGAACTGATTTGAATTCCAATATCTTTTTAGTCTTACAATATTGGCCAATGCATGCGTTTAGCAGCAATTTTAAACTGTCCAACCCATGTTCTGTTTTTTTGGTCAATGTATAAGGTAAATACCAAGAAATTCAAATTGACATCTCACCTCTAAATAAGGGCCTCATATAACAACTTGCATTCATGTTGCACTTTTAACGTAGAAAACGTCCCAAAGCACTGCATGGAAGCATAATCAGACAAAAATCAATGCTGAGCCAAAGGAGATATTAGATGGGGAGACGAAAAGGTTGGTCAAAGAGGTGGGGTTCGAGAAGGGTCTTAAAGGAGGAGAGGGAGGTGGAAAGTCAGAGGGATTAAAGGGAGGGAATTCCAAGGCGTAGGGGCGCAGACAGCTGAAGTCTCAGCTGCCAATGGTGGGGAGAAGGGATTGCACAAAAGACCAGAGTTGGAGAAACGCAGAGTTCTTCGGTGGGGGTGTTGGGGGGGGGGGGTGGTGTGATAGGCCTGGAGAAGGTTACTGAGATAGGCAGGGCCAAGATCATGAATGGGATTTAAACACGAGGATGAGAATTTCAAACTCAAGGCGTCAGGGGACCAGGAGCATTCTAATTTGCAGTCTTCATCATTTTAGATAATTTAAGACACTGACATTGTGTTTACTTTTAGAATACTGTAACAAATATTACATCAAATTGAAATGAGCTTTTAAAAGTTAAAGTCACACAGAGAATAAAAATTGGAGAAAACAGTCACATATAAAGCTGGTTCACATGTTTGGAATTTCACTCCAAGATTTCCTTGTAATTTCCTGTGTTGCCTACCACAAGGATCCAGTGATGGATAAACTGGAGCTCCATAAATACCATTCAAGTTGTACGGCTTAAACACAGACCCTGTTGAAATATGTCATTAATAAAAGGCATTTCATGTCACTAATTCTAAGAGGCAGCATCCACAAAAGAGAAAAACAGATGGCTAGAAGTTGTGTTCCAATAGTTGCCTGGTTGTTTGGCAGAGTATCTTTGCTTACATTTACATTAAAATAAGACACATCAAGACAACAAAACAAACAAATAATGTCAAAATATTTATTTCACTGTTGCTCTAAGATGGTTAACTTACAGACAGGTCCTATAAGGAAACTGAGTATAGGATACAAGAGTGATATTATGTACTTTAAAATCAATATATATTCTAGGATATCCCTCCCCACAGTCACCTGGGAATATTACTTGTTTACATGTTTACAAGAGCTGCTCCCTTCTTCTATTCATATCTTTCCCCATGAGATTAATCATGCAACCATGAAGACCCAAGAAGCAGTGACATTATCACAAAGAAGGCCCTCAAGGTATCATCTATATTAGCCAGCACAACTTCCCGTTTCCAGGCTAAGAATTGTTAAAAGCAGTAATTTGACAAGTGAATAAAAGTCTGGTGGCCGACAGTTTCTTTTTTAATTTTTCATCTCAAATTGTCTCCCCTCCAGTTCTGAAGGCGCTAACCCAAGATGGAGTAAAGTTCCATGGAAGCACACATACACTTTCCGGAAAGGATCGATCAATACCATACTATGATACCATGAATAGTATCTCATCCAAGTAATCATTCTTCATTTGAAAGCCTACATGGTGAGTGTGTTACTCAACCATAGGATGCATCTCAGGCAAGCCCATATCTGTCTGTACACTTAATAGTAGTGTGCACAGTTTTAGTCTTCATATTACAAAAAGGATATAGAGGTACTAGAGAAGGTGCAAAAAA
Source organism: Heptranchias perlo (assembly GCF_035084215.1). Taxonomy (NCBI): domain Eukaryota; kingdom Metazoa; phylum Chordata; class Chondrichthyes; order Hexanchiformes; family Hexanchidae; genus Heptranchias; species Heptranchias perlo. The sequence continues at coordinate 11,745,494 of NC_090360.1, forward strand.
GATATACAAGGATGGTACCAGAACTGAGAGGTTATAGCTATCAGGAATGAATGAACAGGCTGGGGCTCTTTTCTCTAGAAAGAGAAGGCTGAGGGGTGACCTGATAGAGGTCTTAAAACATTTGAAGGGGTTCACTAGGATAGAGGTAGAGAAGATGTTTCCACTTGTGGGGGAGTCCAAAACTGGGGGCCTTAATATAAGATAGTCTCTAATAAAACCAATAAGGAATTCAGGAAAAACTTCTTTACCCAGAGAGTGGTTAGAATGTGGAACTCGTGACCACAAGGAGTAGTTGTGGCAAATAGCATAGATGCATTTAAGGGGAAGCTAGATAAGTACATGAGGGAGAAAGGAATAGAAGGATATGCCGATAGGGTTAGTGAAGTAAGGTGGGAGTAAATTTTATGGACCTGATGTTCACAAACTTTCAAGCAGAAATTACTGGATAACAATCAGGTATGGGAAACCTGCCTGGTGTTTCTCTCTCCTTGCCTATGGGCAAAAAGGCCAATTGGTGCATCTTTACTATTGCCTCAAAGAAGATCATTGAAGAGTATGAGATTAAATCCAGTATGTTCCTGGTCTGCATAGCTCAGTTCCACAATAGGCAGTGCATTTACTAACAAATACATGAGGAGCACAGAAAATCTTTCATGGCCTATTTGGTGCTATAGTTAGAAGTTCCAGCCCCAAAATAACACTTTAAACATGGAAGATATCTTTGAAACTGAGCTTAACTATAAAAAACGGAATGATTTTTTTTTAAAATGGGGCCTACAAAACAATCATATCACGTGGTATTCCATGACCAAAAGAATAATCTTTCATTGTCCTCTGCCAAAGCTGTTCTTGAACTAGCTAGTCGGAGGCCAATTACCAATGATTTTTCCTTTCTCGTTCAAGTGCTTCACCTCTAGTTCACAGTTTGAGCTGTAGGAAATCATCATAGATGTGAGCCTACATAACACCATTTCATATTATAGTACATTGAAGTGCTGTATCATCAGACTGCAAAGTTCAAAACTGATGAAAATGTGCATGTGTAGATGTCGGGTATGGATAGATTTAGGCTAGTGATGCCCTGATTACTTGCCAAAGTTCAATTGCCAGGCTCACAGACAAATAATTGCCACATTGTCAAGTTACTGCAAGGCTTGAGGGTGGTCACGTCAAAGGAGCAGGAGACAGCTGTGGAGTCAGGGAGGTGGCCTCAGAGTGAGCTGTGGATCTCTGTCTTGAATATGAAAAAAAAACCATGAGCCCCTCACACTTGAAGTTAGAAATGAGGATGAAGAGGTGGCAGAAGAGGGCTTGAGGAGGCAATTTATCTTGGAGAAAAGGACCTTTAGATTATTTTCACACTTCAGGATAATCCTGGAGTGGTGGGAGCATTTTGCCATGAAGAGCAAGGCCATGTAATACTCAACATAGTCGTCAGATCTCGCAATGGATGACAAGACCACGTCATGAGTACCACGTTTTCTTTAAATTGTTTCTCCGGACATGGGTACCGCTAGTAAGGCACATTTATTGGCCATACCTTGTTGTTCTGAGGAGATGGTGGTGAGCCTTCTCCGGAAATTACTGTAGTCCTCGGGGTGATGGTGCTCCCAGAGGGAATTCCAGAATATTGATCCAGTGACAACAAAATAAGTCCAAGTCAAGAGGTTGTGTGACTTGTAGGGAACTTGTCGGTGGTAGTGTTCCCACAACATTACTGCTCTTGACTTTGCTAGAGGTTACCAAGGCTGAAGAAGCTATCAAATTGAGTTGCAGCAGTGCATTCTGTAGATTGTACATACTGCAGCAACAGTGCGCCTTTGGTGGATATTGAGTGCAGTGGCAGGGGCACCGATAAAACAAACTGCTCTGTTCCTGGATCGTGTCAAGCTTCTTGAGTGTCTTTTGGCATCTGTCCAGACAACTATTCCATCACAGTCTAAACTTGAGCCTTTGGATGATGGATAAGCTTTTAGGGGTCAGGAGGTGAGCCGCTCGTCACAAAATAGCCTGCCTCTGTTTTGCTCTCTTAGCCATGGTATTATGGTTGGTCTAGTTAAACTTCTGATCAATGATGACCCCTGCAATATTGATAGTGGGGATCTGGCAATGGTGGTGCCATTAAAGGTCAAGAGGAGATGGTTGGGCTTTCTCTTGTTACAAGATGGTCCTCACCCACTCTAAGGGATGCAAATGTTATCTGCCACTTGTCAGCCCAAGACGAGATGTTATCCACGTCCTGATGTAGGCTGGCATGGGCTGCTTCATTACTGGAGGAATTGAACAATGTGAAATTGTCAGCGAACAGCCCCACTCCTGACCTTAGGATAGAAGGAAGGTCATTGATAACACAGTTAAAGATGATTGGGCTGAGTGCATTTCCCTGAGGAATTCCTGCAGTGATGTTCGGGGGCTAAGATGTCAAGCCTCCAACAACCACAAACATCTTCCTTTGCATCAGCCATTGGAGGGTTTTACCTCTGACCCCCATTGATGCAGTTTTGCAACAGCTCCTTTGTGCCCAACTCGGTTGAATACTGTCTTGATGTTGAGGGCAGCTGCTCCTCACTCTCGTCTGACATTCAGCTTTTGTGTCGACGGATAGATAAAGGCTGTGTTAAGGCCTGGAGCTTAGTAATGCTGGCGGAACCCAAATTGAGCACTGGTGAGCAAGTTATTGGTCAATAGAAGTTGTTTGATGGGTGCTATTGATGACTTTTTCCATGATTGGGAGTAGGCTGACAGGGTGGTAATTGGCCTGGTTAGATTTATCCTGTGTTTTGTGAATAGGACATTTCTAGACAATCGATCACATTGTCGGGTAGATACCAGTGTCATAGCTGCATTGAAATTGTTTGAATAGGGGAGCAACTAGCTCTGGTGCATGTATTCAACACTACAGATGGGATTTGTCCAGGCCCACAACCTTTCCTGTGTCCATTGCATTCAGCTACTTCTTAATGTGGAGTGAACCAAACTAGCTGGTCACTGGTATATATGACGGTGCGGGCCTCGGGGGTAGGCCAGATTGGAGCATCCGCATGGCACTTCTGACTTAAGACACTTACAAATACTTTAGCCTGGTCTCTTGTACGCACATGCTGTGTTTCATCATGGTTGAGGAGTGGGGGCGGTGGGTGGTGGGTAATCGTCTTTTCCTTGTTAGTTGCCTGGTTGTTTATCACCATTCTCGACTGGATGTGGTAGGGCTAAAGAGCTTTGCTCTGATCGACAAATTGTGGGACTACTTGGCTCTGGCTGTAGCCTGGTGTTTTTGGTGTTTAGCATGCATGTAGCCCTGTGCAGTAGCTTCACTCAGTTGATACCTCATTCAAAGGTATTTCTGGTGCTGTTCCTAGCACACCATTATAGTCCAATTGAAACTAGGATTGGTCTCCTGGCTTAATTGTGACCAACAAGTGAAGGATGTGCCAGGCTATGAGATCACAGATTGTGGTGATCTATAATTCTGCCTCTGATGACATACACCACCTCATGGATGCCCAGTTTTGGGCTGTTGAATCTGTCTTTCGTCTGTCTCGGTGCTAGTGCCACACTACATGATGGAATATGTCCTCAAAGTGGAGATTAGACCTTATCTTCACAAGGACTGTGCGATTGTTACTCATACTAATACTACTGTGGACAGACATGTCTGAGACAGGCAGAATGATGAGGATGAAGTCAAGTAAATTCTCTCACTACCTGATGCAGCTATGCCTTTCTGTATTTGGCCAGCTCAGTCAATGGTGGTACCACCCAGCCATTTAGTGGTAAACATTACACTCCTCCACTCAGTACATTCTATGCCCTTGCTTCCCTCAGAGCTTCCTCCAAGCGATGGAGGAAGTACTGAATCGTCAGTTGAGAGGAGGTGGTAAGTGGTGATCAATAGGAAGCCATGACAGCTCACATGATCCACAGTCAATGTTGAGGACTCCCACAGTCATTTTTCACCCGACTGTATACCAATATGCCCCCACCTCTGGTGGATCTATCCTGCTTGTAGGACAGGACATACCCAGAGATGTTGTCTGTGGCTTTAGAATGCAAAAATGGAAACTATTCCAGGGGGAATGGTTGGGATAAGAGATTAAGAAATGGTGAATGACTTGGTAGAGATGAAGGCATTAAAGGTGCAAGTGAGGGAACTGTTGAACAGGTCAATGATGGATGAACGGCTTGAGCACGGGAGCATCTGGAATTTGAGAGTGAGGGAAATGGGAAGGATAATTTTTCCAGAGAAGGAGAGTGTGGCCAGTCTGTTTGGAGGTGGGGAGGAAGATGTGGATGGCTAGAGAAATGAAGAATTAGTCAGAGATAGCCACATCAATGGTCAAGATCTTGAAGGTGGCAAGATCAAGGGAGTAGCTATGGGTGTGAGTAATAGCATGATATTGAGTGAGGACAGGAAGGAAGAGAAGAGGGGAGAGGGCCAAGGGGAATTTAGGTTGACGTTAAAATCACTAAGGTTGACGAATTGCTCAGTACAGAGAAGGGAGGAGATATCCACGATGAAATCACCATGGACATCACGTCACCACAATTTCTTGCAAGGAATAGCCAGAGAAAAAAGTTACTTAAGGTTATGATTAGCATCCCACAATAAGTCTGGATGTTCCTCTTTCATTACCTTTCCCATCTGCCCAGTTGTCCAAGTATCGAAGTTTTCCTTTAAATGTTTAGTTCTAAAGCCCATGATTTGAGCCACAGTGTTGTTACAATTGGCTTCAAACTTAATGGTGTACACCCCATCCACCACCCTAAACATTCACTCCCTTCACCACCGGTGCACTGTGGCTGCAGTGTGTACTATCCACAGGATGCATTGCAGCAACTCGCCAAGGCTTCTTCGACAGCACCTCCCAAACCCGCGACCTCTACCATCTAGAAGGACAAGAGCAGCAGGCCCATGGGAACAACACCACCTGCACGTTCCCCTCCAAGTCACACACCATCCCAACTTGGAAATATATCGCCGTTCCTTCATCGTCGCTGGGTCAAAATCCTGGAACTCCCTTCCTAACAGCACCGTGGGAGAACCTTCACCACACGGACTGCAGCGGTTCAAGAAGGCAGCTCACCACCACCTTCTCAACTAGGGATGGGCTATAAATGCCGGCCTCGCCAGCAACGCCCACATCCCATGAACGAATAAAAAAAAAACAACCTTTTTTGGGCTAAAAAATTAACAGCAAATGTATTAAGATGGAAACCGTTGGTCAACTAAGAATCATTTACAAATGCCTCAAGCTTTATACAGTTAAAAGATATAATTCTCTTTGGAGGTTTATGGCTTTCACCTGTAGTGTGTTGCAGCATAATTCCAGGTTTTATGCAACCCATACATTGTACAGTTTAATCCTATTAATTGGGCCCCCCTGATGTATCAGATCATTCCTCATCAAACAAAATCCATCAGTACTGACTTGTGCATATTGGGAATCAATTAGAGCCAACAAAAATGTTCCCATTAACTGGTATCAAGTGGGCTCATACATTGGGCCTCATTCTGGTGCTGCAGAATAGAGTCTGTGTTCAGTTACATCACTTATATGTAACTGATCTTGTGCTTTTCAGATTGTTTCCATGACTCAGCAGCGGCTGTAAATATGGTAGAAAATTATTCACCAATAAGAAAACTTTTTTCCTCTTACTAAATAGTTGAGAAAATCATTTACAAAATGTTATGATAGTACTGATGAGAAGCAACAGTATTAAAGGAGTGCTGCCATCTGGAACATCTGGCTTGCGGGCCAGAAAATCTTGCCAACACAGCATCAGCAGGCTATTTACCATGATCAAAAAAACTAGTATTTTTATCACTTTATCCTTTTCAGGTGCTGGTTTTAAGTTCTTGTGAACCTGGACCCCCAAAAATCCATCTACTCTTCCACATCACCCAGATTTCCACCAGTCAAATATGATTAGTGCTTTTTTTTAAAACCAAAATGTACCACCTCACATTTACTGATACTGATTTCCATCTGCCATTTTTTTGCCCATTTCACCATCTTATCAATATCTCCTTGCAGTTTCCTTTGGTTGTCAGAATTACTTATATACGTCCTGTTTTAGTATTGTCTGCATATTTAGACACCACTCCCTCTAGCCTCATATACAAATCATAGACGCACACAATGAACAGAAGGGATCTCAGAACAGAATTCTATGGGACACAGTTACCCACTTTCAAGCATTCTGAGAAATTGTCCTCAACTCCTATTCTCTGTTTCCTCCCTTCTTGTCAGTTTTTAAATCTAATTTGCTACTCTCCTCTTAATTCCATACCCCTTTATCTTTTCCAATTCTCTCCTGCATGGTACCTTGTCAAGGCCCTCTGACGGTCCATGTCCACCACATCCAATTCATTTCCCCCATCCACCTTATCTGTCAACTCTTCAAAGAATATCAGAATAAGTAATCCAGCTTCATGCTTGCCAGAGCCAAGGCCACAAATTTGATCATGTTTGCTGAATCCTATTTCCCCCTCTCTTTTTTTAAAATAATTTTTTATTCCCTTCTCAGTAATTTTCACTCCTCCTCTCCTTGCTGTTTTTTTCCCCCAAGGGTGCAAGGCATCCTTCAGGGCGTAAGGGACCATTCCTCATGTGTGAGCCAAGACATTATCAGCAGGCTATTTAACTGCGGGCGGCATCACAGCTGTGTCCATCAGTGGATCTCACCTGGCAACCGCTCCAGCGGGGGTTGGCACAAGTCTCAAATGGTGATCAAAATTAGGAATCCTGGCCGACTTCCCTCTCCATGACAACAGGAATGCTGCGACCAATTATATATTCTACCACTGCCACAGTCAAAATCAGCAAAATCAGCAGAGATTCAAACATACTGGGCTTCTAGGTCCATATAGCTCAGTTACATACAACTTTAACTAGCTGAGATTTTTCGGGGAGTTCATTTTTGTTGATCGAGAAGATCCAAGCCTCCTAGTGCAGGGCACTATTCAGATAAAATGTATGCTTAAAAAAATTCTGGCAGGATACTTTAAAGGAGCTTAATCATATTGAGGACAAAAGGGCATGATCTTGGTTGGGGGGTGGGGGGAGAGCAGAGATTGGGCTGATATATTTTGGCGATTTGATAATGAGTCTGTACAAAATAAAACTGAACATTTAACATGGGCAAGAAAATAGATACAATATCAACAAAAAATGTAAAGTTACTTTAGGGTGGGCAGGTTTCCCCAGCTTTTGCAAGTTTTGCAGATCCTGTCTATGCAGGACAAAATCATAGCACAGGAACAAAATTTAAATCTAAGCTGAAGTATTTTATTACATTGAGGCAAACCTTCATATATGCTGCCATTTGTGATGTCAATGTAGTTTATGGCTGGTGCAAAATGCAAACAATATCTGCACAGAAAGGGCCTGTAGTATTGTTTTGATTAAATAGCCTAATGCCATGACCTCTACATGTCAGTACTTTCAACCTAAGATTTAAGTTTTAGAACTAAAAGTTTTCCTTTTGTACATTGTGTTGTTAAAACACATGCAAAAACCATACTATAATCTTGGCAAAAAGTTTGCACCAAATTTCTTCATTTTTTTTCAAGCAAGAACACAGTATAAAGTTTATTATTAACAGTAATATTTTAGATGTGCTTCTTCTGATCTATGTTGTGTGACATGCCATAAATATTATATCACATACTGTAAAGGTTGGCAGTTGTATATGCCTTTTTGACAGCATTAAATGAACCATGTATACTTGCCACTGAATAGCTTCCTTAAGTTACTCCTATTGTTTAAATGATTAATAGCTGGTATATTATGTACAAACGTGGCTGAAAGTTAAGAAACATCAAAACAATAAGGAATAGCATTGATTTTTTATGCATTCTTCTAGCAGATAAATGAAAGATATTTATCTGAAGGTAACTGCATTATATCTCTTAGCAACAAGTACTGTACAACTAACCTGTATCTTTGGTAGTCACTTTCATCGTTGTCCAAACTAACAAGTTCATTGGGACAGGCTTCATTTCCTAGGAGGCTGAGGTACTTAAGCGAAGGCACCACTTCAGCTAAATGATCCAAAAGGCTGTCTAATTCGGTTATGTGTCAAAGATCATGGTTAAGGATTCAATCACATTAATGAAAAAGCATTTATAGGGAAGCAGTCATAGGTAAAAAAAAATCATATACATCAGGAGCTGACAATCAAATTTACTGCAGCACTCAAGACTTGTCAAAGTTATTGTTTAAGGGGCAATTCACAGCTAACGCATGTCAGAATTTTGGCATATATTGAAAGAATGTGCCTCTTTTTAGTTCACTTTCTTTCAAAGGTGGTTCAGTGTGAAACATTTAAAACATTGACAAAATGATGGATGTTGTGTGGCTAAATGGTAAGCAATTGTTGAAACTGAAACTTTTCCAACAAGGAAACAAACAGTTACTTCACACTACATCCATCATGAATACATTCAGCCCATTGTAAAATGAGTCTACAGTGGCAAACAATAACAGCCTTATTTCCCCACAAGAATATAAATGCTGGGCTGATACTTTTGTACAGTCAGAATTATGCCTCCAGTAAATTCTGAGCATCAATGTTCCTGTACTTTCACTGACTCTGCAGGGCTCTGTTAATTTAAAAGACTGCTTTTCTGTGGGGGTATTTTAAGGGTCGTACAAAACTCAAAAGGTAAAGAAAGTTTATTGCAGTACCTTATTGGAGAAGGATCCCTGAAAAATGTGGGTGAAATCAGGTCAATTTGAAAGTGTTGTGGTGAATATTTCCTAAAATAACTTCAGCTTTCTCAGTTCCTTCTTCCTTTTGGAATTGTTCAATGGACGTTTCATACATGTACTTTAAGTGACTAGTGCAATATAGTATTTATCGCAATTTAATTAAAATATGTACTGTAACAAACACCATTTATATACAACAGTGCCAATTGCTTGCCCTTTTTCCCGTTTAGTGTTTTCATGGGCCTGATTTTATCTCATTCAATAATTATTCCAGCAGAGGGCCCTCTTCCATCCAAGACAAACTCTTTCCTGCGTTCCTTTAAAAAAGGAGCTTTTTTCCATTAATGCTTACAAAACGATTCCAAACTGTGATGATTTGGATTTGTGAATTAATATGCTACTCATTAATTTCTGGTAAACCCCTCAATGAAGAGAAGACAATTTACGCATGAACAAAATTTCAAGTAATTTCCTCTAAATTAGATGCTACATAATTTACAACGTCATTGTGCAGAGGATATTTGGTTCTTGTTGATTGTCAGGGTATGAAGGTATGGTAACCTAGGCAACTGTAGGTCATTTCTGAGAAGATTGTTGTCCAGGATTAGCTCTTCCAAGCAGATGAATGCTTCCAGTCCTTCCAATGACCTGCAACAATAAGGGAACAGGAAAAATGATATGCTACTAAATCAGGAAGGCCATTATCCACGGAAATAAATATTTCAACCTTCCCTTTCACGAGCTGGAAAGTTTTGGTTTTGGCCTGACAAGCAAGTGAATGACAAGAATTAGTGGCAGAGAGAGCACTGGCACAGACTCACATTTTTCACACTCTGGCAGGATGAAGGATGGGGGTCACTTAGTGAGTAGCCAGGATCTAAAACAAAAGGCTTCAGATATGGGGCCTACAGGATGAATTTGTCAATGTCTTGTGCCTTGAGGCACCCAGCCTTCCCTGACCCAAACCTTCATTCCCAAGATAAATAATTCTGTCACAGTTCACCTTCATTCCCTGGACACAAATTTAAGTTGTCATCCATCATTCAGTCCAAATATCATATTCTTGTGCAGCTAATGAATCTAGTTTTGCTATCACTCTCAAATGTGACCACTGTGCAATCTGGAGAGATGAAGAAATAAAATTAAGGTGATATTTATTATATGGGGCTTCTGTTTCCAATGACGAGTACAAGAGACCTCCCCTTCACCTTTCTGCACCTGGAAAGCCTGTTAGGAGACTAATAGGTTTGCAGGAACAAATAGCCCGTGCTCTGGTATATTTAAACATAAGACTAATGCTATGTAAATAGAAAATTCTTATCACGAGAATCAGCAAATGGATTGGAACTGGCAAACAGAAAAAAGCACACATCTAAATGCTTCAGGGGACGCATAAAACAAAATGACAGAGCATGAAGTGGGACAAAGGCCCTGGAACACTAGAGGGAGTTGCCTATTGAAACAGCCAGGCTCACTACTAAAGCCTGGTTTAGTATCAGAAGCAGGCAGAGAAAATTCTGTACAAATCCCCTTACACCTGTCTGATTTTGATAATTTTGCCATGTAATGTTATTAGCTGCTCAGTTAAAAGGAGCTGCATTACACAAGGGCTTGCTTATTAATTGTTGTTTTCATGTCATCAGCACAGTGTGCACTTTGTGATTTAATCAGCTAAATTCACAACTGTAAGCCAAGGGAGGGGGTGGGGGCGAGAATGGTGGGTGTTGACAGTCTCCTACAGAAATCTGTCTTTTATTTAAATGTCTGCTGTTCCTTTCTTTCTTGATGTTTTTACACTTTCCCACCACATACTTGAAACAAATGAATAGTAATGACTGGTAGTTGTTTTTGCAGAGTTTTGTTGGAAAGCTGATGAGCGGTGTTACGATGCCTACTGTGTCTGCCTATTCACACAGCTCTAATGACCTGAAAGCTGCCCATTATCTCACCCACAGGTACCATCTCCTTTACCTCACTGCAGGGCTCACACCATTTTCCCAGAGGAACCCTAGCACAGCCGAGAGATTTACATCGCAATTTCCAAAGTCACATCAAGATGACAAAACATCAAAATGCATTTCATTCTGCCGGATTCAAATGGAAAGAACTTTAAGTTTCCACTGTAATTAACCCTATCCTCGTTAAGATAATTATGATCAAGCTCCCTGTCATACCTAATATCCCAGAATCATTGCCTATGGCTCACACTTCACCCTCATTATCTTACAAAAATGTTGCACACAACAGGCAGTGGCAACTGGCCCCCCTGCTGAGCGCTGAGGAGACTTTCTTTTGAAGGGAGGGGGCGATGTGTTATAAGGATAGGCCTACAACACCAGTGTGAAAAGGCAATGTTTAGATTCAAACAAAGCAGCACAGACTGGGGAGTGACAGGCAAATTGACATGCTGTTCAGAGGGCAAATGATAAATGTTTGATGAATTGGCAAATGCTGAAGGAGTGATGGGCTTCATATGTGCATAATGGACTAGCTGCCTTTCAGTTCTGATTGCCTGCCAAGATAAGAGACCATAATGAATGGGCGAACAGAGCCCTGCCATAAAAAGTAGGATTCAACTGGTTTTAATAAACTTAATAAAAGTGCAGAAGCAAGAGACGGCAGTTGAAATGAGATGTGAGAAAAGAGTAAGATTAGATCTACTTTAAAATCTTGACGGCAAAGTTGCAGGAGGAGAAGGAAGTGGGAATAAAAACAAAGTTCTGTCACAGGGGCTGTGAGACAGAGTGCCTCCGGTGCACTGGGTGAATTATAGACTGCCTCTCAAGATTCACAGCTCTTCGTGGTAGGAGGTTAATATTCTCACATGTCATTAGGTCTGCTGGCTCCACTGATGGCTCATTGAATCAGGCAGCAAATTATTTCCTCATGCTGGAAAGGACACCACACTTCAAAGGGAAGGAGCCAGGGTCAGACTGGCTCTGCAGTTTGATTAATGACTCAGGATCAGCAGAGGTTGCCTGTAGGTATGAATGTGACTGAGGCTTTTGACAACACTGACTTTAGAGCATGGTTTGACCCAGGCCCTTACTAACTTTGGTTCTAACATTGCTTTTGACTGACCTGATGGGGACTGTCAGTTAAGTTTATGACCTTTTACGCCATGTTACCAAAGATGGGAGTCGTTGTCTGCACAGCTTGATATCTATTTTTTCGAAAGCGTAATTCTCTACTGAACAAGCCTTTGTTGTAGTGACTCAGAATATCCTGATTACTAATATATTCCATTTCATGAATTATTTGTTTTTTTACATTCTATGGGGCTTGTTCCCCTGGATGTAGTAAAGCAACTACAGGTAGTTTGTTTGAATATAGAAGTAATACACTGAATTATCACTAAGCAACTGTCACTTCTATTCCTTCTGATCAATTGTATTTGATGGATGCCAATGGCCTCTATTAAACCACTCCCTACATCAGACCACATCAAAGCACTTTAACTACCTCACCCTCCACCCCCCACAGATAAGCACTTTAAACCAACAAAGTGAAATTTCAGAAGTTATACTTGAAAGTACAAAACAAAGGCTAAATTACCTTTCATATCACTACCTGCAATTTCAGTCTTTCACCCTAGGCAAGAAACAATCTCAATATTTGAACATGAAGTTGAAATAAAAATGGCTGATTATTTAATCGTGACTAGGCCTAGGGCTTCAACAGTAAAGAAGGGATTAAAGTCCCTACCACCTGTGTTGTCATTCTCATGGGCCCCATTACCACCACCTTATTCATTTTTTTAACCAACAGATTAAAATGCAAGTGCCACAATCTTTGATCTTTCATTCAGCGACGTAAATCCTTTGAAGCCTCCAACATTTTCTGCTGTGGTAATTAGTACTCATTAAAAGGTTTCCAGCAGCCTGTGCAGTATTTTTCCCAAAGAAATTGCTTTTACAAGTGCCTTCTATATTTGAAATGTACGCATCACTCACTTTCTTCTTTAGCTAATTCATGGAGATCAAGTAGATTAGTGACTCCATTATTTCAAAGACAAGGGAAAACAACAGGTTTTTATAATCTATCTGACCTGAGGATGGTACAGAGTCCTGATCAGGATTTAGATACATCATTACACCCATCTGTATGAACAGGCCTTTCATTTAGACATTTAAAGAATTTGAAATAAATTTCCGTAGACCTCATAATTTTTTTCTGAAACTATATTGCCATTTTGAAAAATACATTTAAAATTGGTTGCGTATTTTAAATTATTCAGTTGACGTCTCACTCATGAGTATTCCAGTACTAGTGTAAACAATAAATTCTTTCACATTTAACAAGTGTTCTATGAGGTACTGTATAAATAATAAGTGTATGAAGGTTGTTATTTATTGTCATTTATTGCATTACTTTCCTTTTATTTCCTGAAGACTATCAGGCAATGATTGGACATGTAAGTCTCGTGACATCATGGAATTTATGAAAATGGTAAATCAAATGTAGCATAAACAACAGTTGCAACAAACCCCAATTGTGTATTTAAAATGGCAAATATCAATAGAACATTTTACAAAAATGATTCTTTTTGCTTTAATAGCAAAACAAAAACAGTTTTGTGAAATTCTACATAATCAGCACAAACTAATCTGATAGAATTACTTCATAATTTCTAATATGACAAAATAAAAGTCGCAGTATGCAGCTTTATTTATAGCGGTCAGTATGTATTTTAAAATATTTGGCACAATGGGTTAAAGACTAGAATGAAAGCAATTTTTCTACATTATAATTAAACATATATAAAATTGTGAAGCTGTGATGTATGTTGCAAGTTTCATACTATTTTGAAATTAACCATCTACATTCTGGGTTGTACATGACAGTAACATTCAATTTTCAAATTCCAAACTAAGTTCAAATCAGGCTAGATATATTTCAAATATTTGTCTTCCCCTAAACATAGAAAAATTAGCATTTACAGCTTTTACCTATTTATGGGACTTCCTTGTATCGTTAATACCAGAGCAACATAATTAACATGTAATATCCGAACTTTACAGATATTTCCCCCAAGCAAATAATGAGGTGAAGAAATTAGCCTAAAATATGCTAGTACATTTTTGTCCTTATTAAAAATTTCAGGGCTCCCTGAAGGAGTATATCCACTGAGAATCTGAACGAGACAGATCAGAAAGATCCCATGTTCAATCCCTCGTCTTTGCTGAGTTAACTAATCTCAGTTGACATTAAAGGTACTACAATTAGTCTCAGTGCCCCTAGGTTAGGGAGAGGCAAACCTTTCAGGGCTCCCCTTCCTGATCACCATCCAGTAACCCCTGCTGGGTGTGTACGTCTGCACTTTGGTTAAGGACAAGATTGAACTCAGCTATGTTGCCCCAATGATCAAATAACCTGCTGACACTTACTGTCAAAACTCATACATTGAGTAATCTCCATTTGGGAAGGAGTGGGAGTGGAACCAGCAAGGGAAGGGGAGGGGAGGGAAGAGACAGAACTGAAGAAAATCAGTGAGAAAAGATTTAAAATTAAAAAAGAGGAAGATCAATCCATTTTAAATATAAACAGGGATTTGTTTATTTATGGGAACAAAATCTAGATTTTTCTTCCATTGTGTCAGTGGACTGTGAAAGATGTCTTTCTTTGCCCTCCATGCAACACAGTTTATTCCACAATAGTCAGAACTTAACATTATATTTGGCTATATCAAGAATGCTGTCAGATTGTCACAAAGCAAAAGCTGCAACCTACTGCCACGTCAAAACTTTCAAAGGGGTAGATTTTTCTTAAAATGGTGCTTTCAAAAATAAAGGTGATACTGATACTGCTTGTACTAAAACATTTTGTGGTCTAAATGCATAACTACAGTAAATGATATCTGCAAATGCAATTTCCAAAACAGAAAGGCATTTCAAGTTAGATTGAATTATTTTTGGTAAGGAGTCAAAAAAGGTGCAACTTCTAAACTGTAAATGAGGGTATGTGTTTAGCTTTTCCTTAACAGTTTCCTGGAAATAAATATTTAGTGAGACCTTGAGGGCCTTATATTTTAACAAGATAATTAAAATACTTTTCACGATATGACAGTATTGCTCAAACACAGCCGCTACAACTTCACAAATTAAAACAGTTCACAAAAAAAGATGGATCTCCTTGGTAAGTTGACTAAATTTTGGTTATCAGTAGTTGTAAAGCAAATCTCACAAGACCCAGCAAGTCTAAGCCATCCTTTTAAATTCAAGCAGTCCAAATTGCTGTCAACATCATTAAGTGTTATTCTGCAGTCAATCCATTCAATTAAAACTTTTCTTCATTGTGTAATCATCCAAAACTTTTAAGATTGCCACATCAAAGATCTGCTTTGGAGCCTGTGCTCCCAAATGACTCTCTGATCTTACCTATAAAAAATGACATACTCGTCTATAATTAGTTTTGCTGTTAAATGGGTGTATTGTAGCATTTAACAATGCTCCTGCTTTGTTAACTGTTCTTCCAAATACACATCTAGGTATCAACAGCAAAAACCCTTAATGTCAACACTGGGGATGGAAGGAGTAGGATGTGGGGGTGGGGGGAGGGTGCTGGGGGGAGACAGCAGTGTTAGTGTACAAAAGACAGACTTGTCTTTTGTTTATACAACAGGCCCATCCCAAGGTTACCGTTGTGTTAACTCACTATAAATACTGTTTACCATTGTGCAAGATCCACCAGGCTCAAACAGCAATACTGCATTCCATCCAGGCCTGCACATATTCAAGAACAAAATGAGGCAGGAATTATCAATAACAAACACACAGACAGATGCTCGACACCTGTATTTACTTAAGTAGCACAAAATGTAACCTATTTTGCCAATAGTCTTTTTACATTTTTTTAAAAAGGAAATATGTATGGTCAGAGAGAAAAGAATTACAAACCCAGTCCAATGAAAAAAGCCAAACTTTATACAGGTAACTTAAACAAGTTGCAAATATTTACTGTAATAAGTATATTATTTTTAAAGGTTCATTTTAATTCAGCATCACAAAATTGCCTTCAGATTTTAAAAAGCACAAAAGTTACTTTCGTATTACAGTAAAACAAAAAAGTATACTATGGATTGATGCTTTACTCTGGAACGTTAAGGTTTATCAGGTTAATACTTTCCAAAAATTTACATTAACCTAATTTTCAAACAGTGTCATTTGCAATCATCAGCACTAAAGTGTGTAATGATCCAAAATAGAATGAATTAAGCTTTTAGAATAACTTCAGGAGTCTCAATTTTGGACATGCGGTTTTTTTATGATGTACTATTATTTGTAATTTGAGCTGTGATTTATACCAAGCTTATATTTTAGCATTAAAAAGTGTTTTGGAATATTTTTAACCAATTAACATTGTTATAACATTATTTAAATGGCTTTGCAAATTCATTTCATAGTAAATTAGTTTGGAAATTGCTCTAATTGTTACGCTAGTAGATGTCCTCTACATCTTGTCTGGAAAAGATCTTTTGTCTAGTGCCATTATGTGTCATCTTGGCTGAGATTCCTGCCTACCAGGGACATTTAAACTGTGCAGCAGGAGCCACACTGAGGATTAACCAGAGCTGTTTCTCAGGCTTTAAGAACTACAGTAAATCTTCAAACAATTTATCCAAACAAAACCCAATGTGTGGAAAAAGACACTGGAAACAGATGAATAAGCAACATCAATTACCAGGGTTTGACCTCCGTGCCCCGCACCATGGCACAGATTTCACACCAAATCGGAGCAGATTGAAGTTGACATGCCTATAGTGAAAACACTGGCCCTCACAAGGTTCCACTCTACAATCGCACAGCCAGGGAAGGGGCCTGTGAACAGGCTGGTGAATAAGAAATCACGCATAATGTGCCTGGGTTTATTTTAAAGTGAACAAAATGGCTCAATTTGAGCACTTAGTCTGTAGAAATTGACCAGTCTGAGATACAAGAGGAACATCCATAAGGACAGCAGAAACTGCCTGCAAATAACTGCACTAGAAGTACGTACAATGGCTGCCTTCCAATGAGTTTTACATGTTTTTAACCCCTCCCCCAACATCTCTTGTTTACACCACTTGACATAATATAAAAATAGCAGTGAGGACCCTGTCAACGTTATATATACAGCCCCATTACACATTCTATTAGAGGAATCTTCCTTGCTAGCAGCTTCTGTTTGGATATCCAGACAGTTTATGGTAAATACTGTTATTTGATTGTAAAATAAATCAAACAATGAATTAGATTCTCAAGCTCTCTGGCAAAGTTTTGTTTAAAGTTGTAACTTGCTACCACCAAAGATTTTTTTTGAGGCGAGGAAGGGTGC
Organism: Heptranchias perlo; assembly: GCF_035084215.1. Taxonomy (NCBI): domain Eukaryota; kingdom Metazoa; phylum Chordata; class Chondrichthyes; order Hexanchiformes; family Hexanchidae; genus Heptranchias; species Heptranchias perlo. Next base: position 11,762,521 of record NC_090360.1, read on the forward strand.
TAGAGGAAAATCAAAATCAATGCCCACCAAAAGAAAGTGCACGCATCTTTACCAATGTATCCAAAATAATACTCAATGATGTTACTGTTTTTCATGTATTATCCAAGAGATCATGACTCTGGTCTGAGCTAAGGTCAATTTTTGCAGAGTTACTTAAATCATTACATCTCCTATGATATGTTTAATGTCGATGTCCTTTAGCTAATATGATGAGTTGATTTCATAATAGCTATTTTAAATCAGTACTAAACAGCATGGTTCAGCCATAAATATATTACAGATGGAAGGAGCATTTTTTTGGTTCACATTTGTACAATAAAGGACTTTTTGTTGAGTTACTGCTAATAGAAAAAAGTGACAAAAGAAACATTCTCCATTTTTAGATGACTTTTAATGTTAATGCTGGAGGATGCAATACTTCTTGCACCTTTTCTCACCCAGTGCCAGCATCACTCATGGCCAGGTCTTCACAATACACTCACATGCACAGCAGAGAGAATAAAAGGAAAGTCAAGGAATGGACTTCCATTTACATAACTCCTTTCATGACCACAGAATGTCCCAAAGCGCTTTACAGCCAATGAAGTACTTTCTTTGCGAGTGTAGTCACCGTTACAAGGTAGGGAAATGTGGCAGTCAATTTGTGCACAGCAAGGTCCCACAAACAACAATGAGATACATGCCCAGAAAATCTATTTTAGTGATGTTGGTTGAGAGATAAATATTGGAGGGATGAATACTGACACCAGGAGAACTCCCCCTGCTCTTCTTTGAATCTTTTACAACCATCTGAGAGGGTAGACAGGACATCAAGAGTGCACCCAGCTTCAAGTAGTTCTGCATTGTAGGTCTGTGCCCAATGGGTACTGTGTTAGACTTCCTAAACTCAATTCACTTATGACCTTTACAGCCAGCACAGAGTCGACTTTCATCCTAAAAGTTTGAGATGAGTTTAAATTCATGCTTCAAAAATGGAAGGACCAATTGTTAACCCAAACCATAGCAACACAGTGCCTGGAAACATTTTCTCTTCTTTTTTTAAAAAAAACACATTTCTTTCTATTCCCCATCCAATTTTCAGATTTTTTTTTTGCTCTCCCCTCTTTCATGTCCCACTATACCACACAATCATCCACAGGTAAATGGATTGGCTGGCAACTACTCATAGTCCTCTATCAATGCCCAAGGAGAGTCAACTACTCTTTCTCTTAGCATCCACTTTTCAGTTCCCCCAGAAGGCATGATCAAGATAAGAAACTCTTCAGTTACATAATCCTTAATGTACTTTAGCCAGTACTATTAGGTAGGTCTACCTTACATGTAACAATCCAAATTGACTAAGATTTGATCACCATTACTTTTTTCTGTTTACACCTCAGTTTCTTGACCAGCTTCATTAAATGCCTATGTATGGATAAATATGACATTTAATGTGGCAAAAATATAAACAATTGAAGCAGCTTTGCCAAGTGTCATATATTAGGGGTGATAATTATTCATATTGATTTAAAAATTTAACCTGTTTTGATATGTTCACTCTTAAAAAAAAATACATACAGCTTCAAATGTTTAAACAGGTTTTCAGTCTAAGTCACTCTTTCGTATTCCCAAGTTATTCACTAGAAATGAGTATCATCCGGGATTGTGTTTGAGTGTATTGCTACTTCAACAAGGTGAAAATATATTTCATGCTTTAACAGGGACTATGAGAATCGAAAGTCGGTAGTGCAAAGATCACATTTTTAACAGTGGAATTTTTAAATTCCAATTTTCTCAACAATTTGTAAAAACAAATTAAGATTTTAAAAAGTGTTACAATCTGCCATTGTGGAATTCACCTCCCACCTGCACAGTCTGAAGTAATTTTTAAAAAGTTTTTAAGGTAAAAAATGTGGAAGACAAATATGTGCCTGTGCCCAAAGTCAAAAGAGGAGAGGGTAGTAAGAAAAAGCCAAGGTGGCTTTTCAAGGATTACTATCGTGGTGAAAAGGTCTGTTCTATCTGCATATTTTAACTGCCTTGCAGCTGTGAACACAGAGGAAAACTGTTAGAAAATAGTTTGAATGGTAACAACAAAGCGCAGACATCAGAAAAGGACAGAATGTGGCTCTCCTGTGATGCCTTCCATGTTGAATAACCTACTGATAGTTATTGCTTAGACACAAATGTGAAGAATGACTACTTGGACGAGGTACTGGAGAGCTGCCAGGGACTGTGGGGCTGTAGCCGAGCAGGAGCTGTGATGCAGTCAGGAGAGGAAGAGAAAAAAAATTGGCAAAAAAAACCTTTTCCTGTTTCAACAGGAAGAACCAAAAGAGATGTATGCCCTTTTTGCGATATTAATACATCTTGGTTGTATATTTGCCAAATACTTTTTCATCAAGGTCAGAAAAGTTAGAAAGATTTCAAATGTTATTTACATTACTTATAAATTGTTCAGAAAATACACGATAAGATTAACTATGTCAATGAGATATTGGAGCTGTAATAATTGCAGATATAAATACGTGGCTACGTGTATAATTACAGCCTCTCCCACCCGAGGGCACTGTGGCAGTGAGTCCTTGCAGGCCTCACTGAAAATGCATTTAGCTCATTATAAACTTCCAGCAGCAGCAATAACTTTAGTTTTTGTCACAAATGATGAACTACAGTACTATTAATGCAATGAACTATGATTACTGAAAAAAAAATTGAACTCTATGCACCAAGTATAGCTCAGCTCTAAAATATTAGGATCCACTATGTCATTGTACAGGGACTACAAGTATAATGCTGAGCACTCAAAATTATATAATTTATGCTTATTCAAAAATTGCTAGTGATGCTTTTAGTGTCAGCATTACACTTTTGTTACTTCTCATCACAAAAATGCATTAGATGAGATGTATGCTGAAGACATAGCTATTTCTAAAATCCTCATTGCAATCTCAAAGACTTCGCACATTTACCAATTAATTCCAGGACAAATATTAGATATTAATTTATTCCTCTTACCTCCTCATTAGCTGTTAGCAGTTAGACTAATGGCAGAAATGGAGCATAACTCCAAAGTAATTTTCAAATCAAATGAGATTTTTTTTTCAAATTCCAAAAGTAGCATTTTTAATCTGTAAATGTTCATTTGTGCAGCAACTTCATTTAGACATTAAAATGATCTAAATGACAAAAATCCTCTTTTCCATTTCTATTAGAATCAAGCAGTAGCAGAAAACTCAGCCCTGCACTTTTTGACAGTCAAATTACAGAATAAAATGAAAAATGCCATTAAGCCCATAGGTTAAAAAGTGTCAAGAACACTTTAAAGAGATATCCCATTTAACTTCAATATATGCATTAAATGTCACTAATGTGTTATTTATCATGTGTAATCAGACAAAGAAATACAGAGTACTGCTGAAATAAAGTACTCCTGCATTCAGCATCTAACATCTCCCAAGTTATTAATATAGAATCACAATGATAAAGCTCACGCTCTTGCTCGAATGCAGATCTTTTCATGATTTAAATAGACAATGAATGATTTCCTGTAGCTAAGTAAAATCCCAAAGTGTAATGTCTAAACAGACACAACCTTATCATACTACCCATAAATTTGACCTTTGCTTAAAGATCAGAGTCCCCGAAACCTTCAGTAGGGTGAGAATTAATATTGACTTGGTAAACATTAACCAATTTCATACCAGTTTACTGCAGTGTCAACAGCAATTTTTGATTGATGACTAGACAGAAATAAAACCACTATCTTCTATCAGATATTAAGATCACTGTTATAAAAAGCTTCAATTTATGTGAACATCATCATATTCACACTATAGTTGAAAAATATATCCAACATATAACATAAGGTAACTTATTTATTAACAGATATTTACACAGGATATCACAGTTAAACTTGCAAGTTCATTAGCAAAGGCTACTGCCCCAAGAATAGCTAACAATGTAGGAAAGATTTAGTTGGTTAGTTCACACTATTCTATGAAATTGACGCAAAAGAAAATTTATAGGGTATAATGTTTTCCACTTTGTACATGCATATACAACATTTCTAGCGTGCAAAAAGGTGATATGATTGTTTTGGCCTCTACGTGCAGACTTACCCGAAGCCACCAAAGTCCAAGACAAAGTAAGATGACCTTTCAATAGTCTGACCCCTGTCCGCTACCATACCCATCACATCCCTCAATCTAGTCCCCAATGGAACCTCTAAACCCTTGTGTGAAGGGAACACTCCAATGAGAAAAGTTCCTTATCCTGTCAACTAGTAACCCTATGCAAATGTGAAGAACTATACATCAGTATTGAAACCAAGACGTATGTATTTCATATAACTTTCAAAGCAGCAGATTCTCTCTTTCATTTCCTGTAAAGCATGTAAATTCCTGTACAACTCAATAATAAAATTATTTGGAAGAAAAGATATTTCACAACTAAATCTTATAAATATAAAACTGAATTCAAAACAAAATCATGCTAATGAGCAACACAGCTATCAGAAAAACATAAAAAATAAAGGCTCTGAAATTATGCTGTGGCCATATTATCCTATAAATGTTTAATAATTGTCAAATTCCTTGCTCTACAATTTTAGTGGATGTGTTCACCCAATAAAAAAATGGGAGCAATAGGGAATTTTACATCATTGATATATTTCCTAATGTTCTGGAATTTATTGTCCATACTCAAGCTGAGTTTCATTCATCAGGAAGGAAAAGAGCATCATTACCAGCCAAAATTCCTGGGAATTTTCATGACTCATACATATTAGCAAACTCAATGCGGACATAGAGATTTCCAAATGGTGGCCATCTCATAACTCTATGCACACACCTTTTACATCCATGCTCTCCTGACGGTGTGCGTTCCTTTTATACACACCAGGAAGGATCCAGCTTTGATCCCCGATTTGTGCTAAATTAGCTTATTCTCTGCTAGTGCTGCAGTTAGCCTCAGTGCTCCTGGGTTACGGTGGTGATAGTCAGTCATGGTTTCCAGCTCCTGGTCATCATCCACCAATGGTTGCTGAAAGTATACATGTGGACAGGACTGGGCTCAGGCTCAATCAAATAATCTTCCAACACTCAGTGTCTTAAACGTGAATGGGCACCTGAGTGAGATACCAGAATATGACTAGCACCAGTGGAACTGTACCGTAGCAAGGATTCACTGCCTTCAGAAGAGAAGAGCAAAAATTGGAAGAAAACAGAAGAAAATGCTTTGTTCTTTCTTTTGATTTCATTTAACAGTGGATTAAAAGGATGAAAAGTAAAGCAGTAAAGCTAATCGCAATTGAGCCCTTTTTATAAATATGGACTTACTGTACATTCAAGAAATGAAATGGGTAGTTTCCCAATTCAACAAGGTACAAGGAGTTATGAGCCTGATACTGGACAGAACCAGAAGAAAATGATCCAGGTGGGACCTGAACATAGACTTAAATAATAGGCAAGCCATTATTCTGACCTTTTCATATTCAAGATAGATATTTGTTTCTTTGATGCACTGCTTTAAGTCTGCTTTGTAAGGTCTTCCAAATCTAATCTGATGTTGTATCTGGCCCCAGCATTTCTTCCATGCTATTGGAGAAATTTTTCCCCTTCCCCATGCTAAAATAAGACCCTTCTCAAGCTTCATCATCACCTTGTTCTTACCTCATTTTTCACTCAGTGAATATTGGTTTTGCCCAATTTTTATACATTTTCACCATTTTTTTTAAGGTTCATGTTTTCATGAGTCCCTTGCATCAGAGTTCAAAACAAACATTCACAGGCTACAGGTCAATTACTGTGTATATATCCAACTTGAAAACTACGGCCCACCATAGGCACAAGATGTACACCATTGTTTTTGAAGGGATGGGAAGAGCATGAATATGGAGTCCTGTTATGTTCAGCTCCACACCAACTGAAACCAGTTTGAGTGGCAGTTTTAGGTAAATATGAAATGCATGATCAGAAGTACGAGTTTCATTTTATGTGCTATCCTAACTACAGCAAGTTTTTGTTGTTCAAAAAGGTTGACAATATTATTGCCACATCCCCATTCATCTTAATATGCCAAATTTCACAAATAGAGAAGAAACTTTAAAAACATATTTGGCTTTATTATATTTGACTGCAAAATCATAACCAAGTATCACTCATGAACACACAAAATGTACTTCTGGTTACTTTTCAACAGTCAGCTGGCTAAGACTAATTAGAGTAAAATGCAGATAGTTTTCAATTCAATATTTTCAATTCCTATCTCTCTCTCCTTCCTCCCCCATCCCAAAACATGTGTTCACCTGTCCCCTTTGTCCTCTCACTGCACAGGAATTTGGCAGTTTCATATCTGACTCTCCCCGTCCACAGGGAGGCCAATTCAGCTGTCAATTAAACTGGCTATAGCCCCTGGGTAAAAGCCCCTAATAAACTATCCCCTGCTGCATTCAAAACGAACAGCTTCATCCCAATATAATATGTCTGGATATTTTGCAGGGAGGTCTAACTGGGCTTCCGTTGTCTCAGCTGAAGATAGGCAACATTCTACAGGCCATCTAGCTTGGCTTGAATACACATCTCTCCCTACTTCTGCCTATTGCTGATTTTTTTTATCTTATTGTGAGCTAGTTTTAAGTTAAAAAGTAACACTTCACATAAATCATACCCAGATTCTACTGTTGAAAAATAGACAGAAATCCTGAAATATGACAAAAGATTTCTAGTTGCTTTCCTTACTTTTGATCTATACTTTTCCTACCTCTTCCATTCTGATTTGCTACCCTTTTACTTTGAGCCCCTTAATAAAGTGCATTGACAATCGTGTGATTCTACCAGGGTAAAAACATGACAAAGGAAGACGTATTACACAACAGGTAGTGCACGCAGATGCAAGATTTTTAATATATAATGATAAAGAATGAAAGGAAAAATATATGTCGTAATCTTGCAATTTTAAACAGAATGCAAATCACTTCACAGATACAGCCATACATAAAGGATGTTTCTATAAAGAGCATTTGTTTGGGTCTGTGAACAGTGATTGTGGAAATATTTGCAATGTACTTCCTGATTTATTTACAGTATCCTTTGTAGTTTAGTTTGGTATGTAATTTGTGCTTTTATTTTATGATTTATTTACATAAAGTCTGTATAAGAGAACTGAAGTATTTCTCTGCCTGGAAAATAAGACACAGCTGCTGCCTTTCAGTCAAAGAAATGGAAAACTGTTTTACTGCTTTGAACAGTAAAAAGCTTTTCCAATCAAATTAGCACTATAAAGCTCATTGTACATATCACTTAAAATCACTTTCTAAAAATGTTGCTTCAACGTCAGGAACATTATGTTTGTCTTCTTGTCAAAAAATGAATGAAGTCCAATGTACAGACAAGCATTAAGAACAATGACTGACAAATTTATGTTTTGATGTTATCTGCATTTATGAATTCTCTTTGCCAATGCTGCGTTACAGTCATTCTTCTACATATTTCTACTTCCTCTTTGCCCTGATCAAGTATAGCAGCACAATTTCTAAAACAGCACACCTATGCTACCTAGATACACAGTATTGACATTGACCTTCATGTAGGTGTTATTTTAATTGGCTGTGAAGTCAATTGGTGTAGTTTAGATTCCCAATTTTCAGTAGACATTGTAAAGTATTGTTGAGAATACATCAGAAAAAATCCCTTGAAAGAAAACTCATTATGTAAAGAATAAGGCATCACAGTAATAACAACCTCATTTATTTTTATTTTGGAAATGTTCCAAGCTTTTTAATGATGGTAGCATTGTTGTTCTCATACCATGCTGCTACCCACTTGTTTACCTCCTTAATTTTCTTGGTGAATTCCCCCACTTTCCTAAACACTGGAAGTATCCAGAGAACATCTGGAACCAATTCTCATATGTAGTTTTTAAGGCCCCTATATCATATATCCCAATGTTGTTACTCCTACATTGACTACCATATTGGTTCTCTTCCTATCCATTCAGTATCTGTTCTAAATCTCTCATTATGTACCGCTCTAGCTCCAGGTAGACAACGCATCCACCTGTAAGTAATGTCCTTAAAACACACATGGCTATCCAATTTCCTGAGTGAAGAATCACCTATGACTGCAAGCTCTGTGATACCTGCATTTTTGCCCTAGCTGCCACTCTGGTTTTCTAACTGCTTTATCTTCTGGGACCTTTTTTCTTTTGCAGTGCTGGACATTGCCTGGTACCTGTTCATGAATATAATCTCTCGGGTAACTTCAAACGCTTCCCTGCCTCCTTTACAAAGCTTAATCGATACAGTATCCCTGTTTCCCTGGTTTCCATCAGCACTTGTCTCCATTTCATGAAAACCATATTCCTGATTGTACTGGTCTCCAGCTCCAACTCCTGAAGGTCCACTCTCATGCCAGCCTGGCCATATACTGACCTATGATGATTCACTCACTGAATCTAATCTATTCACTCGCCTGTAAAAATCCCTTCATTTCAGTCTGCTCTTTTAAGTTCCTGTACCTTCCTCTCTAAGGCCATAACTCTTTCCTTAAGTTTACAAATAGGTTTGCATCTCTTCACCCCTATAGTGTATCTGGCTTTCTCATATGTGAACACCTCACAGGAAAGACACCACATCGTCACTATCTCGTTATACTTCTCTCGATTGTTCGCCTTATATTTCTTCCATTCTCCCCCACCTTTAGTTTTACTTTTTTTAAGCTCTGGTATTCCTTTTGATTTTATTTCTACCTGGACTCTCTTTTAATTTTTAATTCCCCTCAGGTGTTGTATACTTTTAAACTTCCCACAGGTGTTCTTTTTTTACATTTATCAAATGTTCTCTATGCATATGAATTCACTTAAATTCTTTTTATTATAAATGAACAAGCCTATGTTGCCGTTTCTTAAGATTTCTTTAAGCTAGTGATCTCTTTGTAGTTTTTCACTTCCTTTGTTTTACCTGCTGTTGCTGAAGTTCTACACTGTAACATGATACCCTTTGATATTCCTCTTTCTCAAGCAACAATCTAATTCCCTTTTAAAAGTATTTGTGGACCCTGCTTCAACATTGGTTTGTGGCAGAGAATTCCAGATTCTAAACACCCGCTGCATAAAGATTTTTTTTCTGACCTCCACTTTATTTCTTCTTGTGACTGTTTTAAATTTGTGGCCTAACATTACCATGTTGCCAAACAGTGGAAACATCCTATCGCTATTTACCTTACGTAAGGAATCTTACAACACCAGGTTATAGTCCAACTGTTTTATTTGAAAATCACAAGCTTTCGGAAGCTTTCTCCTTCGTCAGGTGAGTGTGGGATGAGTCCATCACCGGCATATTTACCTTACATCATTCCTTAATATTGAAGGCTTCTATCTTAACCTTCTCAGTTGTGGTGTAAAGGCCCCAAATTCTCAAGGTTTTCTTTATAACTGTAAACTCTCATCGCTGGTAATATCCTAGTGCATCTCTGCTGTACCTTTCCCATTGCTTTTATATCCTTTCTATAGTAGGGTGCCCAAAACTGTTTACAATGCGCTAACTGTGGCCTAAGGTCTTGTACAAAGTCAACATTACCTCCTTGATTTATACTCTACCCCTCCAGGTACAAAACCAAGTATTCCGTTTGGCTTTTTTATAGCCTTATATACGTCTGTTGCCACCTTTATCTGCACACTAAGATTCCTCTGCTCCATTTAAAGTCTTAATTAATCCAGAAACTAGTAATAATATTGAAATTCATGGGGCATTTTAACTTTGTTGTGGGTCCTTTTCAAGATGTCAATGGCTCTCCATGCAGATTGCAGCAGGTAGTGTGTTCTGTGCCACTGATATGTGGTGACCTCACACTGAAGAATTAATGATTGTGAAGTAAGCACTGCCATTTTATCAATATATAATTTGCAGCTGATGGGTGGGAAATAACATGGCCAATTTTTTTTTACTCTCAGCCTACTAATAACATATTATTACATGACACTCAGACAGTTATCCAGTTCTAACTTGCATGGAATGCTTCTTAGTCATTCGTTCTACTCGCCAAACCCCCAAATAAAGCTGTGATATTTTTATTGATATGTAAATGACATTTAAAATAGCAACATACAGAATCAATGTTTGTTATTTACATTTACTCTTTCCCCCTCCCCCCAGTTACAGCATCTCAACAGTACTGCCATTTTTTGAACAATGTCTTCACATAATATACGTAACGATGGTCTCTATCTTCCAGGTCAAATTTCATCAATGCAATTTACCTTATGTTGTTAGCTCCGTACCTATTGGTTCTGCTTCTTGTGGTTGATAGAAGCTTCCAAATTAAAATAAATTATTTTTCTCTCTTACAGACCTGGGTTTTTCATCTTTTTTCTCACTATAATATATTTCGAAGTTGAGGACCCAGGTTACTTAAAATATACTAGTCCAGAATCAAATGTCAGTGGTCCAGAAGAAAACAGAAAAAAAATATCTGGATCATTGAGTCTTCAAGTTATTTTTAATCTTCATCCTGCAGGTTTACCTTTGCTGTGTTATATATTTTCTTTTTATCTATCCTTTTAACTATTTATTGCCCTTTCATTTAGTTTCTTTTCTGCTTTTGTATTTTTGATTTCTGTTTTCTTTTCTCAATATGTTTTATACACTTTTGGATCCAGACCTGGGAAACTGAATCAATTTGACACCCAGTGGCAGCATTAAACACCCCAAGTCAAGTACAGCCAGCTGGAGAGTAAAATTCCCTCCGTTCTGTCCAATATACATTAACATCCAACCTTGGAAGATCCTTTTCTAACGCACGAGTACCAATTTTTCCATTTGTGTGAGACCAATAATTTGGTGTCAATTTGAGAAATGGATCCATGTCCAGTCGGAACTGGATTGACATTGGCCAAACTTATGGACTCTTAGTCAGCAGATGAGGTGTTCACTCATCAGTCTGGACTGGATGCAAGCTCCAAAGGTGGAGAGCTATTGTTGTGACATACTGCATTGGCCAACATCATACATTTTGTCTTTCTGTCTATTGTTTATTTAAAATTTTCTAATTAAAAGTCCTCCCTGTTTGCTTTCCACTTCAAGGGTATCTGGTGGGGTAAATTTAATTTAGCAAGGGGAATCTTAAATATGGATTAAGGACAATATTGTGCTGCTATATTTGCTTTTAGGCTCTAGATGCTATGAATGAGCAATTTCACTAGATCTACTAGTAAGAATAGAGCACAAAAGGAGTGCAATATATTATTTTGTCATGTGGTGCACCAAAATATTGTGATGCCAGTAATGCAGATGTGGAATGAAGTTATGTAATTGTAAGACATGCATGACAAACTTCACATCCTCACTATATCATCACCCTTCTTAAATAGGTGTAAGGATAAAAATACATATTTAAAAATTTTGATACAGTTAATACTGTGAAATAATGCTTTCTGGTCCTGATCATTTCTCTTATTCTATTTTACACTACACATTTGAAATGTATGGAAAATTGGTTTTGCACAAAGGAAAATGTGCATAATTCAAACACTGCAGAGGGAAATGTACCATTTATTGTTTAAACAACATTTGAAAAGCTATAAAATAGCCATAATACTTCAGAAAAACTTTTGAACAAAACTTGATTGATGAACAACACATTACTCTGTGTGCTTGTGTCTCATAACAATCTGTTTTCTCAGCAAGACTGTCATATCACAAGAACCCACCATTAACCCACTGAGCAATAAATTTCCTTTGCATCTTGCTAAACATAAATATATGTTCCATTAACTTTTTTTGAAAATTCTTACTGCATTCACATTATTATACAACAGAATAATTACACGTTAATCAACAAGATATTGTATTTCTAGTGATGGCAACTAAGGATAAATATTGAACATAGAGGTGGGGAAGGCCCCATATCAGATCATGCCACAGCTAGCAGTGTGACGACATTAATCACAGATTTCTATCACCAGAGTAAAGACTGAAGTGAGACGTAATCTGGAACATTTTTGACATTCATGATCATCTATAATACTTTGTCTACATATAGGCAAAAGGGAGACTGTTGGATTTTGCTTCTCTTTTCAAATATGCATGACAGATGTTGTATGACCGAATAACTCAGCTCCAATAATTTAAGTTGTGTATGATGAAAAATTATATTTTTGGCATTTAGGATTATTTGCAACTATCAAATAGCATCTGGACCTACAATACTATACACAGCCAAAGGAAATGTCAGTCTTCCTGTTGGGATACAGCCAACATAAATGTTAAATACATTCAAAAGTTGCTCAGTTACACAAATACATGCAAGTGTCTTGTCTTTCATCCATCCAATTTGCTCTCCTCTACTCCTGAAGGGGTACTCCTTACTGGGGTATGGCTCCATGGACACCAGCTGCCCTCTGGTACATTAACCAGTGGACTTCTATCATACATGAACCTAGATCACAACCAACCCTGATTGTGTCCTCACATGATATCCATACATACACCCTTTTTTCCAGCAGAGACCTCAGAAAACAATCCGGAGTAGAAATATTGGCTGTTTTTTCTCCTTCCTAGCCCAGGGATACGGACACCAACTGCAGTGTTGTTGACAGCAGCTAATGTAACACATACCAGGGATTGAACATGGGACCGTCCGTAACTGTATGCCTTAGTTACATACCATACAATGGGTTTACTAACTGAGTCACCACAGAAGCCACCAGTGATCTTTTGTGGAAAATGCTAAACTTGGTCCACCAAAAATGTATGACAACTTTAAGTAGTGGTTAGATAATTGTGGGTCTAGTGATTGAACATAGGAATCCCAGCAAAAGCATCAGTATTCTGAAACTCAACCTTCATAAACATCCAAACTCACCAACAAATTGTGAATTAGCAATTCTTAGGTAGATCATTGGATGGTAGTGAATTGCTTCACCTCAGCATATATAAAAAAATTCTATTGTACAGAAATGGATCTCCAGCCATATGGTCATCAAAAACTATTGATTAAAAACTGAAGAAAAGCCCACAATCCAGACACTGCTCCTTTCCCAGCTGAAAGAGAGATTGTGTTGATGGAAGGCAACACAAAAAGATCAAAAGGTGGAAGAGTAGAATATAATTATACTGGACTGTCTTGGGCAGAACAACAATCAATTTTTATTATCCAAATGAACCCAAGGGCACGATCTGCTTTGATCCAGTTTATCTTATTCTACACGTATGTATTACCAAGGATAGAATGAGCTACCCCACTTTGGCTGGGCACTATGGAATCATTACAGCAAAATTCAGGTTATTTTGAATTTGTGTGAAATGCATGTTTGAAATATTACAATATACCCAGTGAAATATAACAACCTGCCAAAGGCAACAAGGCTTGTCTGACTAACGAAGACAACATCTGAGAAAAAAACTGATTGATTAGACAATCACCCAATTGAAATACGTTTTGCAAATTTTGCAACCAACAGTTTGGGTATCTCAATGTTATGGTGAGACAGTTCAATATTGCCCAGAACTGGCAAAAGCTTAGCTTAAAACTTGGCCGACTGTCGGTTGTTTACTGAAGCTAACTAAGAAACATCTGTAACAATACAACTGCACACCGCACTGGGCTACAGAAGATTAACCCTTCTGTGTAACACAGTAGAACTACCGCACTTGGGGTAAGAAAAGCAGAGTAAATGTGAGCCTCTAAAGGATTTTGAAGGGATACTCAAAGGAAACCACTCAAAACATATTTGAGACTAAACATACAGGACCATTTGTAAAATTTCCACTTAACCGTATTTTAATTCAATATTTTTCCTTATCTTTTCATGAGAAATGAAACTCTATTATCGGCTGGGGGGACAGTGTATTTTTAAAATTAAATTTTATGGTTATGAAAGACAAGGTGCAGTGTTGACAATGGGAGAGTGGGAATTCATCAATAATCATTGCTTCATCCTCCTGGATTATCTGAGCACCAGGGAAGATGAAAATGGAGCAGAGCTAGGGGCACAGGGGACAGCCGTTGGAAAAATATGAAGAGCAATTTTTTTTTGCCAATTTTCTCTTCTTTCCTTTCGACATTGGCTCTTACTAGGGTACTTTTCATAGGTGCTGGTAGTCCCTCAGTAACTTGCCCAGGTTATGTTTGAGCACAGAGGGACGATGAGTTTCAGTGGGCTCTTCAATGGAGAGCATCACAGCTGATGCTGTCCCTTCTGATGTGTGTTTTTTTCCATTTGGGATCACTGGATTGCAATCAGGAATGGGGACAGTGGCCAATTTAATCACAGAGAGTCGACCTGCATTGTTCTTTCAAACACTTTACTGACTGGCTCACATCTGCTCAAGTAGAGACCAGGGGAATCAGGTCATTTGCCTCCCTTCTAGCAAAGGAATATTGGGGTAGAAATTAGAACTTGTTGAGCCCATTTTATGGGCATATAACGGGCACAAAGACAACCAATTTCAGGCACCGGCTTGAATATTGGATCTGACTATTTTTCAGGCATCTGGGGCAGTCACCTAAAACAGGCATTCAGCTCCTTGTACATGCTACTGAGGGGCCCAATGATTATTTTAGGACGTCTCTGGGAAATTGGGGTGCCCTGAGCAAACTAAGCGCTGGGTTTGTTTCATTGAGGTTTTCCAGGCTTGGATGTGGTCAATCAAGTGGCCCCCACCAGAAAGGTAAGTCAAAATGTTTTTATAAATTTTTCTGTGGAACCAGGAGTGCTCCCCCTGGCTGCACAGCACTCCTAACAGTCGCTATCAGCCACAATCAGACCCATCCACTGTCCTTCCCTCTTCTCCCCAGGCACACACCTGAGGGCCAGTGTCAGCGAGGCAGGTAGCCTGAAATTCAATGCTGCCGAAGGGTGAGCTACCTGTGGAAGCGTAATCGACGTTGGCAGCTCGCCACGATTATTTACACAAGGCCCGAGGACCAATTTCTCGTGATCCTCAAGCCTCCATATTCAGGCGCAGGAATATTTTCAAATATAAAAAAATTGAAAAGGAGACGCATGTTATTTGTCGTCTCATCTACTTAACTTTTCAGACAACTCATGCTAGCTAGCCTTTTACTGACACCACTCAATCTTTTTCTTGTCCATCTAGCTGTCAATCACTGATCAGACACTTCCCTTGTGTGACTGATAATTGACAGTAGAATGCAAGATCTACTAAGTGTGAGTGAAATGGTAGAATTGCGACTGCTGGATTGGCACTCCAGCTACCTTAAACAGGAATTATTTTAACTGACTTTTAATATTTCAAAATTACCACTGTGTAATTTGGTGATGCAGTATGGTGAACTCTCTGATCTTACCTTCTATATTTCCAGAAGCAAGCCTTGGGATGAACGCCACTATTTTCTGTAAACTGTTGAAGGCCACAAATTGGTTCCGTAAGTCTCAGTTCTTCCTTAGTCCAAACTGAAAACTTTGTATGCAACAGTTTGTTGTGCTCTGTTTTGGGATACAGCCATTTGCATGAAAGCATTTTGTGATAAATTCATGCCCCAAAATATTGGCAAATAAAAGGAAGTGAATA